>NW_006238964.1:2254591-2269616 GCF_000226075.1 Solanum tuberosum | reverse complement strand
AAAACAACAAACTAGATAGGAAAACAATAAAGTTTCCAATTAAAAAAAAACAAATTAATAAGGTAAATTTGTAATTTATCATTTTAACACATGTATAACTAATACCCACATAACTTATTCCACCTTCTACCCTGCGTAACTTTATACATAGATTCCCTCATAAGTTATGTTGGGATTAATTATGTAGGACTACAAAAAATGCAACCAAACACCGTATAAATTAATACATGAATAATTTTTATACAACATTTAAATTCTTACCAACCAAACGTGGTATCAGTTATGTTGACTTTTATACCTAATACAAACTTCTACCAAACATAGTAAAGACTAATGCAATTTTTTATACATGAATAAGATGTATCTTATACAGTAACCAAACGACCCCTTAAAGTCCAAGAGATGTCCACGTACAATTTACGAATAGTTATATTCGTATTGAGTTTAAGTTATATATACATAATCATTTATAAAGAATTTTATACTTGCAAGTCAATCTTACAATATATGTTGGTAAGTCCTTAAAATTAGAAATTTGTAAAAAAAAAAGTTGAAACCCAAAATAATTAATCCGCAATTGTTACAACATCGGCTCTTCGGATGAGCAATTTGTGCGCAATGGATAAGCCCTATGTGAAAATCATTCGTGTAGATAATCACCCTGACGTTCTAATCAACCGAGTCATCCCGACATATTGTAATATTTAAAATAAGATAAATATCTTGCTATATTTATCCTTCATCTTACTAAAGTTGTGGTGAAGTGGTAAGTACTTCTTCATTCTCAATCAAGAGATTTCGGGTTCGAGTCCCCATTGGATACGGAATCACCTTTGTTAAAGAGCTTACTTCCCAACACAAATTCAAACCTAGTTGGGCTACAATGTGAATATCGCAATCGACACTAAATAGAAATTAAAAAAATGATTTAATGATGTAAGCTATATATTTTGGTCCGATGGTATATATACAAGTCAAACCCTATAAGCAACTTAGATTAACAACATTACTGAATCAGCCGATGGTCATGATTTTGCTGCCCTAGACACCAACACACACTTTAATCTTTATGCTGCAAACTAGAGTTTTTAATCAAATGTAAAATAAAAAGTGAACATTTTTAAATAATAAAAAAATACAATTGGTGTAAGTGAACAAGAAACACTATATTTTACTGTTAACTCGACATTTAATTAACATGTTGGCTTTGCAGTTTAACCTGGTACTGTGTTGGCTCGTAGCCGGCAGGTTAAGCCGTGGTGGGTTGACAGCTAATCATTAAAAAAAATACTCCTTCCGTTTCATTTTATGTGAGGTAGTTTGATTCGATACGGAGTTTAAGAAAGAAAGGAAGACTTTTAAAACTTATGGTTCAAAATGAATGATAAAAATTTGTGTGACTGTAAATAATTTCATTAAGGATAAAATAGATATTTTGTATTGTTATTTAATATAGAAATGTGTCATTCTTTTTTGAATTGACTAAAAATAAAAGTAAGTCACATAAATTGGGATTGAGGAATATTGTTACTGCTTTTTCCGGCTTGACCTGCTAAGTTGACTCCGACAGTCGAACTAGGCAAGGCTACTCTTTTTTAAATTTTATTTTATTCACTTTACTTTTTGTGGCCTTCAGAACAAACAATCACTTCAATTTACTTGGGCTTAATATTCCGACACGATTAAAGAAAGAAAAATTGTATAAAATAATAAATTATTAATTCAAATTAAATGGTATAATCACAGTTTGATTTAAGTGTAATTCGTAGCAAACAATTGGTATTCGTCTCTCTCCCTGAATTTCTTGTTCGCCACTCTCCTGATCTCGCTCGGCTGTCTCTCCCTCGCCTCTCACTTTATACAAATACAAATGTATAAAATGTGTTTGTGTTTGTATAAAGAGAGAGAAAACTGTATATATACATATCTTTTCATTCGCCTTTCCCCAGAGAATCTCGCTCGTCTCTCTCACTTTATACAAATACAAATGTATAAATTGCGTTTGTGTTTGTATAAAGCGAGCAAAAATTGTATATACAAATACAAATATATATATTTTCGTCTTATACACTTATAATTATACAAATATATATATTCCCCTGCCCAATTTTCGTTTGTCTTTTTCGCTTTATACAAATACAAATTATACAATTGATTTTTTTGTATATGTATACCGAAACAGATTATACAATTGATTCTTTTGTATATGTATACCGAAATATACATATTAGAGCGCAATTATACAAACTATAGCTATAACATACAAATATGATTTTTATGTTTGCTAAACCTAAAATTTACTCATTAAAGAATGTGGTACAACGTGGATGAGATTGTTCCTTCTTTAACAAAAAAGTTTTAGGTTTGGGCATCAGATTTGAAAAATCTTTGATAGGAAGAGTTATCCCCCGAATGGGGCTCTACCTGTACGAATTTTGAATAGTCAAATTCTAATACCGAGTGAAAAATAAAAATACTCCGCGATTTTTTCAATTTTTAACAACTCTTTATAATTTATTAAACTGTTTTGCCTCAGTGATAAAAGGAGAAAGTGCTAGCCAGCTAAGCTGGTCAGAGATAATCATCCAAGTAATTTATAAAACCACTCAAATTTGTAGGGTCACTTGTCCTAACAAAAAAACCTAACTATTTTGTAATGAAAGTATATTTTAGACTTGTCAAAAAATAACTGTTTTAAAATATATTTATAGTAAAAAGAAAAAAAATATTATTAATATAATCATAAAATAAAAAAGAAATAAAATCCAACAAGTTTGTCATGTGCTTTTCATGTGACATACTTTAGCACATAAATTCTAGGCATAATACATAAATATGACCCTTAACTTGGTGTCAAGTGATAACTATGACCTTTAACTTTGGATATGCACAAGTAGACACTTAAATTTGTATAAAATTGAGCAAATGAACACATTCGTCCTACGTGGCACCCTATATGACAACTTTGTATCCTACGTGTATTATGCCATGTAGGACACTTGTGTCTACGTGTTCAATTTTATACAAGTTTAAATGCATACTTGTGTACATTCAAAGTTGAAGGGTATAGTTATTCGCTGAAGCCAAATTAAAGATCATGTTTATGTATTATGCCTAAATTCTATTGTTCTGATTAGAATGAAGAAGTGTTACCTGTCGTTTTATAACATATCATATTATATTATTTTGATAAATTATATTATTTTAATAGTTATATAATGTAATATATTAATAATATTTTCAATCATAGTATGATATGGGATGAAAATAGATTAAAGGATAAAATAAATTTTATTAGATAACAAGCAAAGGACAAAATGAAAAGAAGAAAAATAGTAATGACATAACCACTCCAGATTATTGTTATCGGTAAAAAACTTTTAACAGAATGATAAATTAAATAATATAATATAATAAAATTGCCCATCATAATATTGTAATAGTTAGGTAGCATTCAACTTTGGTCTTATCCTTTAACATGTCCTGTCTCTATGCAGTGCAATTTTGTAGCACTAAACTTACTACTTTTCTTGTTTTTTTTTTTTCTCAGTCTTGTCAATTGTAGAATAAGTTAAGGTCCACCAAATTTTGATGCTCATTATTAATTACAAGAAAATTCTAATGGTCCGATGATTAATCATTAATTTGGACCTGAAACTTTATATCATGTCTTACATAAATTGTGACCAAATAATGTTTCACTCCTATTTCAAGGAGTACTGGTATTCTTGATTATATATTTCGAATTTCAATTTTGCGAATTAAAAGAAAAATTGGTAGAGCATTTCTTCTTTAGTAAATTTTACGTTTGCATAAATATGAATTAATCAAATCAATGAATACTAATAAAAAAAATTATTGTTGCACTTCTCATGTCATGTCATTATATAGTGGTTTCCTTTTTTAATTTGTCACAAAAAAATGTCATTTTTTATAATTAGAAATAACTTTACTTTGAAATTCTTTTCTTTTTACTTTTAATGAAATGATATTTAGTCACATTTAAGGTTAATTTGTTTTAAATCAAAAAAATTAATTTTTTTTAATTTCTTAAATTTTATGTTAAGTCAGGCTATACAGAAGGAATAGTTTTCTAATGGAAATAACTTGTATCCAATTAGCAAATGACAAGCATCTAGCCCCAGCTTGAAGCTTATCTTTAAGCCTATGATAAGAACTTTCAAATCATATTTTTTTTTTCATGCTTTATGTGAGTGCGCACATAATGACAATGATCCCATCTAATCAAGATTTTTTATTCCTTTGTGTATTTTTGTATCTAATCAAATGCCTTTTCTGTTTTAATTACCGACTTAACTTTCGAACTAAATGAAATGAAATTTAGCCACTGTTAATGGATAATTTTATTAGACAACATTTATTTTCCTAAATCCAAATGAATGGTTTTCACCCCCCAACTAACATATTGGTGTTGCTTCACATATTGTAAACATACAAGAAAGATATTAAATTTTAAAGTATATATATATTGGCTGACCAAAATGAGCAAATGGTCGATATGTCCGAGTGGTTAAGGAGACAGACTCGAAATCTGTTGGGCTTTGCCTGCGCAGGTTCGAATCCTGCTGTCGACGCTTTTTTTGTATACTTTTTAGTATAAATTATAGGAACCACATATTATAAGTACTAAATAACATCCTATCCCTTCTAGTTTTCTATTTACCAAAAATCCCTTAAAAATGATGTTTGCGGGATACATAGCGTTGTGCACGGGATACATGCGGGATACTTACCGTTGTGCACGGGATACATAGGTAAATAAGGGATTTTTGAAATAAGTAGGGATAAATGGATATTAAGGTAAGTAAAAGAGTGTAGTTAAGTAATTTGTCCTACTTTTTTTTTCCATCTGTAGAACTCATTGAAGGGTCAATAGTGTTTCCGCAAGGTACTCAACCACTTGAGCTAGCCTCACATATCTCGATAACTAAATGAAGAACTGTGTTTTTCTGTTTATAGGAGGGAGTTCACCAGTAATCGACTAATCACACTGTTTCGTGGTTGGGATGTAAAACATTTACAACATAATTAACAAAGTTGTGCTCATATATGCTTATAAGCTATGATCATCTCTGTATTAGACATCACAAAAAGTTGCAAAAATGAATTCTTTTAACTTTAAGCAACTGATCCTTTCAAGTTCTGGATTCCTACTGATAATAAGATAGGTTTTATTTGTTTTTTCATCTTCTATGTAGGTATTTGAAATTGTCCTGATCGGGGCGGAGCCAGCTTGAGCTAGATGTTTCGGCTAGTTCATGTGTTTAGTTCTTCAAATTTTAAACTCTTTTGCTGACTCCGCCATTACTATCCATCATGAATGATGATAATGTCTGACTTTGGCAATCTTTTTCGATATAATAGAATCGAAGCAAACAGCAATGTATACTTACTAGAACTACAATAATAATATACAATTACAATAAGATGAAGTAAACAAAATCTGTAAACGTTTCCCCTAAACTAATCTGGACGATCTCTGTAATTGTTGATCAACTTCATCAGCCATTTCTTCTTTACCAAATCTCTTAAACCCTCTCCTTAAAACCTTAGCTACATATTCATCAATCTCAAATCTAGAACCCCATCCACTCTTTTTCATCAATTCATAAACCCTAACAGTAGATTCAACCTGTTCACCTTCAACCAACGCCCTCACCAACCTTACCAGCGACTTATCATCACACTCAATCGTTCCCACTTTCTCCAAATCACAAATCAATTCATCGATATGTTCAGCAAAACCCGTCCGGGTCAAAGCTAAGACCATATCAGCATAAAGCCCCAAATCAGGGACATCACATTCCGATTGAACGGCTGGGAATACTTTGAGGGCCAAATCGCAAAGGTCTTGACGAAGAAGTTCTTTGTAGGCTGCAATTAGATCTGTTTTGATAAGACGATTGAGGGTTTTTGAGACGTGAGCTTCGATTTGGGAAGGGTCAGTTCTTTGAGCTCGTTTTAGAGCTTGAATCGCTTGGATTGCTTCGATGCTCAGTATTCGGCCTTTGACTAGAGGTCCACGGTTGCTTCGTGGACCGCATCGCACTGATATTTTTCTTCTGGTGGTTGATTTTGGTGGTGGAAGTGTTGCAGAAGAATGTTGTAAGGTGAATTTGAGGTTTGTAGATAGAGAGGACGCCATGAATGGTGGATTTGAGTTCCACTGGTAGAAGATAAGAAACGGGTCTTCATAAAACCAACCCGCGTAGGTTTTGGGTTTTATTTTGTCTACAGTTTGGTCCCTAAAATTTTAATAACTTGCAATTACACACTCAACATTATGTTTATTCAAGTTTGATTTGTGTCATAATTCATAACTATATAATACGAGTATTGTGTATGGTCGAATGCATGTTGATATTAATACGAAAAAAAAATGTTATTTCAATAACATCAGAATAGATTAAAGTTATTTAATTTTGTATGGCTTTAAGTTAAGATTAATTTTTTTTTACGTTAAATACCAAATAGTGAATGATAACAATTGATGATATATATTTGTTGTTGATGGTGGATTGACAGTAGTTTCAATGTTTGTTGTGACAATGCTGATTGATGATGATACTTATAAGTAATGGATAATGGAGGAATAATTAACTGTGGTGATTGACAGTAAAGAGGGGTGAATATATGATATAAAAAGTTTAGTTCGATAATTTTGTTGTTTAAAAATATTATACCATTATCATATTAAATTGTTTGGTATAGATTAGTATTTTTTGAGTTTTGTTTAGTATTTTTCAATATGATGAATTAATAATCATAATTTATTCAATTTCAATTTATATATGCTTATATAATTGAGAATTACGATATCAATTTTTAAGAAATATTTCAATTTTATTAAACTAACTCTTTACATATACAGTAATATTAAAAAAAAGAAAAAAGAAGGTACAAACAATGTCCTTCATTAATGAACTATATAAAAATAACATTTCAATCAAAATTCCCATAGCCAAAATTTCAAAATGTTAATAATAGTAGTCGATCCCCTGTTAGATACAAAATGATATTAAATGAGATGCAATATGTAGCTTTGTACTAATACTATCGTATATATTTAGAGGTCGTTTGATATAATATATTAGCAAATTATAATGCATATATTAATTTTATATATTACTACTAAATATCTTATTTGGTATACGTTTTTATGTTAGGTAGGTATGTATCTCTATTGTGTATTACCCTTGTAAATTAACCGCCAGAATTAGTCCTGCGTAGTCTGTGAAATTGCCGTCTGGAACCGCCAGCTGAGATTCTCAATTTTTCCGGTACCATTGAAATTCAGCTGAAATTGTGTTGTGGTAATAGAAGATGGATGGACTAACCCTAGCTTCATCAGCATCCTCGTCCACCGGTGATCTACCGCCACAAGAAGATGCTAGGCTCACCACCTACTATAAGTTACTTCCTCCTTGGAAGTCTCTTGCATCATCTCATCAGGTGTACATCACTATCTTTGTTTTAATTTTTTGATCCATCTTCCTTTTCTGCACGTTATATTAAGTTTTAGTTAAGTCACATCCAATGAGTTCAACTCAATGCTGTGAGTGATGATAAGGTTAAGGCTGACTAGCGAATTCTAGTTTCGAATTTTGTATGTTCTTGTAAGGGATGAAAAGGTACTCAGAATTGGTGTTAATGTTCTCGTTGTAATGCTAATGTATTGCTAGTTTGCTTTGAACTAGCTGCAATATAATCAGCTAAAAGGAATGACATCTTATGTGGGAATGGACTGAGGCATTCTATAAAAACCTTTAATGACTATGTAGCGTGTGTTTCGTTGTAGTAATTGTACTTATTTATAGCTCATTTAATTATTATTTTTGATAACCGTGTGTCCAGGCCAACTTGTGTGCATGCCAACTAATTCATGGAACCTATTATCTCCCATCAGCACAGTTCTAACTCTGTCTATCAAGGCTTCGATGGGAAGAAATCACCTAATGTTTTTGCATTGTTGAATATGAGGCCTCATGGTTCTTAACCTACTTTATTATGGAAAATTTTGTTATCTACATGTATAAAGGTTTTGAAAAAAAAAATGTTGAAGTGTTCCCCTTGTCCTGTATCATTTTCTGGGGTCCCAGGATGGGTGAGAGATGAATTAAGGAGGAGTATGTTTGATGTATTAGTAACCGACTTTTATCTCCCACTAATATGTTTCCATTACTTGCTTGTTTTCACAGTCTGCTATTCCAGTTTCAATATCAAGAGTTAATCAGGTAGATGCAGCAAGATTGGACATTGAAATGTCGGCCATGCTAAAGGAACAGTTGGTCAAGGTTTTCTCTTTGATGAAGGTACATGTAGTGCAACTTTCTATATTTTCAGGGAATTCACCTCTTCATTATTTGTGATCTGATAATAATTTGATATACATTTAGTTTCCTTTTGTTTCTTCCCTTTGGGGTTAGCCAGGAATGCTATTTCAATATGAGCCAGAACTTGATGCTTTCTTGGAGTTCCTTATCTGGCGTTTTTCTATCTGGGTTGATAAGCCTACACTGGTAATGCTCTAATGAATTTGAGGTATAGAGATGAACGTGCGGTTGAAGTGAGAGGAAAAGGTTAGATATCGTCTCTTAATTAATCCTTTTATCACTTTGTGTAAGTTGCAGCTAACAAACGCTTCTTTATTTACTGTTCAAAACGAAAAAAGTTGCTCTTATAAAAATCCTTTTTTTCTATATTAATCAGTTGGATGCTATGTTGTTACTTGCACTAATTTCACTATTTTCTTCAATTGCTGGTGTTGAAGTTGTTCAAATTTTGGACATTTAATGTTTCTAGGTCTTGGGAATTGGGACATGGAGAGAAGAGTTGTAGAAAAACTTATTAAATACTTAAGGTTAACGTTCAGGCATTCACTTTGATTTGAGGCTGAGTGCATGGTTGATAGCATGAATTAGAACTTTTTACTTATTTAAAAGAGTTCCATTTCATGCGTTCAGCCCTTTTTACCAGATAATGGTTCCACCTCACTTGTAACAGATTTTCTTTTTCCATGGTCAGATCTGAAAACATTCAAGTCCACATTCATTACCATCCATGGATTCGCTCTCATAGATTACTTAAGATAGATTGAGATATGTGAGATCTGTAAATTTTTACTTTTATATAAATGCTCTAATATTCAGTAATTTTGAGAAGTCCAAATAGTATTTATTAAGTGTATAATATGAGGGACTTGAGTGATTGGCATGAAAATCTTGCTCGTTTTAATTTGTACGTGAAGTTGCTAAGGTTGACAGCTTGACTTAATTGAATTTCACTTTTGATCTTGTGCCTCTTGCATCAGCATTCATAGTACCAACCACAGTTTTGCTTTTCGGCATATGTTAGTTCGAAAAGGATTGGAGGGACCTGGTCTTACTGTTGCTCAGAAGATATGGTACTGTGTCGCTACTGTTGGTGGGCAATATATGTTGGCCCGTCTTTAATCATTTTCTGCTTTTCGAAGATGGGACAACTCTGAGCAGGTATAGTCCTCTTCGACTCTTATCTCACTTGTTCGTTTGCATGCCTGCTCGAGTAGAAGTTACTCATTACTGCTCTATATATTGAGATAAGTAGAAGTAATATGTCGTGCATTTGGTATAATGTAATTTAGTAGATCTTCCCTTAGAAGGAACGCAGAGCTCATTTTAGAAGAGGTTAACTTTTTCCTGCTTCTGAGGCTAAATAAATTTGAAATGGTTCAATTTTGAATCTTTTGTTGATATGTTGTCTATTCTAATTTGGTCATCCAAAATAGAATTGTTGCAGTCGTAATTTTATGCTACAAATTTGAACAGGTAAAATAGTTACTTGCAAGTGTCAATTGTACGATGAAACATTGACTTGTTAATCTTGTGGCTTCTTCAGAGTTCTTGGCGCGCCAAGCATGGTTGTTAATACAACGGATTGAAGGGATCTATAAAGCAGCCTCTTTTAGTAATCTACTTCTCTTTCTTTGTACAGGAAGGTATATCTCTGACTGTAATTCTTATTTCTTTCGAAAGCATGCTCGGAAATTTTTGGCATTTCTCTCTGGTTGCACATCCCTTTCGTATTTCTTAAAAAGATGTATGACATGACCACCAAATAAAAGAA
This sequence comes from Solanum tuberosum, assembly GCF_000226075.1. NCBI lineage: Eukaryota > Viridiplantae > Streptophyta > Magnoliopsida > Solanales > Solanaceae > Solanum > Solanum tuberosum. The sequence goes on along the minus strand of NW_006238964.1, from coordinate 2,259,491 downwards.
AATAAAGGATAGACGTACTCCTATAGCATACAGCTGCATTATGCACATTGCTGATTTAACCATTTAATAAAGAAAATGATGAAGTTATGCTACTTGAATCAGTGATCATCTCTTATTATTTCATCAAAAAAGATCATCTCTTACTCTCTTATTGCATTGTCTAGTGGCTAGCTGACTGCGGAGAGTAGTTCTTAATTGGTTTGGGGTGCATTGGGTGATTCTAAGCACAGTGAAGGAGGCATTGCATAGCTGGGCTTACAGGTGGGGGAAGAGAAGTCCTATGGCATAAAAGAGATGTAAATTGCAAAATAGTCTTTTGTTTCTAGTTTTCATTTGGTGTTTCCTTGAGACCCCAGTTTTTTTCAAAAGATTGGGTCTCCTTTTTTGAGAATCATATTTTGATGTAGGTTCTCTCTTTTGGTACACGGCTTGTATATGGGGTTTTCCTCCAATTGTTAATATAATTATTTACCTAACAAAAAGAAAATCAGTGCACTAGCTTAGAAATGGATATGCGTGTAACAAAAGCAGAGCTGCAAGGCTGTGTGGTGCTTTATCATCTGTATTTGCTGGATTGTGTTATTGGCTGCCTACTAAGTCGAGCCAAGTTTTTGGTTAAAAATTGCTGGACATTTTTGAAATTGCTCTGTCCTATGAAACCAAATATTTTTTTCTGGGACGGCTTTGTTGTCCAGGAACTGTGAGAGACAGAATATTGAGGTGATTCCACAATAACAATAAGTTAATGATGATGTTCCAAAGCATTCTTTACCTCACACAGAGGAAAACATAAAATAGCACAAAAAAAAAGAAAACAAAATAAAAAAGGTAAAAAAAGGCTTTAAGTTAGAAAAGTTAGTGACATTCTTGGTAGAAGGGTTCCGTGCATAGGTTGATTGCTGTGAGGGTCCTGTACATGTGACCTTTTAAAAAGGGTTGAACTGTTGAGCGTGTTCCCTGCATGTGCTGACTTCTATGAGTGTTCTGTACATTTGATCTTTAGATTGACTGGAATTAAAAATATAATACTGAAGTTAGAAAATGTCCCCAGGGATTTGCTCTTGTAGTAAAAGCATAACGCTTGATGTGTGGTAAGGCGCATTGTACACATCACGGTTTTGGGCCCTGCCGCAGACAAAAGCATGGTATTTAAGTGGAGGGTAGAAAATTGACTGCTGTAAGGATACTGTTCATGAGACCTTTTGAAAATGGTTTAACTGTTAAACATGGGTTGACTGCTACAAGTGTCCTGTACATATGGCTTTCAGATTGACAGGAATTAAGAATATAACTTGCTATGTATTTTGGGATTTACTGGTTACTCTACATGAACCAATGACATGCAGGTATAGGAATCTCATTGAAAGAGCTTTAAGAGCCAGACTTGTTTATGGCAGCCCAAATATGAACAGAGCTGTGAGCTTCGAGTACATGAATCGCCAATTGGTGTGGAATGAATTCTCGGTAATTTTCCATCCATTAGCAGAGTGTTGCAGATTTTATATGGTCGTTCCCGAAGAGGGGAATATTGAAGACAAGTTATCTCTCTCTGTCTGCAATTTAGCTATCAATCATCTGTTAGGAAAGAGGTCCTTCACCTTATAAAAAAAGGGAAAGGGCCCAGAAAGAACATCCCTTTGCTTTTATACATGCTGCCAAAGGGCTAACCGATCTTGTTTTCCAATTTGTGTCAGCCTTCTTTTGTTGGCGGGTATGGGTATGGGGATGGAGCTCGAAGTTGGTCTTTTGCAGTAAAAGCTTATAGTTAATTGTTTGGTATTTTTATTTTTTTTACCAGTGCATCTGTTTTTGCAAACAATATGGATGGAAGTACGTTCTTTTGTTATCGTTTTCAAAAAACTTAATGCAAGTACATTATCAACTGTTCTAATGTGCAGGAATTGCTGCTCTTGCTTCTTCCCCTTCTCAATTCATCATCCATCAAGAATTTTCTTCTTCCATTCTCAAAGGATAAATCTTCAGATTCTTCAGTGGATGACACTTCGTGCCCAATCTGTCAAGGAAAGCCAACCATTCCATTTTTAACTATTCCTTGTCAGCACAGGTACATGTATTGCATGCTTACAATTTTACAGTAGAATGGCGATACAGTGTAGCTTTCAAATGTTCATGCATTTAGTAGGAACTCTATTATATCGAAACTTAATCAAAGTATGCATTGAAGTTTAAAAGAATTAGTTTAATTCACTGACATTGCAGAATAACAATCTTATGCTTATGTAGGCATATTGTATATATGGAGGCGTGGGCTGTACATAGGTGTAACTTTATAGATTGCAAACTATATACAACACTTCAGGGCTGTTTAGAAAAATCTTTTATATTTGCAGAGCCTCACATCCTCCTGTATTTTTTAAATGAACTTCACATCCAGTCAGGGCCGACTCAACAACATTGGGGGCCTCAAGCGAAACTTAAGAGAGGGGCCCTTTTATTTGATTTTTTTCATCATATATACTTTTATTTAAAATCTACTTTTCTAGTTATTTTAGATGCGAAGTCATTAGGTACTATTTTATAATCAATTTGTTTTAATAATTCCTTTTCAAATGATAATATAGCTAATTTATTCAATCTCTCTTGAGACATTATATTGTTGATCTTAAAGAAGATTTAATCAATTTTTTATTTCGAAAAAACTTCTTTCGACTGAGGCAATGGTTACAAGAACTGCTAACATTATTCTATAAGCAATATATGTATTATTCTATAAGCAATATGTGTATTTGAAAAAGAATCAAGTCTTTTTATTTGATTGAGTGTTTTCATTAGATCATTATCTTCTACTTGTATTGTTTCCCTTAACACTTTTAATTCAAAAAATAAATCAAGATCATCAATATCAGAATAACTATTACGTGTTAAAGAAAGTTCAAGGTTAAGACAATATTTTTTTTTAATGAGATCATGTAGTGATCTCAATATTTTACCACTAAATAAGAAATCAAAAATATTTTCATATGCTTCAATTGGTTCAAATCTATTTTGAAGTGAAAAAATAGTTTGATCTACTTTACATATATAAAACAATTAACTCTAAAAGATTCTTCAAGGGACTTTGTGATTTCGCTATCCATATTTTCATCAAAGTGTTTCTTACGACATTCAGGTTTATTTTCATCTCATATGTAATTTTCTTAGTAGAAATCATAACACTCATAGTACATATAATTTTTTTTAAAAAAAAACATATATAAGTAATTGTTTTTAAAAAATGGGGGGCCCAAAATATATGGGGCCCCAAGCGATGGCTTTAGTGGCCTAAGGGTTAAGACGGCCCTGCATCCAGTGTTTTATAAACAAGCATGGCATCAAATTTTAGAGCAAGCTAAAATTTTAATACAAGAAGTGAAACTAGAAGAGAACTTTACCTTACCAATTCATTTTCAAAAAGAGTCAGGACTTTACCCAAGAAATGTATCAAAAGACGGAAAAAATGGCACATCAGGATAGATCTGATACCTATTAGAACTACCTAATTTAACGAAGTAGTCGCTTACAAACTAAGTTTAGACGAAGTAACTCGAATATCTATGGTAGTCAGTCAACTATTAAGACATTGTAACTGTAGATATTGCAGAGGGGATATTTTGCTTGTGCGTTCATCTTGTCATCCATTTGGGTTGACGTCATTCATGTGTCGATTTATTGCTTTAGTGTTAGTAACTGTTGTTCATGTGAGTTTTATGTATCTTCATCACTATACAGCTGCTGTTACTACTGTCTTCAAACACGGTGCTCCACTGCTCCGTCTTTTTGCTGCCCCCGATGTGGTGAATCGATTGCTGCTTTGCAACGACATGGTGGTTCGGTCCACAACATTAGTCAGATACAATAATTCTCTTGAAAGGTGAAATGAAATGACGGGAAAGGCAAGCTTCAGTCAAACTATGGATCAAAAGTTGCCTAAAGATAACATAGAAATTGAACTAGGAATCAAGATTCCTTGATAAAGCAACTTCTTCTGCTTTATTGAGTGCATTCATTTGTTAAAGTTTCTTGTCTTTTTTAATGTAGCTTTACTTTCCTATAATCTCATTTATATGTCTATCTTGAAAGTTTGATCAGTCACAGGTCACAATTGATTCAATATTTTTACCAGATGGCTCAAGCAGTCCTTTTTTTTAGCTTTGTTCAGGGTAACTTCCTAGTTAAACAAAACAGTGGATAAGAAAGGTAAGAACAATCCTTCACTTCCTTTCAGTTTCAAATTGCAAGCCAGTGTGCTATGTTTTGAATCTGCATGTAAAGTTGCCTAGTGATGTGCAGGTTATAATACTTTTATGGGAAAAGGGTCTGATATACCCCTCAACTTTGCCATTTGGAGCTCATATGCCCCTCGTTATGAAAGTGGCTCATATATACCCTTACCGTTATACAAACGGCTCACATATACCCCTACCGTTACAAATTGAGCTCACATATACCCTTAATTTAACGGAAGTGAAAAAAATAGTATTAAATTTATGTTTTTGACTTTTAAATTTTAAAAAAATCACGTAGAGGTATATATGATCCTTCTATTGAATTTCAAGGTATATTTTAATCTTATTTATACATAAATTATTTTTTGACGTCTTTGATTATCAGTTTTTGAGTTTCTTATTCTTATTTTATTTTTTTCTTTTGTTCGTTAGTGTAAAGAGAAAATTTTAAAACTAATTTTTTTGTGGCTATATTATAATTTAAAACTATTTTTTTTTACTATATTGTTATTTAGTTTTTGTATTGAAAAAAAATTGGGTCATCTATAATAAAGTTTACAAGAAAATTAGTGAAACATAAATAAATTTGACCATCAAAATAATAACTTTAAATTAGCCGTTGAAACAAAAAAAGTCAAAAAAAAATTATGTGTGAGGAGGATTAAATATACCCA
>NW_006238964.1:2218924-2253973 GCF_000226075.1 Solanum tuberosum | reverse complement strand
TATTAGCAAAACTTAAATAAATTTGACCATCAAAATAATAACTTTAAATTAGCCGTTGAAACAAAAAAAGTCAAAAAAAAATTATGTGTGAGGAGGATTAAATATACCCATATGGGATTATATTTTTAGAAAAATAATAATAATAAAAATATTAAATTAAAATTAAGTTTTTCACTTCCGTTAAAGGAAAAGGGTATATGTGAGTCATTTGTATAGCAATAGGGGCATATATGAGCCACTTTCATAATGAGGGATATATCAGCTCTAATTGATAAAGTTGAGGGGTATATCAGGCCCTTTTCCCTACTTTTATTTTAACTGAGAATTGGCAGCTAAATTTACCAGTTGCTGTTACTGTAGCGAATGTTTGTAGCAGTTGAAATTTTTGAGCAACAAAAGTTCATCATAACGTATGATTTCGTGGGGACTTGTAGTCCACTAATCCTTATCTTTTTGTTTTTTTTGGCCTCCTCTTTCCATGGCCTTGTAGGTGAATGAATTGTAGGAAATTATGCTCAATGACCTTGAAAATGAGTGATTGTGAACTTTTGACCCTGCTTGTCCCATTGAAAAACTTTCAAGATAAAATGTGAAATTTGAAGTTTTGTCCATGGGAAAAGCGAGGTCCAACGTACAAAACCGCCTACTTCCAAGGCTGTAAATCATCCAATGAATTGCATTGAAGGTAAGATCTTTCTCTTTCAGCATCATAATTCCTTTTTCCTCCCTTTTTAGGTTGGGTCTACATGGTCAAAAAAGCTCAAATAAAAACAACACCTGTCCTTGAATATATATAGTAGTCTGAGCTCGAACGCAAGCTAAGATAAAAAGGATGCTTTAATTATTGGAATTATGTTATAGGTTCAATTAGACTCATGATTGGATCTGAATTTGTCTTACCTGCTATAGTTACTAGGACCAATATTTGAAATCTTCAATCGTTAGTTTTTGTAATACATCAATATAAATGGTCCTGCTGTAATAGCTAGTTTCATTTCAATACTTAACTCAATAAGAGTGAAAAAGGAAGGCTTTATATGAATCCTTGAGCAACCAGCTGAGAATGGGAATAAAATTTGCTAGTGTTGGTAAATAGATGAGTCAGTGGGATCCAGATAGGCCAAAGAGGACAGCACAAAGTAGTTGATCAGTACTGCAACGTACACAAGAACAACCCAGACACATGTCGACAGCGCGGAGTCAGGATTTTCACTAAAGGGGGTTCAAATTTTGAATAAGTGAACACACTAATCATACATAGATAATATAATTTTCCGTTGAAGGAGTTCAGATGAACCCCCGACTATAAGTTGGTTCCACCCCTATTCACGATTTAAAATATATTAACTCAATTCACTATCAAATATTTAGTGAAGTTCTTAATATACATACGAAATCTAGGTAAAAATTAATAAATTCATGTGAATTTATATATTATACTGTAGACCCGCCCCTATTCCCAAATAGGCAAACATCAAATATAAAATGTGATGGCCACCATAAGGATATATACTTTTAATTATCCATCGCACACACATATACAGCAAGGCAATCGCACGCGCAAAATTGCTTTTGGTTAGTTAATTCAAATTTTCTAAATTTATATACTGCACTAAGTGTCTCTTGCATATCAAGTTGCAAAAATATCATGTTTTAATTGTGTAAAGATTTTACTATCATCAACTAAAATAAATGGTATAATTTGACCTAATAATGTATAGTAACTTTTTATGCTATCAAATTAAGATGGCCTACTAGGCCTCATATGGTATATTGAAAAATAAAATTTTAAACCTGCAATAATAATAAGGTAACATAAGAAATAAAATATGAATTAATTAATGATTACTTGGGAAAAGAGTAGGCTATCCTTTATTAGAATCTATATATATAAATAAACATAGCTAAGTTAGAGAAAAATAACAATCCCAAAGTTACCACCCCAAATTAAGGAATTAAAACCCCACGAGTATTTGTTTTTTTATGGCCTGAAAACACTCCCCCACTTTCCCTTTTCTTGCCCCCACCCTTTACTATAAAGCTAAAGCAAGAAATTTAAAAACACAAACAAGGATATACTCCCCTTCTTTTCCATTTATGTTAACATATTTTGAAAAATATGTAGATAAATATTAAATATGTCATAACCTTTGTATCAGAAGCGAAGTCATAACAAAACCTGATAACTTTGGCCCAACAATAAACAAAATGAGAGAAATAATTCAGTATCAATATACGTAAAATTTTGGATAAAACTTCCTCGTTAAAAAATAAAATGAGAAGGTGTAGAAGTATTTGTTTCGACTTTATAAGTATGTTAGACTTTTTAAAATCGACTAAAAAATAAACGTGTCACATAAATCGAAGAAGTAACTAGAGAGGAAAAATAAAAATTTAAAAAGCATCAAAGCAATTGTCAACCCCACAAGTAAGAAACACTACCAAGTAAATATAAGGCTAGTACTTTGGTTGAAAAAGACATATTGGTTTATTGAACCTCTTATGAGAAAAGCAAAAACAAGGCTGAAAGCTTCAACAAAGTTTCGTTTTGGTGCTCTCACAAGGAAAGAAGACAGACAAAGCTAGCTACCTAAAAAGAAAGAAAGAAAAAGAAAATCATTGAAAAGGATTTTTATTTTTTTTCTTCTTCTTCTTCTTCTTCTTTCTTTATATTATGTGGCTCTTACATTAAAGTAAGAAACAATAATACTATATAATATATGATGTGTTGTTCAGAATAATCCTTCTTGATGGCTGGAAACCCTAGTAATAACTGGTGGAACAACATGTTGATGAACACAAGCATGCATCCACATGATTCTCATGAGCTTTTTTCTTCTACGACGACGACAAATCAACATTTCTATGGATCTTCAAATTTTTTGGCTGATAATAATCCAAGTCAAGATCATTTACCTCGCTCATGGAGCCAGCTACTTCTGTAAAATCTCCTTCTCTCTACTTTTTTTTCTCGTACGTAGTTAGTTATATATACAGTCAACTTGTTTGAGACTGAGGCGCAGTAATTTATATTGACTTCTTGTTGTTGTAGTTGCTATAGTGAGTTTGTGTAGAGAGTTCAAAGATTAGTAGTCTTTGTATTTGCAATATTCTTTTTGTGTCAAGCTTTACTCATTGAAGCTTTTACATTTACCAAACAATTCAAAAAGCTCAATTACTTTCCTATTTCTAAAAATTTCATGCTATGAGTTTTATAGATCGATATGAATATCATAAGTTGTCTCATAGTAAAATCAATTTTGTTGTTGATACCTTCTTCTTTGTCTTTTTTCTATAACTAGAGCTCGAAGAAGTAAAGGGATTTAAACAATAGAATATGGCTAGAAATTCATAATAGAGTTCAGTCCGACCACAACAACGACTAAACCTAGTAGAAAGAAAAAGTGAAAAATCATTACAAAAGAAACCTATAGCTCCTTTATATTTCTTTTCTATCAAATTGGAATCCATATGAATTATGTGTTAATTAATTTTAATTCTCCTCTAAATTACTTTTTCCTTTTTAATTAAATTTCAGGTCTGGATTATCTTGTGATCAAGAAAAACCTGATATAAGTGATCATTTTCAACATCAATACAAGAAGCTGGAGAATTGGGAAGAAATCCAAAATTTGAATTCCATCCATAATAATAATAATATCCCATCTAATTCAAGTTTTAGGGTTCCTTTTTTTGATGTAAAACCAGAAGAATTAGTGAGCCAAGGACTGTATACTAATTATCATCAAGATTTATCACCAGCTAGCTCTTGTGTTACCACTAATTTAAACCATAATAATATTTTTAACTTCTCATCATCTCCTGCTAATAAAATTACCAACAATAACAAAGTGGTTGAAGTCAAGCATCAAGACCATTCATCTGAGGTAAGTAAAAAAAAAATTACTTTTAAAAAAGTGGATTTTTTTCTTCATATTTATTGAATTTTCATAAAGTCAGTAAGTAAATATCAGTATTATTCCAAAAGGAAAAAAGTGATTATATGATTAATAAAAGCCAAACAATCCATGATTAGCCTAACTAATTTTAGTCATAGTAAAATTTTAATTACTCAGTGAATTTTAACATGTGATAGTAGTCTAGTTACTATTTTTTACTAGGTTACTAATTAAGTACTGTATTTGTTAAGAGATTTGCTCGTAATTATCTAATAAGTGATCTGATTTTGTGAAAACATTTTTACATCATTTTAGTATGTTTTGCCTAATCTGTTTTTTTTTAAAACCATTATTAATTAATAACTTTGCTGCATGAAATATAGAGTAACAGCACAAACAGTGGTGGGGTAACTAAGAAGGCTAGAGTTCAGCATTCTTCAGCTCAACCCTCTCTCAAGGCAATTCTCTCTTTCATATACAGTAACATCTTTGTCTAGATATTTTTTTATGGAATAATTACGTGTCTGAATCGTTCGGTAATCTAGTTTACAAAATATATACTAAGTATATATACACAACATATACATTGATAGTGTATATATAATGTATACTTCAACCATTTTACCATTGGTCGAAGGATATATATTCGTAACTTTCCTTTTTAAGAAAAAAACTATTATAGAAAAATATCATTATAGAAAATATATAATATGAAAATTCGTTTTATGAAAACTTGGTCTTTTTTTTTTCACCTGGTATACAAAATAGTTAGTTATCAACATTAATTTAGTTTGTTTATATTCGGAATTGCAGGTGAGAAAAGAGAAACTAGGAGATAGGATAACAGCACTCCACCAACTTGTTTCTCCATTTGGAAAGGTAAAGTAAACTGAGTTTAACTTTATATATACATCTAATTTTTATATTGTCATTATTTTTACCTGTTGTTACAACAGGTAACTTGTCTTATTTTTATGGAGACTAATTACGTGTAAATATCATTTAAACGTTGATGTTATGAATAAAATTTACTATATCGATGTATATAAATTCAGTTGAACTCATAATTTTAATATTTTTTATTTTGTAAACCTACTAAAATTATTATGTAATTTCAAAAGTATAATAAATTTATTGATAAAAATTATAAGAATTGAATCGATTAAATTTAAATCCTACCTCCTTCCCATAAGGAAGACAAGTAAAGAATATTTATGACTGAAACACTACGAATTATATTTTTTTTTGTAGTACTAGTAGTTTATGATGAAACAAATAAAAATGATATTACAAAAACAGCACTTTAATTTTTGTTTAAAAAATAGCCATAAAGGATTGTCTTTAACTAAAGTGATTTATTATGAGAAAAAGAAGAAGTGATAGGCATGGGTATATATGTTTTCTCTTTTACAGACTGACACAGCCTCCGTCTTGTCAGAAGCCATTGGATACATCAGATTCCTTCAAGCACAAATTCAGGTGACTTCACAAAACCTAATTTCTAAACTACCTTTTTTTTTTCTTTTTAATTATGGTGTTCGTGTTATCTTGAACGTACTCTTACACTAATTTCATAGGGGTATTTGCTATTTTCTACCAGCATAGTAACCAAGCAACTCTATGAAACAAATTTGAATCGATAGAAAGAAATCTCCTACTAATATATTTGCCTCCGATCCACTGAAATTTGAAACTGCGATATCAGTTCTTAGCGTACTTCATTAACCATTAATTATTTCCGCTTCTTACTTTATACTCTTATCATCCCATTTTTATATGTGGAGCTCTTTTTATTTTAGTCTGTCGTATAAAGAATGACATATTTCTATATCAAGTAACAATGTGCACTAAAACATGCAGGCATTGAGCTCTCCATACATGGGCAATGTAGCAGGAAGCATGAATCACACTCAACAACAATCTGCTGTAAGTTCTTTTCCTTCACATTTTCCAATAAAAATCACCAATATTCTCTTCTTTCACATCCATCATCATACACGTGCATCTCACTAATCATATATATATATATCATGAATAACTAATTTCTTTCATGAATTCAAGGAAATAAAATATGTATATACTACTTAGTTGTTTAATTAAGAAGTTGATGCTTTATTGGATCCCTAACAAAAAAAGCAAGCTTTGAGATTGAGGCTAGCTTTGCATTATTAGTAGTAAAAAGCAGAATCAAAGTATTTATCATCAAAATTTACTATTCAAAAAAGAAGTTGTCTCTATATATAGTGCAGAAGTTGCCAACTTTATGAGATCACACAATAATTCAATTTCTTGAATGATCCTATGGATAAAATCTTAATTATTATTATTCTCAATAACTTTAAACTCTTGAAATGAGTCCTTTCATATATATATATACCATAGTTTCAAGCTAAAGTTACTGAGTTTTATCGTATCCATAAGCAGAAATGTAGCTCCACCCATTTCATCTTAGTTATTGCATGTTGATTGCTTCCTCTCTTTTTTTCAGCACCATATATATTTATCATTTTGCATCTATTTTCTTATAATATGGTGATTTGGAAATAAAAATATTTCAGGATTTGAGGAGTAGAGGATTGTGCTTGGTTCCTATATCTTGTACACAACATGTTGGAAGTGACAATAACAATACTGTTGGAGATTATTGGGCCCCAGCTCTTGGAGGAGGAGGATATTTATAATTATTAATTAATGTAACAATTTTAGTGTTCCATAATATACTGATGTGTTGATGATGATGATGGTATTATATAGTATATAACATCAGAAGCAGTCACTCTCAAATAAGTTAGTTAGGGTTGACTGTTGCTGATGCTATATATTATATTTTGCATTTCTAATTAAGTGTAGGAAGGAACAAGGATATGAGTCTTATTGTATGGTCCAATATTGCAATTTTATTTCATGAATAATCATAAAATTGTATAAGCTGCTAGTTTGTAATTGTTGTATATACATTAGAGTTCATTTGGCTTTAACTGATTAAAAATATATAGTTGATATATGCTAGTGTTTTTGTGTTTGAAGCTGATTTTATACATAAATAATTACGTGTTTAAATAGAAGTGTTGAAAACGGATATAAGCATTTATATTTGATACAACTCTAAGCTAACCTATAATATAATGACTAACATATATGCGTAGGAATTTAAGTTACTACGATAAAATTGTGTGGTAAACTCATTGAATAGTTTAGAGTTGACTTTTGTGTTTGCTATTTTGAGTTAAATACAAGTTAAGTACTTAACGCTTTCCCTAATTAACCAGTGAATTAATGATAATTGGATATTAGTAGTAATAATTGGTGTGAAAAATAAAATGTGCATTGGGCTCGTACATCTTTTGTTTGAAAGTAAATTAGGTTAAGATAGTTTAACTTAATTATTTCAATGTCCTTACAACATATTTACGAATGTGTCCTTTTTTATTTATCAACTTATACGTATTAAAAATAGTAAACAATAACATATTCAGTGAAATTCTACAAGTGATCAAGGTTTGAGGATGGGAAAATGTATGTAGACCTTATCCATTCCTCGTGGAGGTAGAAAGGTGGGTTCATCAGGACCCTTGATAGTTGATTCGAGTATAACAAATCAAGGAAGGTATGAAAAGATAAAACAATAGTAATAAAATATAGGAAACAGTAACAACAACAAAATAATGTGATAATTAAATTAATAATATTGAGAAAAAAAATTAAATCTTGATTCTAAAATCTATCCTCAGAGAATTTTTTTTATAAGAAGTGACGGAAATCTGAAATAAAGTTGTTTTTTAGACCATATATAATTATGTGATTATCTGAAAATTAACCAGTTATTTGCTAGTATATCTTTTATCTGATCTCCAAATTAAGTATAATATATAGACTTGTACCACTTTTTCCTTTATGATGTAATCATCATGTAATAATTATCCTGACAAAAAAAATTACATTTTTCTTTTGCTTATAAGTTACTACTACTTATAACTTTTTTTAAAAAAATGAATAGACACTAATTTATATATTATGTCGTACGAAAGGGGAGGGATCTACTATTGAAGGTGGGATTTGCAAGGTCACTCCACTATCATTTTCCCACCAGCAAAAAGATAAATTGAATTAAAAAAATAATTAAGAGGATTAAATGCAAAAAGTGATAAGACTAGTGGTGTACTATTGTTCATTTTGTCCAATGTCAAACCAACACTTCTAACAATGTTGTTATAGAGTGGTTAATTTATTACTCCCTCCGTCCCTATTTACTTGTCCATATTTCCTTTTTTGGTTGTCCCTATTTAGTTGTCTATTTTGACAAATCAAGAAAGGACAACAAATTTTTTCCTATTATACCCTTATTTACACTTCTTGAAAATTGTAAAAGTGTATGTTGTTTCCCTCCAATTTATTTCACTTGAATTCAAATAAGTGGTTGTAATTTTGAAGTGAAAAGTTGTCATAAGGGTAAAATTGTAACTTCACTGTGCTAATCATTGTTGCCTTAATCTGTGTGCCATTTCTAAAGTGGACAACTAAAAAGGGACGGAGGGAGTATTATTAGATAATTCTATCTATCGATATATAAAAAGAAATCACTTATTATTTTTATTTCTTATTACAACAAAAATTTACATTTCTTGGTGACCGAGCAGCGAGAAAGGAAGAAAATTGAATGCTGCTAAACAGAAAGGATCTTGCTCCCTCAGGAGCGAGTTGTCCGTTTCGTTTTTAAAAAAATAATTAGTGTTCCTTTATGCATTTTAGAGGAAAAAGATGTTTTTTTGGCTCTGGATTCTTAATAAAGAGTGCTAAAGTCTTAAACAACATTAGTTAAGTATCACTATATCCAATGTCGCTAAAGACTTTAGAGACACATACAAAGTGTATTGATTGCCGCTAACCGTTACTTTATTGCTACTAAAGATCATTTTTATGTGATGTCTATTGAATATAAAATCTCATAATTCTAAACCACCTCCTTCGTCACTAGAACATATTCTTGAGTGTTGGTAGGACATATTTTTACACTTAAAATAATACTTCTTAAAAGCCAATACAAATTAGTTTAACTCCAAATAAAAATAGAAAAGAAAGTGCAAAAAAGAAATAAATTAAGATAAATGTGGCTAAACAGAGGTCAAAACAATCATCGATTCATGATCATGTTAGAATAAATATCAAAAAGAAGAAGATAGAACCATTATGTTGTCTACTTGTGTTTTATTAAAAAAAGTGTTTAATAAAATATACACTTATTTTATTTTATTTTCAAAGTCAGAGAGAGTCAGCTTGGAATGACAAGTGGCTGGTGTCGTTACCAATTTTGATTTCACTAACCAAAGAGTTAAATAAAAATAATACTCTCCTTTATCTGCTGGGCCATTCGAAAGCGGCGATCCCTGATTAAGAATGAAACACTCTCACCAGTGCACCATAACTCATGTTGGTCTTTAAAATAAGCATTACATCAGCTCATTTCACCTTCATTAATAAATAAATATATATAATATATAATTTATTAGATATTTCTAGAGAATTAAACGTATTAAAAAGATGAATTCTTTAATCTAAGGGTAATATTTATATTTTGTGAGTGTAACCCCTCCCCCCAAAAAAATCTTTGGTAATGGGCTGGGCGGCTAAGTTCTATAATATATTCCATTCAATAGAAAATGGATTGATTTTTAAGTCTTTTTGCTCATAATTTGCATTGCAATATGTTTATATTTATTGGATATTCCAAGGCATCCTCTTAGCAAAGAGAACAATTTGGTTTCTAAATGTTAAGGTGGGGTCAAAATTGGTCACTAATTTATCGTTAAATTCTATACTGTTTTTTGCGATTGAAATTATTTGCTCATCCGTCATCAAAAGCTTTTTTTTAAAAGTGATTTTACAAAGGTTATTCAGAAATTGCAAACACGGATCCATTTGAGGCATCTGTAACCATTGGGCTACAGTAGCTTATTGTGTCAATGACGTCCAAAATATGTTATTTAATCATTTCATATATCATTTTATTTATATTTACGATATTTTTTTCCGACAAAAGGTGTCTAATTGGACACTGACAACCATGTAGCTCTGCCCTTGAGCTGTTGATCCATGGGTAGGCAAGAGACAACATCGGTGGCGGAGCCACCTTACAATTAGGGGGTTCATCCAAATCCTCTTCGACGGAAAATTATATGATTTATACATGGTTAAAATATTTTTTTAGGTATATATAGTAGATTCGAACCCCATTCGACTACTTTGTGTGTTTATTTTTTTAGATTTTGAACCCTCTTATTAAAAATCTTGATTCCACCACTGAACAACATAGTGAACTGAAATATCTTAGTAGCCAGAGGAAAGAAAGCAAAAGTAATTCCCGTGTGAGTAACCTAAATTGTGAAAACAGAATTGTGGAAGAGCAATATAAGCGTAGTGTTATTCCTTATAATCAATGTGCATACATTAAAAAAAAGTCTGGGATAATTTTTGGGATTCTTTGGTTTATGTCCCTTCGGCCAAACTTAATTATCGTGCCTAACTTATACAATATTTGCTTGCTATTTTGTAAATTAGATCATTTGAAGTTATTGACTCATTGAGTTATGGTATTTGTTGGGCTGCGTAAAAATTCCTTATTTTTTGGTGAATCTTATATAATTTACATAAATCTCATAGTGTTAAGAGTTAATTACATTATTTCCCTTACAAAAATCTCTTAAAATTTATAAATTCTGGATACATCATTTGGACTTCCAGATAGATCAGTGGAACTTCCAGATACATAGAGAATGGATGTATCCAAGAGGTAGGAGATGTATCAGAGAGGGATAGGACATCCAGTTACATCATTTGAACTTTCGGATACATAAGTGAAACTTTCAGATACATAGAGAATGGATGTATTCAAGAGGGGAGAGATGTATCAGAGAGGGATAGGACATTCGGATACATAGAGGTGAGATGTATCCAAGAGGGGAGGGATGTATCAGAGAGGAGAGGGATGTATCTGAGAGGTATAGAAATGTATCAATGAGAGGAGAGTGATGTATCAAAGAAGGAATTTTTTTCTAAATGACAATAGAAAACTTTAGAAATTATGGTAAAATAAGATGTTGTAATGTGGAAGACATATCAGTTACTAAATCAAAAGCCCAACACAGAAAAATTGAGTTTGGGGTAACAGGCCCCAATTAGTCTGGCCCATCCAATAAATAAGGTCAACGCTCAAAATATTGTTTAGTCTTGAAAGTAGCAGGTAGATAAAGTGGAGTCGGACGAAATTCTGAGTTTGTAATAATCAAATGGGCACAGAAAATGGTGATAAATGGAGGAAAACAGCTGTTGTTGTCATAGATATGCAGGTATTTCTCTAATCTTCTTCTGATTCAGCATAATAGTAACTAACAATCATTTGTTGAAGATTTGTGTGTTTGAACTTAAATTTCAGAAAGATTTTATACTACCAGGTGCTCCTATGCTTGTTAGAGATGGTGAAGCTATTGTCCCAAACGTTATCAAGACCGTTGAGGTTGCACGAAACCGTGGAATCCCCATTATTTGGGTATTTATTTAAACTTCATGATTTTACTGTAAAGTTAAATTTTACAATATTAATGGAATTTTACCTAAATTGAGCTTCATATAGCCGATACCAACTGGAGGTGTAGTTGTTGTTGTTGTTGTTATTGTAATGGATTATTTTAGGTTAAAATGGATGGTTACGAGTAGTTAAACTAATTTCTGACCAATAAATCAATTTGTGTTAGGTTGTCCGCGAGCATGACCCATTAGGAAGAGATGTTGAATTGTTTCGTAGGCATTTGTACGGTGATGGGAAACCAAAACCCACATCAAAGGGGTGTGTGGGAGCAGAACTGGTTGATGGGCTTCTTATTCAGGAAGGTGATTACAAATTGGTGAAAACACGTTTCAGTGCATTCTTTAACACGAATCTTCATTCGTATCTTCAGGGCATTGCCGTTACTAACTTGGTCGTTATTGGTAATTAGATGCTTATAATCGAGATTTTCTATAGCTATAGACTTTACGATTTGATGTATGTATTTGTCAAGTGACTTATATTTTTTGTTTAGGTGTTCAAACTCCAAATTGCATACGGCAGACTGTCTTTGACGCTGTAGCATTGGACTATCAACGTGTGACGGTCATTATAGATGCCACAGCTGCTGCTACTCCTGATATACACATTGGTAACAGATAACACCACAAAGCAGTCGTTTTTGTGCTTGTTTACTTATTTAGTTTTAATAACTTATTTGTCTTTTAATCTAGGGACTAGGCAAGTTGATTAGTATTGACTGTCAAATAACTTCATGCTATATCTTATTTTAAGTAGTTACCAATTACAACTACTGATCACTTAACCAGATCATAAGTTCGGGCCACAAAGGTCGACTATCTCCTCATTATCGATACATGCTTTAGTGTTTAACCTTGTCTTGTCCTGTCATGTGAATTCATAGATGAATTTGCTACATATTTGAAAGATCAGGCACTAGGGCGTCCTTATTATTCTGCATTTTGAAAGCTTGTATGAGGAAATTACCGTTTACAAAACATACTTGTCTAGGCCATAATCTTTATTTTGGATCCTTAATCCTTACTTATCTAAGCCATAACCTTAAGTATCAGGAAATACAGAAAAAAATCTGAAAGTACGTCAAACATTTACTTTCAACCTTATTCATGTTTCACACTGCAATCTTCAGTAAACACGTTAACTCTTTTTCACTATTCGTCATCCCAGTTTGCCCTTGGTAACCTCTGCTTGCACAAGTCATAGAGAAGTCTGACATGGTACTGCTCCTTCAAACTATCTAGATCTTGGAACAATTACAAAACGTTTGAACTAGGAGACTGCCGACAGTTATCATTTCTCTGAAAAGAAATACTATATGTATTTAATAATAACAGTTTTACTATGCCATTGGTTTCAAGACTTGAACTAAGTTTCGCTAATTTTGTTGGTTTTGAAGTTGCCTAATTTTTCCTCCGAGAGGACCATCAAATTTATGTAGTTCTTTTAAGGACTTTGTACCTTGCGAATCTGTATTTTTTTGTTCTTAGTTTCTTACATCACAACTCATTTAGTTCCATTTGTAAGTTAGAAGCATAATTATCAGTTTCTTCCTTGTTTGAGAACAGCGAGCCATCCTTATCAGTTTAATTGTCGAATGTGTTTCTTTTTGGTCGTATTAGCAAACTTGATCTTGAATGAAAATAGTCCGACTAAAGTTCTAGCGAAACTTTAAACTCAACTTCATGTAGATGTTCAACTCATTTATGATTCATCTCGAGCTACTGTTATGTGCACTGATTTTTTTTGTATTGCAGCGAACATATTTGATATGAAAAATGTGGGAGTGGCGACTCCTACATTAGAAGAATGGTGCCAGTCTTAAGGAGCAATAGAAGTAGCTAAATCAGGTGCAAAGATATCTTTCACATGTTTGTTTTATTGTTGTAAGCTTATACATATGTAATAGAAATAATATGCAACATGTTCAGACATGATCTCTATAATCATCTGTTGGATTCAATCTGTTTTATTATTTTCCTTTGTACATAGGCTGTATGTTCCTCTACTCTTACTCTCCTCATGTCTCAAATTTTTCATTTGCCTATGTAGAAATTTTATTGTATTTAAATTAAAGTGAGTTTAACAATTGAGATATAGCTATTTTCTTCAATTCATGGGTCAAGCATGTGAATTTTTTCTTTTTTTATTTGGGTGGCGGTGAGATTTGATCTCAAAACCTCTGTCTGCTCTAATACCATGTTGAAATGTGTGACTATCTCATCTAAAAGTTTAAGCTCAGAGCACACTTTTATCGTGGCACCTATGTACTTTTGGTAACAAAATATTGAGAAAAAAGTACTCTTTATCAGAAAAAAATATTGAGAAAAGAGTACTACTAAAACGTGCAGAGAATAAAATTACATGGTACCTTAATCAACTGACCTGCCCCAATTTATAATTTAGAAAATGAATCTCTAGATACATTGAACTAATTTTTTCCATCTAAGCACACTGAACTTTTCTCCTTTTTTTTTTTTTTCTTCTTTTAATTAAAAAATGAGTGTATTAGCAAGATCGAGCAGGCAAAATTACAAACAACATTACAGGTAGTGACTGATATGAAGATATTACCTAGTATTTGACATATTCATAATATTTATCAAAATTGCAATAAATAGTATATGATTGAACTATTGATTTTAAAGTTAGACTTTGACTCTATGCTAGAAACCTGAAAAATTGTAACCTATAAAGTTTAAATTTCGAATCTGTTTCTCAAATTTATGATTCTTCTTTCATTTCATTGATCGTTAAGCTACACTTTTGGGTGTCCCCACTGTTTCGTATCATCTACGCAATACACAACAGTGCCAGCGAAAATAAATTTTGCAGGTCAGGAGTGTTAGGTAACATAATTCTACCCGAGGGGCCTCCCAGTAGGGGCCATTCTATTCATTTGACTAAAGAGTTAACTCAAGGCCCGGTGGCCGGTGCTCGGCCTTAGCTAATTGATTGTGTCCTCCTGACCATCCAACGTACTTTATCTTCACCGAATATCACTTGCCCAGCTCCCACAGATGCTTATATCCGTCATGGATACACGAGTTCATACAAATAATGGCTTGCATGGTTTCGAATTCAGCCGGGGTGTTGGACTTGTCTTAGTTGGTTTTCGAAGGAAAGATACTCGAGACTCTATATAGTGATATTTGTCTAGATTATATATAAATAATTTTTGGATAATATATTTTTCTTACATATCAAACACGATAAAATAAGTAAGCAACACACCAAATAGTACTTTTAGTTAGCATTTAAAGATACATGAAAATTGTTTGAATCAGATAGTGAAACGGATTTTGAAACCTTTTGTTCAAATAACTGTTTGACCGTGAAATTTGATTAGATTTTGAATTTTTATCTTCAAATATCTATTTGACCATGAAAATTGATCAAATTGTGAATCGGATTTTGGAATCTTGTATTCAAATATCTGTTTGACCATGAAATTTGATGCGATTTTGAATCTTTATCTTCAAATATAAATTTTAAAATATTTTTCCCATGAAACATATATATCCAAACACAATTTTAATTTCTAAAAATCACAATTCAAAAATTCAATTTCAAAATTTATGATCAAATGAAAGCTAAAAATTTTAACTGAAAACGTAGACGAAATAATAGGTTTAACTACCTGAGTTTTAATTTCAAAGTAGTAATAAAAGGATATACGACAGACTTTTACTCCTAATTAGTACGAGTCCAGAGTTGAGATTGAAAACGTTCTTCCTAAATCTTCATTTAATTGTCCTAATTTGATCCCACATAATTATTATTATACTTTAACTACTCATATGAGTTAAATATAATGTTTTGATAGGAACATGTGATCAAAAAAGTTTCTTCTTCTTTTCTTCTAGAACAGAAAGAGTAATTAAAAACACTAGCCAAAAACCTACCTTATCGATCAAGTGGTTATTCTACAAATATATTTTTATTTGTCGTGTATAATAGTGTGTCTATTTCTAAAATGATACGGTTAAATTTATAAACACTTGATCAATGTGAATAAGAGAAAGGAAGCAATAAATATCAAATTAATAGAATGAATTTGGAATTAGGTGTTGGTAGCTGGCATATCTAACCAGATACGTTTCATCTCATTGATAATGAATTGAAATAACAAATAATGAAATTTAAGAGTTTGGGAATAATGTATTACTTAGTGAATGAATAATGATTCAATGATAAATAGTCTAATTAAATTCTACGAAGACTCTCGTCCGTGATATTTGCGTAACGACTCGATTAGGTCTCGTGGTTCCGAAACTAGACGAGTTTATTAACACGATTCCAAGCTAGCGTTTGGCCATAGATTTCCAAATATATTTGGCAAATATTATTTGGGTGAAGATTTGGGTGAAATTTCACCATGTGTTTGGCCATAGTATTTGGGAAATATATTTCAATTTTAAGAAATATGATTTATGCCCATAAGTTTTAAAACTATCAAAACTAACCATAAATTTGTATTACATAGCAAAATAGAAATGTCGCGTACAAGATTCATGACTTCCGCAACAAATCAAAAAGCATCATTACAGTAAATAGTCGCATCGTTAAAAAAGACTAGTACAAATCATGATAATGAAAATACAACTAATATGAATTTGAAAAAGAAGAAGAAAACAGAAGGAAATAAATATTGCAATGTATGCTCTTGTACATGTATGCTCTTTATAATAGAAAAATTTATTAATTGAGTTAGTTAGCATATGGAGATTTGATTGAGTTGGTTGGTGTTAATAAATAAAGTGTTTTGTAAAAGATAAAAGTTTGGTGTTAAATTTGAATTTTTAAACTTCCAAATAATGAGATTTGGCCCAAATACTAGAAAAAACTAGTATTTGGGAATTTGGGTTATTTGACCAAAAAAATTTGACCAAATAATGAGAAAGTGTATGGACAAACAATATTTGCCAAATTTTTTCCCAAGTTTTACTTGGGAAATCTATGGCCAAACGGGCCCCAAGACTCGTGTGTAAATTTAATCGCTTACTCTAATTATGGCTAAAGAAATATCTAGTATCTATTATTGATGAATTGAACCTAACTTATCCTATGTTTCATATGTCCTTTCCTTATTCACCACACACATCTAATGTCGAATTGAAGCGGAGTCAAAATTTAAAGTTAATAAATTTAAAATTTTATAATTTTCTTTTTACATATTTAATGATATTCTTATTACAAATTCAAAATTTGAACAAAATTACTAAATTCAATCAAACTCATAATCAACTGGTGCAAGGGCGGCCTATATATATAAGTATCTTCTATAATTTCCATCTATACGAATTATAATGCCCTAAATCCTATCAAATGATAATTTTTGTTTATGATAATTTGAGTTATGTCTTCTAGTAAAAGGACGAAACAGTCAAAACGATATTTATATTGTAAAAAAATCTGATATTTAATGAAGTCAAAGAAAGAGCTGGAGAAAGTTGGCTATGTCAGTATCGAATATTCCTTTAATTTACAATCACACGTGAATAATTTTGTACGACTTTGAACTGACTAAACTGTGCAACTTGGGGAATTTCCACAGTCTGTGTTAAATACTACTCCCTCCGTCCCTTTTTAGTTGTCCACTTTAGAAATGACACACAGATTAAGGCAACAATGATTAGCACAGTGAAGTTACAATTTTACCCTTATGACAACTTTTCACTTCAAAATTACAATCACTTATTTGAATTCAAGTGAAATAAATTGGAGGGAAACAACATACACTTTTACAATTTTCAAGAAGTGTAAATAAGGGTATAATAGGAAAAAATTTGTTGTCATTTCTTGATTTGTCAAAATGGACAACTAAATAGGGATAACCAAAAAAGGAAATATGGACAAATAAATAGGGACGGAGGGAGTAACTCCTTGGTGAAACGTCATTAAAGTCAGAGTAGCCACATTTTTTTAGTCAAAAATTAGAGAAATAGTAGCTAGTTTGATGGGATGAGATTTGACATGCCTTGATTTTTTCAATGGCAAAAGATTGATTCACACTATAGTCAACAATCATTAAATAAATATTTTTCCTCCGACAACACGGTAAAACCCTCTACTTTCCCACTTCCCTATCATAATTCATAGTCAAAACTATATATGTACAAATTTGCATATTATTTTCCTAACACGTGTGAAATTTCATCAAAGTATAGTATGAATACATGATATGATTTGCTAATAATAACAAAATGAAAGAAACCAATATATAATGATCGGTTTAAAAATATAATCGCAAAGAAAAAATATAAAATTTAGTCCTATTCCCTTGTTATAGTATCGGAATCATTTTTAAATTTATATATTGAGATATTCCGTACTGTAGTAGTTACTTCTATTTAAATATATACACATGTATTGTTGGAAACAATTTGAATATATATATATTTTCGATTCAATATATATCTCTCATTATATATAAATGACAATGACAAGTTTTTTTTTTATCCCTCCCTAGGAGCTTCCATCTCTTTTGCTCCCTTGGTGACTCAAACTCGTAACCTTCGAATTGGAAGTGAGGGAAGCTTACCATCCAACCAACTCCCTCTCGTTGACAATGACAAGCTGATAATCAAATAATCGATTATTAAATACTACCTTGTTTCCTTTGAAAGCCACCTGTTTAGTTTAATTTAATATACCCTGTACTTGCATAAATTAATTAATTTCGTTGTAGTGCTAAAGACATGCTACTACAATGATTAATTTTATACAAAACAAATTTGTTGAGTGGTCTACTTTAATTTATGTTTTTAAAAAGTGCAGCATAACGATGCGTCCTGTTAGGCATATTCCATCAGTTTAGTACAAAAAGAAATTTACAAAAGAGAAGAATATGAAAAGAACTCAAAAGCGAAAGCAATAAGTCAAAGGTAGATAGGGATTTACATGGATCGATTTGATTTGATTTATATTACATATGCCTTAGAGATTGTAGTAGGTGCATTCAGGAGCGAAGCTAGCATATTATTAGAGATTTATTTGATTTTTTTTTTATAGAAAATATATAATTATTTACATAATTAAAATTATATTATATATGTAATACTAGATATCGACTTCTTAAAATTTTAAATTTCTTTATTAAAATTTTTAGCTAGGCTGCAGATGAATAAAGTCATAATGGGTAACCAAGCAGCACATGCATGTGATGAGTTCTGTCCACGTGTACTACCCTCTTTTTTCTAACTTCCAATAATTAATTGTCCGTCGTCAATAATTACCAGGGACAAACAGTAGGCACAATTTACTACTTCCATCTACTTTTACGGATCCGTCAATTAAAAGATAATTTAGTTTTTTAAAGATAAATATAATAAAAAAATGTTTTTTTCTTTCCCCTCCCCTGCTCTCCCTAACTTGAATAATAGTGCTCTCCCTAACTTGAATAATTGTGAAATGGTTTGATGGATCCTTTTATTTGTATGTGTTTGTATTTTGGATCTTTTTATTTGATTATTTGTCAATTAAATTTTTAAATTCAATGAAATTTTATGTTTTAAGTCTTTCTGATTATTGACCAAGCTTATGTGACAACTTAATAATTGAATTGGCATAAATGCGTGATATCACACATAGAAGAAGCGTGAAAGATCAAATTTTAGACTAGAATAAAAAGATCAAAAATAGAAAATTAATTATTTTTTTTCCAGTTCTTTCTTCTTTTCCCACCCCTCCCCATTTATTTTTTCTTTCTACTCTCAAACCCCCCATTTCTCTTTTTTTCTCCCCTTTTCAGCCCTTTCCAATTTCTTGTTTCTCTTTCTTTCTTTTCACTTTTCGTTCCTCCGAGATTAGAAATGAAAGTGCATTGTTCTTGTAGATTTGTATTTTTCTTATTTTCGAGGTAATTTATAACCCGTAATGATACTAGTGAGAATGGAAGGTCGTAGTGGTATCTCTAATGTAAAAAGTTTTTGGAGAGAGGTGAAGGGATGAAGGAGGAATGAAGTGAAAAAAAAAAAAAATATAGATTTTTTTAAAAAATAATAATAATAATTGATGTGTCATTTAAAATGTGATGTGGATGATGATATGTCATTTTTGTCAAGCGTTTGAAGTTTACACCCAGTGAAAGAGGTTTAAAATACTTAATTTCACTAAGTTTAAGAATTTAAATGACAAATAATTAAATAAAATGATTCAAAATACAAATTCATAAAAATACAAAGATCTATTAGACCATTTCACCTTCATAATTTAGAAGAATGTTTTATTATCCGAGCAATTTCATTTCATTCGAATGGAAGTATTCAATTTACACTTAAAAGCAAGCCAATGTTGAAATTTGTAATAATTCAGACCTCGTAACTTGGAATTTGACATTTATTAAACGATCGAACTTATGAAGTCATTTGTTTGTATTTTCAATAAATAAATAATAGCGCCTGTTCACTTGTTGAGTTTTCAAAAAATTGAAGTAGAATTGATGATCACGCAGATGGATTTATGATTAAAACTTTATTGATTCATATTAAGGATTTTAACGTTTGAATTTATTGTATTTTGATATTAAAATTTCATAATTATTATTTGTTTACAATTTTATATGTTTTTAAATATAAATTTTACTTTTTATATTTAAAATACTGAATTCTAATGAATGTGTGTCATAGACGGCTGTCTCCGCCATCAGATAATCATAAAATGCATGTATTTCCTCCGTACATTTCACAGTGCATATTTTCTCATACTATGAATATGTACTACTTTATATACATCAGTTTGAACTATTATTATTCGTCTATATTTGATTTTACACAATACTCAAAAAGATATAAAGAAGTAATTTTTATTATTATCCCTATTCCCTGTTAATCATAAGTTATCTAATGATTATGAAATGTTACTATCCTTGTTAATCATAAACTGTGTTATATTTTATTTTATTTTTAACTTTATAAATTTGTTCACCCTTTAAAAAAAAATTAATTAAAAAAAGAAGATATAATTGTTTTTTATTTAATTTATAAATGGAAATCAATTTAAAATAACTATTTTTAATAATGTAGATAGATAATATGAAACAAATAGAATAGTATTTGATAATAATAATAAAATAAATATCAAATAATTTTTTTTCTTGATTTTCTAAATAAAACTAGTGTTAATGAATTTATATTTGAATATTACGCACAAACAAAAATGCACGGAACTAATAAATGAGAATATTGCTTCCTATAGTAGTGCTGTTTTTTCTGCGTCAAATCGATCATTCAAACTGCCTTAAATTATGGATGGAAATAGGGGCACTAATTAATGTTTTCACAATTACAAATTATTTGATAATTGATTTAATTTTTTTTTGTCTATTTGGTAATCAGTATTTATATCAGTGCCTAACTAAATCATATAGAATGGTGTCTCTGATTTTTTTAATCTCATATTCAGAAATTCGAACACAAATCTTTAAATAGAAATAAAAAAGTACTTACTACTCCGTCATAATCCCAGTAAATATAGTTGAACTACTTACTACTGCGTACTTTTACTATTTTTCAAATTAGACAGGTGAGGAGATTTCACACGATGTTTTGTACATGTCCATATCAGATGACGTCCAAACGCATCCTTATAAAAAAACAAACATATCATTATCGTACAATAACTTTATTATTTTGTATGTTGTTAATGTTTGATCTTTTTAGCCATATATGGGCGACCACCATAATGATAATTGACCAGCGCACTACTTTAATCATTCACAAAATTTTGCCCCAACTTGTTGAAAAATGAGCTACTGAAAAAAGTGCAATGTTTTATTTTCCATTTTTTCTTTTCTTTGGTGGGCGAACGAAGTAAAGTCATAATTTATGTGACAATTTATAATAATTATAAGATATATAAAAAAATGTATGATCAAAGATAAATTTGTTTAAATTTCGAAATTTAAAGAGTGTAACATAAATTACTACGATGGAGGGAGTATCTTTTTTTAAAAGTTTTTTCCTGTTGATTTGTTTCTATTCTTAATAAATTGAAAAGTTAGTATTTATTTAGTAATAATTTAATTTTAAAATAATTATTTCAATGTAAATGAAATGATTTGTAACAATACAAACATCTATGACTAATTTACGCAACAAATTTTATAAAAAAAAATCTTTCTTTCTGATTCATTATTAAGAAATTTATTTTTTCAAAAAAATAGAAAAATTAGGATATATTGAAAATATCTTTTTTTTTTAAATATCTTCCATCATATCAAACACACCTATTAGAGATTTTTTTGTAAGGAACAATTTATTTTTATAATAAAAAAAATAATCCTCTGAAAGGAATACAAACAAGGAAGTTAATTTTGATATGGAGTCGGAGTATGTGCGTAAGTCATAAACGATAAATACTTCAAATATTAATTTGATATAAATATCTGCTCTCAATGATTTTTTTAATTAAAGTTAAAATTAAGTAATAATGGTAGAACTTTAAGGTATTTTTGTAAACAAACGGTAAAAATTAAAATGTTTTGAGTTAAAATGAACGGGTAAAGTAAGACACGACCACGTGCCCCACAAACCAAGAAATATTTTTATTTCTTCAAAATATGGGTATCATGTTAGTAAAGTAATGATTGATTAACTGACATACTTAATAATTGCACACTTTATTCCGATAAAGTTAGCTTCTCATGACATTATTACAGGTGTTTCCTAATTTATTTTAATCTGTATTTATCTTATTTTTCGAAAAATATGTATCTATTTTGATCTTAGTCTTCAATTTTAATATGTTATACAATATGTTAAGATCATTAAATTAAAATAAATTATATTACATATAGTTTTTAATTTAAAAATTATAAATTACAAATATTATCTACCTTCTCTCAAACTCAGTGATAGGTCAAACTAAGGCAATTAAATTAAAATAAAGAGAATACTTCTTTCGCCTTGATTTATATTTTTTACTTTTCGAAAATTAAGTTAACTAATTTTATATAAAATTAAATGAACTTAAGATAATTAAAATGTTAAATATCTTAATACGTTTATAATAAGTACGATAAATGCAATCCGTCTCATTATATTTAAAATTTTTTCAAAGTTCATACTCCCTCTTGTTCTTTTTAGTTGTTAAGGTGGGTTTTTCAAGATTCAATTTGATTAACTTTTGAGGCGGCTAAATTTAATTACATTAATTAATATTTTTAAATAAAGATTTAGATATTTAAAAATTATAGTATAAATATTATAAATTGTAATTTTTCACATATCAACATGGTGAAAAATATATCTTAAAATATTAATCAAAAATTAGAAATAAGTCACGACAATATAAAACTCGTGCGAGATAAGTGTCAAATAATTGAAAACAAAAAAAAATATTTATAAATGATGAAAAATTATTTGTTAAATTGATATTTGCAGTATTTCACAAATTTATACATTATTTTGAAATTTAAATTACTAGAAAAAACTTGAAATTAACTATAAATCCCTGACAATAAAAGAAAAGAAAAGTCTCTCACGTTACTTATTTCACTTTAAAAAACATAACAGTCAAAGAGTTCCCATTACATTCACGCATCGTCGAATTAAAAAAACACAAGTGAAGAAAAATACTTCCTTCGTCCGCTTATATACCCCATCAGTCTCAATTTATACGATTTACTTTCTTTTTTAGTAAGTCTCAAAAAGAATGACATGTTTTTATATTAAGTAACAATTTAACTAAAAAATGTCTATTTTACCCTTAATGAAATGATTTATAGTCACACAATTTTCTATTATTCATTTCGGACCACAAATTTTAAAAGTTTTCTTTTCTTTCTTAAACTCCATGCCGAATCAAAATACCTCACATAAAATGAGACGGAGGGATATTACTTAATATTAATGTTTAATTAGTAATAATTAGTGTGTAAAATTAATATTTAATAAAAGATAAATAAAATAATTCGAAATTGTCAAGTTCCAAAGATGAAGAGACACATCACTATTGATCAGTTGTCAACTCAAATGTCACCTCTGAATAATCCTAACATATATATTACTCTCATTGTGTCACGCTTCTTCCATATCTACTCTTTCCTCCTTCCACCGCAATTCCGGTATTGTTTAATTCGGCATAAAATTTAAATTTAAAGTTATTTTATTTAATAAAGAATAACTTTTCTTATATGGCTACGTTTCATTAGAAGCAAAATAATTTTTTTAAAATTGATTAAATATAATTATGAAAAACTAAGATTCTATTACTTATAATAATAGCATAATATAGAGTTGTTTGAAATCAAACTTCAATTAATAATTTGATCTGATTTCTCTTTTCTTATCGGTAATTTGATCTGATTTCTCTTATCTTATTGGTAATGAATTATTGATTTACGAGTTTTGAAAATAATTTTATTTTTTTAATTTTATATTAAGTTGTCAATTTTTACGAGTTAATAGATAATCTAGTAGTAAATCAATAAATCATATTTATCTAATTTGATATATAAAGTCAAGAATTAGTTTTATACTTTTATTTATAATTGTCTCGTATTTTTGGCTATTTTACAAAGTGTCGTTATTTAATTTTGAGCATGATACAATCTACAACTCATATGTATATATAGTTCATTTGGCTTGTCACTTATTTCTAATTGATTTACAATTAAAAAAATTGTGTAAAATATTAGCGAATAAATCAACATACCAATTGTGATCAATAAATGATGAATTAATATCGTAATAATTTCATTATAATTTAACATATCTATAAATCAATTAATAAGCCATTAATAAAATTCAAATCGAATCGAATTGAACCAACCAACACGTAACTCCTAATATAAGAAGGTTATAGAGTGGAATCCCGAAATTATTCTTTCTGGATTAAATCCTAATATTTTAGAAGGATTGTTCTGATTTATATAACCAAAAGATATTTTATTATTAGTGAAGAGATAAATCTCATATAGACTTTTTGTTATTTTCCTCAATAGTACTGGAATGTTGCACTTGAAAGCAGAAGTTTTTTTTTTCACAGATAGAAGATTAAGCGTTTAAATAAAACCTCAATTTGAAAAGGTAAGATGACTGAATTAAATTATACTCCCTCTCTTTTGTTCAAAGTCAAATAGTATAAACTTTCACTAATATTTTAAGATATTATTTTCATTATATTAATATTAAAATAATTATAATTTATAATATTTTTCGTATTATTTTTTATTATCTAGAATTTTATTTTATAATATTAAATCAATATGATTTAGTTCTTAAATATGAGTCAAATTGACTCTTAAAAAGCACGGTAAGTCCGTAACAACTACTCACTCTATCCCTACTCACTTATTCATTTTTACTTAACAGACCTATTAAGAAATAATACTAATAGATATACTATGTTTATAATTTTACCCTATTGCTTTATTTGTCCATTTTTAATTGTTATGTTGCCTTTTTGAAAGTCAATTTGACTAATTTTCAAAGTTAAATTAGATTACATTAATTCAATATTTTTTTAAAAAAATTTAACTATTAAAAAACTATACGAAAAGTACTATAGTTATATTTTTTTTACATAGCAATATGATAAAAAAAATTACATCGTAAAATGCAAGTCAAATTTTTTATAGTTTAACTCTAAATAAGGAAACCATAACTATTAAAAGTAGACGGTGGGAGTGATTGATAGAATTTCAAAATCAATTTATTCATTAAATAGGTTTATTCTTTTCAAAAACATCAACTTTCTAAATAAATTTAAGGTATAATTCATTTACTCATTAAAAATAACAAATATAAAAGGATAAATAAAAAATCAAAAGGGAAAAAAACCATAGTGGAGGGAGTAAATATCCATAATCACGTGTTCAACTCAGCCGGTCGAAATAGTAGTAATGATGAGTTATTGTAAGATCCTTTTGGAACATAATCATCTTTTAAATACTTCGTTAATAAAATCCATTTCTGTTTTTCTTTTCTCAAAACAGGTAAGTGTAATTTTCATGGTGACTCTACTTGTAATTACTTATTGAACTGAAATTCACCAAAGAGGAAAATCAAAACAAAATGAAAGTGTTTCAGCCATGCATATTTTTCTATATAAGTATTCCTAGAAAAATAACAATCTTTCTTAGCATGTTTCATTTATTTTAGTTTAATCAAACACGTATTTCAACAATATATGAAACACTTTCAAATCAATTACTTAATTTATATGATTTCGACAAAAAAAATAATTATTTTCTTTAGCTAAAAAACTAGAGTGAAAACGTGTTAGAAGATAGAAAATGGGACCAGCAGCTAACCTTTCACACGGAATTGATTTAACAAATAAGAAACTCTTTCTTATCTTATACCATATATATATAAATGCAGAAGTATGTGATAATTAATCATCATGCCTTTTTCTTGCACTTGCTAAAAAGCAGCTGCATCTCCTTCCCATCATACTTGTTTGACTGTAGATCCACTTTTCAATTTTTTCATCTTTTTAATCAGCTTTTTTATCTGCTTACAAACCTTCAGTAAGTGAAGCGATGGAGCAAGAGATGGCGGAGTATCTTCCTTTAGATCGAGGATCTAAAACGGAGGATTCAGAGAAGCAAACTTCTTCACATTCTTCTCCGATTCCAATTAAAAGTAGAAAAAAGGGTGGATTTATTACCATGCCTTTTATCATAGGTACTGAACTAGTTCAAATATTTTGGGGATTTCTTTTGTTTTGTTTTGTAATTAAGTTAAGTTTATTTTTGAATTGTTACAGCAAATGAGGCACTGGAGAGTGTGGCGAGCTATGGACTTTTACCAAATATGACAAATTATCTGATGGGACAATACAGGATGGGGTTTACTACTGCTCAAAATCTTCTGTTTTTCTGGTCAGCTACTACCAATTTTTTGCCTATTGTTGGAGCTGTTGTTGCTGATTCATATTTAGGTCGATTCCTTACTATTGGCCTTGGTTCCATCTTCAGTTTCCTGGTAATTAACTAAAACTTTAAGCTTATCTTTTGTTAATTAAAGTTTTAGAGTTCCATCTTACTGTTTGGGTCCACGGACAGCCTGATCTGATAGCGATCCGGAGTCAAAGCTTACTACTATAAATAAATATTACTCCAATAATAATTTAGTTTTGAATTTGTTATAAATAATTACATACTTTCACCGATCCTAAAAGCTCAAATATGTGTTGACTGTTTTTTCCCCAAAATATCTTTACGAGTTTTTCAATTGTCTAGTTTTAAGAACAATTTTTTTACTTTAATTAATGTAGTCAATTAGCTTTTTAAAGGCGTCACATCTGGAAAGTTAAATTTATTTTAGACTGAAAGGAGTATTTAATGTAAATTTTTGAACATAAATATGTACTTTTTAAGTAAAAGCTACTTGCGCAAATCAAACCCATTATTGAGCTTCTGCCTCAGTCCCTATGGCGATCCACTATTTCTTTACTTAATTAATTTTGCGTTTAGTTTGAAATTTATTGTAATTTTACGATTAAATCTGAAGTTTAACTTTTATGTTGGCCTAATAATTAATGGGTTTAACGTACTTTCTTGTTTGGGTTCAACACTTTAACCTCAATGGTCGGAACAAGTTAATTTGAGATAAATTATTTCACTATGTATATGAGATAACTTATCAATCACTAAGATTTAAATACTAGGATAAATAATCCAAGGATTACTTAATACCTTCCAACCAAACCTATGGTGAAATAATCCTCCATTTTATCTTGAAATTTTTATATCTTATACTTCACTCCAAATGACTTCTAATATTATGGAACCTCCGCTTGTCTACTTTATATATATATATAAAAAAAAAGATGTGTAAGTTTTGTCCGTTGCACTGACAAATTTTTTATTTTCCTTTTCCAGTTTTGTGAATTGAATTTAATATTTTTCCGAAAAAAGTGTTAATCCTTACTACTACTTTAGAACTTCCTAATCCTGACAAATATTATAATTTTCTGCTTCGGTTATTACAGTCGGAGGATCCAATGCAGTATAAAGTTTTGAAAATTACTGTCCTTGGTATCATATTTGCTGCTTCAAATATTTAATTTTAAGATAACAATGAATTTAACCACCAATTTTTTAATTAGTTAAGGTAACCTTGGGCCAACGGTAAAGTTGTCTCAGACTTGTAGGCCACGGTAGAATCAACCACTGATGCTTGGATGATGGTAGATTGCTTACATTTGCATTACTTTGGAAAGTGGGGATGCACTAGACTTTCTTTGTAGTGAAATTCTGTTGCTGTAAATGCCAGTTTACCTATGCTATTCATGCATCAGTTTTGTAGTTTACTTGCCTACTTTTAACTCTTGAATGCCCTCTTGTTGCAGGGATCAACAGTGTTGTGGTTAACAGCAATGATTCCGAAAGCCAGGCCTCCGCCTTGCAATCAAACAGGACAGGCTTGTAATTCTACAACGGGACCACAATACATGCTCTTGGTTTTCTCGTTTCTGCTCTTGTCAATTGGTGCTGGAGGTATAAGACCATGTTCTTTAGCCTTTGGTGCAAACCAGTTTGACAAGGGAGGTAGCGATCCCAACAAACAGACAGTGTTGGAGAGCTTCTTTGCCTGGTATTATACTTCATCTGTAGTCTCTGTTCTGATTGCCCTAACGGGTATCGTTTACCTTCAAGACAGACTTGGGTGGAAAATAGGTTTTGGAGTTCCTGCAATTCTCATGTTCTTATCCGCGTTGTTTTTCTTCCTTGCTTCTCCGTTTTATATCAAGCCAAAGGTTCGCTCAAATGTGTTTGCCAGCTTTATACGAGTAATTGTGGTTGCCTTCAAGAATAGGAAACTACATTACCCCAATCAGAACTCTGATTATCATCACAAGAATGGTTCAGGACCTCAAGTGCCAACGGAGAAATTGAGATTCTTAAACAAAGCTTGCATCATTAAAAGCCCTGAAGATGTTAATCCAAACGGAGTTGCAGCCAATCCATGGAACCTTTGCACAGTGGAGCAAGTTGAGGAGCTAAAAGCCCTCGTTAGAATCGTGCCATTGTGGTCAACAGGGATCATGATATCAATAAACTTGAGCCAAAGTTCATTCCCACTACTACAAGCTCAATCCATGAATAGACATCTAACTAAAGGATTCCAAATTCCAGCAGGGTCATTCGGGATGTTTTTGATGATTGCATTAACAATTTGGGTATTACTGTATGACCGCGTGATGCTTCCATTGGCATCAAAGATCAAAGGAAGACCAGTTCGTCTAAAACCTATAGTCAGAATGGGACTTGGTATATTCGTGTCTTGCATGTCCATGGTAGTCTCTGGTATTATCGAAAATATTCG
This sequence comes from Solanum tuberosum, assembly GCF_000226075.1. Lineage (NCBI taxonomy): Eukaryota > Viridiplantae > Streptophyta > Magnoliopsida > Solanales > Solanaceae > Solanum > Solanum tuberosum. The sequence goes on along the minus strand of NW_006238964.1, from coordinate 2,225,216 downwards.
ACGAAGAAGAGCAATCAGTGAAGGGCTGTTGAACAACTCGCAGGGGTTGGTGGAGATGTCAGCAATGTGGCTCATTATACCAAACAGTTTAAACGGTATAGCAGAGGCGTTGAACGCGATTGGCGCCACAGAGTTCTATTATTCAGAGCTCCCAAAGAGTATGTCAAGTATTGCATCAGCTCTTTTAGGACTGGGAATGGCAGTTGCAAATCTTTTAGCAAGTGTTGTTTTGAGTGCTGTGGATAAGTACACGAAAGGAGAAGGGAAAGAAAGTTGGATTTCAAGCAATATCAACAGGGGACACTATGAGTATTACTACTGGCTTCTTGCTCTAATGACAGGTTTTAATCTGCTTTATTTTGTGGTTTGTTGCTGGCAATATGGACCTTCTGTTGATGTTGACATCACTATGAGAATGATGGAACCTAGCGACGATGAAGATGACGATGACGATGAAGATAAAGATGATTTGCCTAAGAAGAATAAATCTACACCTGACTTGAATTCCTGCTAGGCTATTCTCTTATTACATTGTTGATACATAGTACTAGTATTTATACAGAATTGCTATTACATTTTTAGCTACTACTAGTATAGTATATTATATAGTCCACTTTCCCTAATTCGTTCTTTTCAGCCACCAAAATATTCAGCATGATTTGAGCAGTATGCTTATTTAATTTATTTATCTGAAGAATCAAAATATAAAAAAACTAATTCATACTGATTTATGATCAAATAATTGATAAATTGATAATTGATAAATTGCGTAACTATCAATGGATAACCATTTATGTTGAATTGTTAAAAAGTCGCTTAACCAAATTACCTCATTATTCGTGAAGAGATGAATCTCAAATAGGCATTTTGTTATTTTCCCCAATTCTGGAGAGATGCACTTGCAGGCAATAGTTTTATGCTTTATTTTATCACACTACCAAATAATATGACAAAAGTATAATTAGTTTTAATATACTAGTCATTATCTTTTGAGAACAGAGGTTAAAAAAAAACAGATCATTGGAAGTACTAGAGGGCTGGGGTGGGTGGTGGAGTTGGGTTATTGGGTAGTGGATGGGGTAGAGTAGAGTAAGAAAAAAAAATGTTTTTTTTTTATTCTTTAATTTTGAAATTTTAGCATATACTTATTTAATTTTTTAAATATATATACTCTTGAGTAAATTAAATAATTATATTTATACCATTTTGTATATAAAGTCCTTGACTTAGAGTTTAGTCTCCTACTTTTATTTATGGCTATCTCAAAATCTTGGTTATTCTACATTGTAAAAGTGTTTGCTTTTGAGCAAAGATGCAACTTGTGAACTCATGTACATGATTCATTCGATTTGTTACCTTGTTTCTAAGTGATTTTCATTAATTTATTTTTCTATCAAATCTTAACGGTTAAACCAATAATCAAATCGATAATGATCAATAACCGATAAACCAATAACTGATAAGTCAATATTTTAATGGTTCTATAACGGTTTAACATCTCTACAAACCGATAACCAATAAGTCAAACCAATATACTTCAAAACCAAATCGAATCGACCGATACACAACGAATGACACTCTAAACCCATCAATATTTGTTTTATTGACATTTTAATTTGTTCCAATAAACTCTTGGATTCATTTTGGACCCTTTTATTAAAAATAAAAAAAATAAAAAATCTTTTTATTATAAGTTGAGACCTTGTGAGAAGGAGATAGTGGGACCAGCAGCAAGGAAAATAAATTAGTACTTGTCTTAAAAATTGTAAAAGAGAAATAACTACAATTAAGGATAATAATAAATTAGGAACTATATATTAAATTATTTATTAATTTTATAAAGTAAAGGAAGGGCTTAGAAGAGCCAAGAATCTCAAGAAAAATAAAGAAGACCTCTTTTCTTTGTCTTGATTTTGTTCGAAAGGACCCTCTTATTCTCATGACCTGATCTGGTCAGTACCCAGCCGGGCCTCTTTTGTTCCAATGAATTTGAAAACAAAAATGTCTGTTATAGGTAAATGTGAAATACTTATACAAATAAAAATGCGGGAGAGATAAAAAAGATGCAGGGTCGTTTGTCTGCTTGGCTAGTCAAGCATGGGCTAATTCATAGATCTTTGGGCTTTGATTACCAAGGAATAGAGACTTTACAAATAAAGCCCGAGGATTGGCATTCCATTGCTGTCATTTTTTATGTATATGGGTACAACTATCTACGCTCTCAATGTGCCTATGATGTAGCGCCTGGCGGGCTGTTAGCTAGTGTGTATCATCTTACGAGAATAGAGGATGATGTGGATCAACCAGAAGAGCTATGCATAAAAGTATTTGCCTTCCGGTTTAGGTGGACAACCTGGCAAATATACATCTACAGGAATTAGCTTATCGACTCCCCGAACAGTACTATAAGAATCGGTACTGAACATCCCGCCTGTAATTGTACAGGCTCCCATAGCAATAACATATTTTGGTTCGGGCATTTGCTCATATAATCTCACAAAAGAGGGGGCCATTTTCATTGTTACTGTTCCGGCTGTTAAAATTAGATCCGATTGTGTAGGACTCGATCTTGGTACGAGTCCATAACGATCAAAGTCGAAGCGTGAGTCTTTGGCTAGCTTTTTACTTATGAGGCGCTTAGGCTTAAGAGCGAGTGCAAATACTCGACGCCGTGAATCAAGAAATTCGGGTGATATACATACGAAGGCGTTGGTCCATCGGTGCCTTAGGGGATTGAGTGCTGTTTGAACTATTGATTTACGTAATTGGAAATAACCAATTAGGTTTACGGCGAAACCTAGAAATCGATCACTGATCCAATTTGAGTACCTCTGCAGGATATACCTCAACAGAAAACTTAACGTGGATAAGTATTATTAAACATATCAAAATAGTATAATAGACAACTATTATTAAACGGTGAGATGTCTTTTTATTATAAGCTGAGTAGATAGTGGGACCAGCAGCAAGAAAAAGAAATGCAACCTTCCACATTGAATGCAAGTACAGCTACACATTCCTTAATTAAATGTACCGAGTTGAAATTTTAGATATAAAAAATTATTTAATAAGGAACGCTTTCTTAAAAGAGAAAAAAAAACTTTCAAACAAAATCACTTTTTAGGTCAACTGTTTAGACTACTATTTATTACTTTTTTTTTTCTTTTTATTATGGCCACGCGGGGTTGAAAAAAGGTCCTAAATAGTTTGCTTTCAATTATAATAAATACTCTACAACTCTACTGAAAATTATAGAATAATAATTATAGGGAAAAAAAAATTTGGTCAGAAAATTTGATCAAAATTGGTAAAATAAATATGTTATTTTATCTTTTTGAACATTTTAACCTTTTCAACTTTAATATCTTTTAATTAAAAATTGACAAAAAGATCAGTTTATTTTTAAATAAAAAAGATATTATAAATTTTTTAAATTTCTGGCCATTTAGCATTACCCATAATTAGAACAACTTTAAATATTAATTGAGAATTTGATTAACTCTTGAAATTTCACCCATGACATTTGAGTCAGTATAGATGAATAACACATCATTGAAATTTAAAATTTATGTAAAATGCACTATAAATCATAATAATTAATTTAAGATATTTTTAAAAATATATTAGAACTTTAGTTGATTCTCAAATTTTTACTTGTGTCATCATAAATTGAGACAGAAAGAATAACATATATTATTTGAAAATTACGTTAAAAATACTACTCTTTCTGTTCAACAATACTTGTCCTCTCTTGACTTTGCACATTTCTTAAGAAACTATAAATAAAAGAGTAATTTTACTATATCACCCTTTGAATATACTCCCTTCGTCCACTTTTAATTGTCATGGTTTTCTTTTTTAGAGTCAAACTATAAGAATGTTGACTAACACTTTATGATGAATTTTTTTTTTATCATATTGATATGCCAAAAATTGCAATTAAAAGTACTTTTCGTATATTTTTTTGTTTAAAATATCGAATTAATGTAATCTAATTTAACTTTGAAAATTAGTCAGATTGACTTTCGAAAAGCGCAACATAACAATTAAAAGTAGACAGAGGTAGTAATAAATACAATGTCTTGAAAAATATAAAAGGAAATGACTATAATTAATGATACCGATAAATTAGGAACTAAATGTAAAATCATACTTTGATTTCATAAAGTGGACAAGTATTGTTGAACATCCCAAAATAGTATAGTGGACGGCTATTGTTGGACATAGAGAAAATAAATTACAATACTTTACATTTTTATTTTTAAAAAAATTATATATATATATTGTTAAAGAGTTATCGCTTTAGCGGTTTTGATAATAAACTTAATTTTTTTATATCACGTTATCCATTTTTGACAAGCCAATCAATAACTCGATAGTAAATTGATAAATTATATCGCTTTAATTTGAGTAAATAAAGTCAGGATTTAGTTTCATACTTTCATTTATAACTGTCTCAAACTCCTAGCTATTCTACAAGATTACAATATTTGTTTTGAATGAGATGTAATCTGTAACCTCATGTTCATGATTTATTTGATTTGTTACTTGTTTCTAAGTGTTTTACCATAATTTTAAAAATTATAATATTTTAAAGGTTAAATCAATAATCAAATTAATTATGATCAAATAATTGATAATTGATATCTTAATAATTCAATAACAATGGAACCGAAATAAGTCACCTAATATAATGTAAAGGTCATAAAGAGGATTTATTCTTTCTAGATTAAATATTACTTCTCTGTCCACTTTTTATTATCATGTTGTGTTTTTCGAAAGTTAATTTGACTAATTTTAAAAATTAAATTAGATTACATTAATGTGATATTTTAAACATACAATTTAGATAATCAAAAACTACAATATATCACATTAGGATTGCATATCGATCGGTTCGATTCGGTTAAAATATTGGCTTATCAGTTATTGATTTACCAATTTTTGATCGTTATCGGTTTAACTGTTAAGATTTGACAACAAAAAAAAATGAAAATCACTTAGAAACAAGGTGACAAACCAAATGAACCGTGCACATGAGTTCAAAAGTTACATCTTGCTCAAAAACAAACATTTTTACATTGTAGAATAACCAAGTGTTTGAGACAACAAAAAATAAAAGTAGGAAACGACCCTCTAAGTCAAGGACTTTATATACAAAATGGTATAAATATAATTATTTAATTTACTATCGAATTATCGGTTAACTCATTAGAAAAAACCTCAAACCGTTAAGAACCGATAATCCGATAAGAAAAAAAAATCAAAACCGTTATCAAGACCGCTAAACCAATAACCCAATATGATAAATCAATAACTTTTTTTCGATTCGAATTATCGATTTCGGTTCGATTTTGAATAGCCCTATATCACATCATATATAAATGGTCTATTCTCTTTATTTATCCACTTTCGTCTTGACCCTTAGTCTTCATCCATTTATTGTTACAGTATTATATAGGGAATTTTTTAATTATTAAGGCAAATCAAAACGAATCAAATTAACGGAATGGTTTTAGAGAAAACTGGAAGGGGCAAGTTTTTTTAAAAGGAGAAAAAAAAAATTAGATCATAGAGATGTGCCACATCACTTTCTATATATCTAACTTTATATTATATATAGATGTAGATTAAAAGTAAAAATTCTAAAAGTGTAATTCATGGATAATTATTCATTGTAAAAATTTAAATAATAAAGAGAAAAATATTTAAAATATGTTATCATTTTATAATTAAAATAAGGTTAAAAAAAGAGAGAGAATAAATAAGTAAATAAATAAATTTATTAAGAGTAGAAATTAGAGGGGCGAGTTATGAATAGTTACTTGGCATGTGATGAGTCTTTGTTGTAAATGTTCATCAATTAGGAGTAATAAAATATTTATTTGTAATAAATTAAGTAATTTACTTTTACAATAAAATAATAAATTTAAATAAGAAAAAAAGTCAAAAAGGAGAAAAAAAAATATATAAATGGTGGTCATAGAAATGTGTCACATCACCTAATCTGTGTTTCTCTTTTATATTATTATATATATATATATATATATTTTATTTTATTTTTCAATTGAGAATGTGTGGGAGACTACGACCATCTCCAACCCACCTCTATTTTACTCTCCATACTCTATATTTGGAGAGTAAAATAGAGAATGGGGACTCCAACCTACCTCCAAATCACCCTCTATTCTTCAAATTTGGAGAACTACTATTCACACTCTCTATTTCACTTTTTTATTATTTTATTATTATTTCTATTACTTTCTAATTAACATATTATTTTACATATAAT
>NW_006238964.1:2148865-2218899 GCF_000226075.1 Solanum tuberosum | reverse complement strand
TTTTTTTTTTTTTATAAATACAATACATGATATGATAATTTAAATACAAGATAACAATACAATACATAACATAATAATTTAAATGCAAGATAACAATACAATATAATACATAAAATAATAAATTAAATACAATACATAACATAATAATTAATTGATCACAACAATTTAGAAATCCGGTAGGTCGTTTCCAGGTTTAGCACTATTCGAAAAAAAATTAGGATATGATTCCGAGAATTGTTGCGATTGTGGTTGTGACTACAGTTGTGATGGTATACGATATGGGTTATTATTTAGCTGATGGTATATATCCTAATAAATGGTCTACAATTGTTCAAACTATTCGTAATCCTCATTCCCAACAAAAAAAATATTTCGCGATGAAACAAGAATCGTGCCGAAAAGATGTTGAACGTGCATTCAGAGTTTTGCAATTATTGCAGGACTGTCACGTTTTTGGAGAAAGGAAGTGCTACATGATATAATGACTACATGTATTATACTGTACAACATGATAATTGAGGATGAACGTGATCTCAATGCACCAATTCAAGATGTTGTAGAGGCTCCAACTCCAACTATAGAAATGGTGATAGATGAAAATCTCCGGTTTGAACAATTTTTAGCTAGACATAAAAAAATTAAGGACAAAAATGCTCATTTTGAACTCCGTAATGCATTAATAGAGCATTTATACGAGTAACGTAATAATTTTGAAAATTGAATGTTTATGTAATTGTATGTCACTTTTATTTGAATTTGTCCCCTAATTTATGTATTATATTATATTTTCTTGCAATTTATGTTATTAAAATTTAGAATAAAAAATAATTTTATATCACATTAAAAATTATATAAAGTAATTATTTGGGAAAAAAGAAATAAAGGATTTATATTATGAAATACGAAAATAAGAATGAAATAGAAATAATAATATAATATTGAGAAGAGAGAAAAGATTCCTTTTAGAGAATAAAATAGAGAATTGGGTTGGAGTTGGTTGTCTGGAAAAATAGAGAACTCTATATTTGAAGAGTAAAATAGAGGATTGGATTGGAGATGCCTGAGAGGATAAATGGTGGGGACCAGCCAGGAAAAGAAAAGTAACTTCTAATATCGAATAAGGTTATTTTTTATTTTAATTAAACATCTACATAACATAAATTTAAATTAATCAAGCTTTTATACAAATAAATGAGTGCAAATTAGGAAAAAAGGAAAGAACCTTTCAAACTGAATCATAAACAAATCCTCTTTCCTCAGCCTGTTTATTTTGGTCAATGGCACAAATTAGAATAATTTGGCTTTCTTATTTCTTATATATTATTGCTTTGCTTGCTTCTATGTTATATTTATATATTATATATAAGAGGAAATTTTGTCTTCTTATTTCTTATATGTGTACAGTATATTTGGGAATTTATTAAATTTGTGGGCCAATATAATTTTTCGTAACGTCTTTTAATTGTAGTTCCCTCCATATTATATTTCTTTTCATTAATGGCCACGTGGGGTTGAGAAAAAGTCCTAACTAATTAAATTTCAACTATACTAAATAAGTACAATACATTATTAATAACTTTAAATATTGATTGAAAATTTAGTTGACTTTAGAATTATTACCTATGTCATTTAAATAAGGAAACATGGATAGCATTAATTATTTGAAATTACGTAAAATGCATTATAATAATTATAATTTAAAATATTTTTAAAAATACATTAAAACCACTTTTAAATTTTCATGTGTTACATAAATTGAAACAATAATATACGTTATTTAAAAATATAATAAATTACAATACTTAACCACTTAAAATATTTCAAAATCATGCCAATGTATCTAATCTAATATAATACTTAATGGGAGGATATATAGATGAGATTAGTTATGATGAGATAAATTATGATGGGATAAGTTATGTTGAAATTATTTTTTTATTGAGTGTTTGATTTGGTTGTATTCAAAATAATATGAATTGCATAAAAATGATTTATTTGTTTACAAAAATACTCATTATGAATGTCAAAATAATGATGTACAAAAAGGATTTAAAGAAATATTTTTACCATGAACTTATTAAATCCCAAAATCCAAGCAGAGACATAACTTATCTTGATACTAATTATTAATCTCAAAATAAATTATCCTATATTTACCAACCAAACAATAAATTAAGTGAAATTATTATTTAAACATTTATAGCTAACGATAGAGTAATATACATTGACACTGGCCTTTTTCTTGCATTTGATAAAAAGCAGGTTGCATCCACTTCCCCATCATTATTCTGTGTCTGTAGAACCAACAGATTTTAATTTTTTCATCATATTTTTTTCCATTTTATTTCTCCTTTGATACTCAATTCCTCTGATTACTAATCTCCAGTAAGTGAGAAGATGAAGGAAGAGATGGCAGAGTATCTTCCATTATCTCAAACAGAAGATTCAGAGAAGCAAACTTCTTCACATCCTTCTCTGATTCCAATTAAAAGTAGAAAAAAGGGTGGATTAATTACCATGCCTTTTATCATAGGTACTCGACTAGTTCAAATATTTTGGGGATTTTTTTGTTATGTTTTGTAATTAAGTTAAGTTTATTTTTTGAATTGTTACAGCAAATGAGGCACTGGAGAGTGTGGCGAGCTATGGGCTTTTACCAAATATGACATTTTATTTGATGAGAGATTACAGGATGGACATTACTACAACTCAAAATCTTCTGTTTTTCTGGTCAGCTACTACTAATTTTTTGCCTATTGTTGGAGCTGTTGTTGCTGATTCATATTTAGGTCGATTCCTTACTATTGGCCTTGGTTCCATCTTCAGTTTCCTGGTATATAACTAAAACTTATACATTCCCATTTCATCTTCTTCTTCTTCTTCTTCGTTTGGGTCAATGGTAATTAACTAAAACTTTTAAATTAAACTAATAAAATTCAAGTTTTTTAAATCTATAAGTCAAATTAAACTAATAAAATACAACTATTTTAGTTGTTTTATAAAAAGAAAAACAAAAAATATGATATGAGTGATAATACTAAAATATTCCACAAAAAATAATAATGAAATCGCATAAAACAAATATTGTAAATAAATAAGTCATTATGAAGATATGATAATTTAAAAATATTTAATCATGCTAAAAACAAATCAAATAAGAAATAATTACATAACAAAATTTTTTAAAAATTAAAATTAGATTGTATTATTATTATCTAAACCAATGTAAAACTAAAATAAATATTCAACATTATTGTCATTCTTAATGTTGAATTGATCTTTTTGTTAGAAGTATTATTGATTTGAATTTGATCTGAGTTTTATTAGAGTTAGTTACTAATATCTATGAACTATAAATTTTATTAGACCATTCAAAATTTTAAGTCAAACTTGAAATAATAAGTAAAGACAAAAATTATGAAAAAGTATAAAAAATATTTATAAATTATTGTATCAAGTAAATATTTTTATGCATAAAAGAAAATTTTAAAATTATATATATAATGTTGGGTTGGTATAGTCTCGGGTTGACTTTTATAAGTTAAAATAAAACTAATAACCATATTTTTCTCAATACCAGATCAAATCAAATCAAATCAAAAAAACGCAATCAAACACCGTATAAAATTAATATATGTATAATTTTTATAAATATAACATTTAAATATAAATATTATATAAAATTAATACACCAATAACTTCTATCCTATTTATTAACTAAACATAATATAAAATTCATATATAAATGACCAAATTATATACTCCCTCCGTCCCATTTTATATGTCACAACTTTTACTTTTTTACTTTTTTACTTTAATACTAGTGTTTTTCCCCCTACTTTTCTTAATTGAATTTTCACAATCTTTTATTTTTTTACTTCAATTTTGATTTTTTACTTTTTTAAAAAAAAATCCCGCTGAAAGTGCTAATCCTTATACCGTCTCCAACCACACTTTAAGAGGTTGTTTGGTTTGAATACAAGTATGATGAAAATATTTATGCTGGATAAATTATGCTGGAATTAATTATGTTGAGAGTAATTTTTAAAACTTATATTCATTGCATAATTTCTAATAATAAGTTGTTTGTTTACAAAAATATCTTCCACCTTATTTATTTTTTTTGTACATTTTACTTGCAAGCTTTAGTTATTCATTCTTAAAATTAAATTTTTCATCTTGTTTAGCTTAATTTTTTTGTGTATGCATTTTCATGATTGTGACGTGTGTTTTTAAAATTAAACTTTCATCTTATTTAACGTAGAATAAAACTTACATCTTATTTAGCTTAAAAATGAATTTTTCATCTTATTTAGCTTAAAAATGAAATTTTCATCTTATTTAGTTTTAAAATAAAACTTCCATCTTATTTAGCTTAAAATAAAACTTCTATTTTTAAGTTTATTATAGTAAAATAAATTTTATTATTAAAGTTATCTACATTTTTAATTGATATATAAAATATAATTTTTAAGTGAGTAATAAACTATTTAATCTGAAAATATGTAATTTAATATTGGAGTGAACATTTTAAGAGAAATCAAAGTATAAATAAACATTAGAATTAGGCAAATAAATCCAACTCATAATATATTCATGAATAAAAACTATATTTATAAAATGTAATTTTTAATTAAAAATATACTCTTATAAAAACAACAAATAATTAAGGTTGTGAATGTTATTATAAATGTTGTTAAAATTATGTTAATATACATGAATGTAAAAGTTAAAAGAGAGTTTAAGAAGCGTATTTTTGTTATTTTATATACTTTATCCCTAGATAAGTTATCCTAGGATTACTATTTCACCTCCTTGCAGGGATAACTTATCCAAGTACCAATTGTTAATCCTGGGATAAGTTATCCCATCCTTTACAACCAAACGGTGAATTAAAGGGCACTCAAAAATTATCCTGGGATTAACACCTCTTATCCATCACACCAAACGACCCCTTAGTGTACACTTTGAGTTTGCTAGTTCAGATCTCACTTTATGTGTTTTAGTGTGAACATTTAATTATATGATCCTTATTTAGGAATATATGTATATATACAGATAAATTATTTTGAAGTTAAAGGGTGCACATACACCCACTACCTTAAAAGTGGTACACGCCTTTGAATTGGTATATACTTGTTATTTAAGCTATTTTTTGCCAGGGCACATGCAAAAAAATAGGTTCAGTTGGACCTCTTAATTAAACGGTATATCTGGCTATGCCCATAAGAGAGTTTTGGGCGAAAATACTCAACTCTTAAGCTACATTCTTTCCCTATCATAATAAACATAAAGCATCCCTAAACTATACAAAAACTTGCAAGTTACGTCCCTCCGTTAGTTTTATGTTAAGAAATAATGGCTTCAACCAAAAGCGCATGACTATCCCTCACCAAACGACTGCCATTTGGACTCTAACGCTAAAAAGATTCAGCAAATCTTAATATCAAATCAATCCATTGTTGTTCAGTTGTAGAAATAAAAAAATTAATACAATAATATTCTTACCAAAAATTGATAAAGGATATCTATATGTTTGTTATTTTCAACATGTAAGCAATTGATTTATTAGTAAACTTTTAAATTGTTTTATGGATTCCAAATGAGTAACTATTAACTATATATAAAAGTCTTCAAGTTATAAAGGTAAAAGATGAATTATGTATCTCATTTATACACGATATTAACTATTAATTATAAAAATCTTCACAGTATAAGAGTAAGATTATGTACACATCACTCTTCTCATACCCACTTATAGAATTACACTGAATATATTGTTATTGTTATTAAAAAAAAAAAAAACAAATTATGCATCTCATTTATATACAATATTATATTTACTTTATCTAAACATTAAAATTGGGATAACATAGTTCAAGGATGTTATTTATTCATTGTTATAATATGAGGATGTAGATTTACTCCCCATAAGACAAGAGGATTGTAGTTAAGCTACACTTGAATGCCCTGTTGTTGCAGGGAACAGTAGTGTTGTGGTTAACAGCAATGATTCCGAAAGCAAGGCCTCCACCTTGCAATCAATCAGGACATGAGGCTTGTAAATCGACAACGACATCACAATACATGCTCTTGGTTTTCTCGTTTCTGCTCATGTCAATTGGTGCTGGAGGTATAAGACCGTGTTCTTTAGCCTTCGGTGCTAACCAGTTTGACAAGGGAGGTAGTAATCCCAACAAGCATACGGTGTTGGAGAGCTTCTTTGCCTGGTATTATACTTCATCCATAGTCTCTGTTCTGATTGCCCTGACAGGTATCGTTTACCTTCAAGACAGACTCGGGTGGAAAATAGGTTTTGGAGTTCCTGCAATCCTCATGTTCTTATCCGCGTTATTTTTCTTCCTTGCTTCCCCGTTTTATATCAAGCAAAAGGTTCTCTCAAACGTGTTTGCCAGCTTTATACGAGTAATTGTGGTTGCCTTCAAGAATAGGAAACTACATTACCCCAATCAGAACTCTGATTATCATCACAAGAATGGTTCAGGACCTCAAGTGCCAACGGATAAATTGAGATTCTTAAACAAAGCTTGCGTCATTAAAAGCCCTGAAGATGTTAAGCCAAACGGAGTTGCAGCCAATCCATGGAACCTTTGCACAGTGGAGCAAGTTGAGGAGCTAAAAGCCCTCATTAGAGTCGTGCCATTGTGGTCAACAGGGATCATGATATCAATAAACTTGAGCCAAAGTTCATTCCCACTACTTCAAGCTCAATCCATGAATAGACATCTAACTAAAGGATTCCAAATACCAGCAGGGTCATTCGGGATGTTTTTGATGATTGCATTAACAATTTGGGTATTACTGTATGACCGCGTGATGCTTCCATTGGCATCAAAGATCAAAGGAAGACCAGTTCGTCTAAAACCTATAGTCAGAATGGGACTTGGTATATTCGTGTCTTGCATGTCCATGGTAGTCTCTGGTATTATCGAAAATATTCGACGAAGAAGAGCAATCAGTGAAGGGCTGTTGAACAACTCGCAGGGGTTGGTGGAGATGTCAGCATTCTGGCTCATTATACCAAACAGTTTAAACGGTATAGCAAAGGCATTGAACGCGATTGGCGCCACAGAGTTCTATTATTCAGAGCTCCCAAGGAGTTTGTCAAGTATTGCATCTGCTCTTTTAGGACTGGGAATGGCAGTGGCAAGTCTTTTAGCAAGTGTGATTTTGAGTGCTGTGGACAAGTACACCAAAGGAGAAGGGACAGAAAGTTGGGTTTCAAGCAATATCAACAAGGGACACTATGAGTATTACTACTGGCTTCTTGCTGTATTGACAGCTTTCAATCTGATTTATTTTGTGGCTTGTTGCTCCCAATATGGACCCTCTGTTGACGTTGACATCACTAAGAAAATGATGGAGCTTAGTGATGATGATGATTGATGAGTTTTGCCTAATTCGTTCACCATAGGCAGATTCTGTGGAACAGAAATATGTTTATTCAAAATCATATGTTGGCAGTGAGAATTTTGTTTTTCTTTCAATAAGATAATTCCGAGGAAAAAAGTCTAATGCGATGGGAATTTCAGAGAGCAGTTTATATTATAGATGGATAAACAACAACCTCCAACAGAACAGCTTCAAAACTTGTATCCACTTATTCACATGAAAAGATTCAAAAGGGGAATGAGGCAAGAATATGCCTTCTGAAAAGTTTCCATAATCTCTTGTAAACGATGATATTGTATTGGCAGATGATAGTTAGAAAATCGATTGGTATTGAAAGAAGTATCAATGAACATATCTATCAGCTAGCTCTAACTTTTATAAGGACAGCAGAATAGGAGAGTGTGTAGCATCCTGCTCCAACAGAGTATGCTGTGTGAGATATTCAGCAAACAGAACAGATGGTACTCCAAGAATGCAGAATAGTTGTCATAGATGCAAATATCCATCAACCTCCATTAAGACATTAATAAGAACTAGAACGCAAATGGAAAATGTCTAAGCTAATACAAAGAGCAATGGAGCTTAATAAAGTACACATTAGAATTTGAAAATGCATTCTATTTCCCTTTCTGTGTTTCTGAATCATTTAACAGTCAGAATTAGTTATTCCATAAATGATTACAAGTCTTTAGCACCCTCCATCCCCCCACCCTACAACAACAACTATGCTTTAATGCTACGAAAGTTGGTGTCGGCTTATATGAATCCTCACACTACGTTGTTCCATTTTTAAAAAATCATGTTAGAGCAAATATCATACAAAATAAAACTAGAAGTTCCTACATTTCTACTGGCACAGAAACAAAAAGGCAATATTCCCTTCCCCTAACCCAACCCCATAAAAATAATACAATAAACACAAAACTCAATTGCCAAGAGCAAAATCTTCGTTATTGATAAGCTAAATGTCATACGAGATTGCTTGAATTCCATACAGCGAGTTGACAAAATTCAAATTGCAACCATTTCTCAATTTCAACAACGCCGAATGACGCACATGAAAAATTAATTAGGGAAAAGAGTCAAAAATACTCCTCAATTTTATTTTATTGGTTGACTATGCTCTTACGGTTAAAATAAAGTTATTTTTAACCCTATAGGAAAATGCATGCCTTTCACAATTGTTTAATGGGAAAGGGGTCAAAAATACCCCTCAACTTTGGTTTATTGTTTGACTACGCCCTCGCCGTTAAAATGAAGTTATTTTTACCCTTGCCGTTACTAATTTCACCATTTTTACCCCTCAATTGGATGGAAAACCCCAATCAACTAAAATTACCCAATTTCAATTAAATAACCCGATTTTCCGTTTTAATCCGATCCCGATCCATTTATATAAATTAAAATCCTAAACCAATCTCTCTAATCTTCTCCGTCTCCTTCCTCCGTTGAAACACATGCTACTAAAATTGACAACAAATGTTTTGTAGTTAAACTCATGCATATTTGTCTTTCCTAATAAAATTGCACCACTATTTCGTAATCTTGACATAGGAACCTCATCTGCCTTCACCTGGCGAACCTCATGAAACCATTTAGAACCACCTGCACTTTTTTACAAGGAAAAATGTTCAGCTAAAAATGGCAGAGATATCTACAGAGGAAATATGAAGTTAAACAAATACGATGAAAATAGCAATCAATCCTTGTCTGAAATTGAAAATCCCATCCAAGATTGACAGTGAATTTCATCCATGACCACAATCAATAGAGGAAGGAGATGAAAAAGATTAGAGAGATTTAGCACACTAGTGCGGTCAGAGCTTAGAGCTCATTCAATCATTGGATTTTGCTTTCCTCCGGGCAGATCTGAAACTATGATATTGCTTGCTTGTTGAGCCTAGCCAGATATGAGGTTGTGGCTGTTGTTTTTGACCCTTGATGCTCGCCTGATTGTGTTGTTGGTTTGATCTGTTAGCGGTGCTTCAGTTGTTTTTTCCGATGGGGTTTTGGTCGGGGTTTTGTTGGTTGGTTGTTTGGGGGTCAGAGAACTGGTGGTCTGGTGGTCATTTGCTGGTTGTTTTAGCTTAGGTGATGGAGGTCTGGGTTCTGGTGGGCTGAAGTGTGGTGTTACCATCGGTTTTTGGCGTGGAGAGGGTGGTGTTTGAGAGATGTTTCAGGCCGGTTTCGCGGTTGTTTGAATGATTCCGGCGGTGGGTGGTTTGTTTAATGTTGTTCCAGCTTGGAACTGGTCGGAAATGAAGAAGAAAGGTCATGCTGTGGTCACCGAAAAGTAGAGGAAAATGGGTTTGTTGTTGACGTTTTCTGCTTGGTGTCGTTTATGGTTTTTAGGGTTTTTAGTGGTGATTTGAGGTGGTCGTTTGGAGGTTGTTTCGGTGGTGTTTCGCCGGATAAAAGAGAAAATGAATGGGGTTTTTGGGTTGCCGGAGCTTGATTTGGGGTTTTAATTTTGTATAAATGGGTCGGGTTCAGATGAAAAAGAGAAAATGGGGTCATTTAATTGAAATTGGGTAATTTTAGTTGATTTGGGTTTTTCATCCAATTGAGGAATAAAAATGGTGAAATTAGTAAGGGCAGGAGTAAAAATAACTTTATTTTAACAGCAAGGGCATAGTCAACCAATAAAATAGAATTAAGAGATATTTTTAACCCTTTTCCCAATTAATAATTCCATTTTAATTGGGTTATCGCATATAAAAACACAGAGAATGAGAATGAGAATAATTGAAATTGACTATGTTCGATGAAGAACAGAATAATATTCACTTACCAGAAGAGAAAAGCCGAAAGCTGGGGTTTATAGGAGAAGAAAAACAATTGAAGCCGAAGTGGTTGAGTAACTTAAACGAGTTCATGTTTTCAACGAGCTAAGCTAAGCTAAGCGCATCTATTTTACCTTCTAAAAACAAATTTTTTTCTCTCTCTTCGATATTATATTAATATTTCTATTTCATTTTTGTTTTCTTATTTCATAATATAAATCTTTTCTTTTCTTTTTCAAATAATCATCCTATATAATTTTCATGTAATATAAAATTATAATTTTTTGAAATTTTTATTTAATATTAAATAATATTTTATTCTAAATTTCTAAAGAACAACTATGAATAATTGAAAAAAGAAATCAACAAGCACAACCGCAATCACAACCACTACTTCTCTAAATCATACACTAATTCCTTTTTCGAATATCGTTAAATCTAGAAACGACCTACCGGATTACTAATTTATTGTTGTGATTTTTAAAATTATTATGTTATGTATTGTATTTTAAAATTAAATTTTTTATCTTATCATTTAAATTTTGTGCATTCTTCATAGTGAAAATTAATAATAACATCAAATTGTATCACAAAGTGACGAAAATTAAAGAAAAAATATTTAAAATATTATTAATTAGAGATGAAAGTAGCATATATATATTGAAATATTTTTAAAAATGTTATATTACATTTAAAAGGAATTGCGAATGTTAGAGATTTAATTAATAATCTTATATGACAAATAATATGTTAATTACAAATAGTAGAAATAATAATATAATATTTAAAAGGTGAAATAGAGAGTGGTTGAGGGCATCTCCAACCCTATCCTCTATTTACTCTCCAAATATAGAGTTTTCTATTTTTTCAGACAACCAACTCCAATCCAATTCTCTATTTTACTCTCTTTAAAATAATCTTATTACCTTTCCTCAATATTATATTATTATTTTTATTTCATTCTTATTTTCTTATTTCATAATATAAATCATTTCTTCTTTTTGCACATAATCACTCTATAATCTTTATGTAATACAAAATTAATTTTTTTTTTCACATTCTTCATTTAATATAAAATTATATTTTATTCTAAATTTCTAAATAACATAAATTGCAATAAATATTATATATAATACATATTAAGGAACAATTCAAATAAAAGTGAAATCACTGATGAAATATAATTGCATCATAAATATTGTATTATCATAAAATTTATTTTAAATTTTACATAAATACTCAATTTTCAAGATTATTGCGTTAGTCTCATAAATGTTCTTTTAATGTATTACGGAGTTCAAAATGAGCATTTTTTGTCCTTATTTTTATATGTGTAGATAAAAATTGTTTAAATTAACAATTTCATCTTGTATTCAATTATTCATGTACTAATTTACTTCCCCTATTCCAATTTGAACTATTGCATCAAATATTTTCATGCTTTTTAAAAAGTGTAGTTTAATAATTTATCACTATAACATAAAAGTCGATTGTTTGAATTATCATGTAAATTTTGTGCATATTTCATAATGAAAAATAATTATAATCTAAATTACATTTTTAAAATGAGAAAAAAATTAAATTAGAAAAATTGTTAATTCAGGATAGAAGTAGTATACTTATCAATAATATGTTTTAGATGTTATATTACTTAGAAAATAATTACAAATATTAGAGACTTAATTAATAATCTTATATAATATAAATAATATTAAAATAACTTTAAATTACATATTTAAAGTGACCATTTTCTTTTAAAAAATAAAATAGAAAAATTATTAATTTGCGAAAATAGTAACTTATTAATAATATATTTTTAAATGTTATATTACATTAGAAAATAATTACAAATGATAAAGACTCAATTAATAATATAATAGAAATAATATTATAATAATCAAAAAGTAAAATAGAGAGGTGAATAATAGTTCTCCAAATTATTCACCTCTCTATAATTGAAGAATAGAGAGTGAAATAGAGATGGGTTGGAGAACTCATTCTCTGTTTTACTCTCCAAATATAGACAATGAAGATTAAAATAGATTAGGATTGGAGATGGTCTAAGGCTCTAAGCTAAAAACGTGAACAATTATTATTTTTTATTTTCATTAATAGCCACGTGGGGTTAAGAAAAGGTCCTAATTAATATGCTTTCAATTATACTCTCTCTATTTCAAAATGCGCGAATTATTGATTTTTTTTATAATTAAAAATAAGTGAATTGTTCAAAGTTCAAAAGAAATGTTGGATTTTTTTATTTATTTTCTCCCCTCATTTATATCTTTCAAGATACTTCCTTCGGTTCATTTTCATTTCATAAAATCAATGCATAAATTATCATATTGTTCATTTTTTATCCTTGTGAGTTATTAGCCTTGAAAATATATATTTGACCAACTTAGAAAAGCTAAGTAAATGATTCATGTTCATTGGTTAAATTAATTAATCAAAATAATTAATTCATATTCATTGATTGAAAACTTGAGTTCCAAAAAAATTAAATAAGGGTAGAAGAGTAAAGTTACATCATTTTTTAATGCAAATGCAATGTAAAAAGGTGACATATAAAATTGGACGGAGAGAGTAGTAAATTGCTCATATTTATGATTTTAATTTTATTCTCAAAAATAGTTTGAAAATAACTAAAAAGCAAAAGTGGGAAATAGTGTTCAATTTATGTCCTAATTATTTTCCTTAATGAACGTGCATTACCTTAACAATTTATTTCTTTTGAAATGAAAGGAGTAATAAATAGTACTATAAATTATAAAGTAATAATTAATAACTTTACATATTGATGGAAAATTTGATTAACTTTTGAAATTTCACCTATGACATTTAAATCAAGACAGGACATAGGAATAACATATATTATTTAAAATTTGAAAATTATGTAAAATGTATTATAAATCAGAATAATTAATGTTTTAAAATATTTTCAAAAATATATTAGAACTTTGGTCAACTCTCTAATTTTCAAACGTATCACGTAAATTGATACAGTAACATATTATTTTAAAATTACGTTAAAAAGTACTTGGAGTAGTTCAAGTATTTTGGATTTTTTTATTTATTTGTAATTAAGTTTATTTTTGAATTGTTTCAGCAAATGAGGCACTGGAGAATGTGGCGAGCTATGGGCCTTTAAACATACATAATGCTGCAATTTAAGAGTTTCTTTTTGGAAAACCATATAAATAGGTCATAGAATTCAAAATAATTACATATTCATATCCAAATCCAAATTGAAAGTAATTCAAGAAATACTTACTCTCTCATAAATAATTGCAGCTCAAACCCCTTTCACTAAGACTGAGAAGTTTCGCTTAACTGATATTAAATTAGTATCATATACTGCATTGATATCATTAATGTTGATAATTTATATATATATATATATATACTATATTGGTATCATTAAAGTTTTTTGTTTAGAAGTCAATGATACTTTAAGAGTATATGCATATTGTTGTGGTATCATTGAGGTTTCTTGTTCAGATGTTACTCATTGGTCAATGATATTATAAGAGTATATATATTTATGGTATCACTAAGGTTTCTTGTTCAGAAATTGCTCATTAGTCAATGATAATATAAGAGTATGTATATGATTGACGATTACCAACTTTAATGATACCAATACAATATCTGATATAGTATCAGTTAAGCGAAATTAGTTTAAGGTATATAATATAATTATTTACAACAACAACAACATACCCAGTGAAATCCCACAAAGTGGGGTCTGGGAAATATAATATAATTATTTAGTGAGGTATAAATGTAAAGGGGTATATGTTTGTACTCTCTCTGTTTAAAAAAGAATGACTTAGTTTGACTTGGAAAAGAGTTTAATAAAAGAAAGAAGACTTTTTAATCTTGTGGTTCTAAAATAAAGTTATGTCAAATCACAAATGTACCAAAATGTCATTTGATCTTGTGACCTTAAACATGTCAAGTGGAAAGTTAAAATTAAAGTGTTGACAAAAAAGGAAATAGGTCATTCTTTTTTAAACAAACTAAAAATGAAACAAGGCCATTTTTTTTTAAAACAGAGGAAGTAATTATATAATATAATTATTTACAACAACAACAACATACCCAGTGAAATCCCACAAAGTGGAGTCTGGGGAATATAATATAATTATTTAGTGAGGTATAAATGTAAAGGGGTATATGTTTGTACTCTCTCTGTTTAAAAAAGAATGACTTAGTTTGACTTGGAAAAGAGTTTAAGAAAAGAAAGAAGACTTTTTAATCTTGTGGTTCTAAAATAAAGTTATGTCAAATCACAAATGTACCAAAATGTCATTTGATCTTGTGACCTTAAACATGTCAAGTGGAAAGTTAAAATTAAAGTGTTGACAAAAAAGGAAATAGGTCATTCTTTTTTAAACAAACTAAAAATGAAACAAGGCCATTTTTTTTTAAAACAGAGGAAGTAATTATTTTACTTTTATGGGATATTTGTTTAGTTTCCCTTTTTTTTTTAACATATTAAAAAATGAAAAGAGTACTTTCGCACACAAAATTTATGATAAAAAGGGAAAAAGTAGTATAAACATATTGTATCATGAATTTTATTTTAGACTTCTACAATTTTCTGAAGAAATTCACACTTAAGCAAGTAGCTTCTTAAATCAGTTTTTTAAAATTTACAAGTAGCTCAAACAAAAGATTGCAAGCAATTTTTTCAAGCTTGCAATCAAATTGATAACTTATGAGTAGATCAAATAAAATCTTAAATAACCTTTGAAAAGACTTCATTAACTTCTTAAAAACCTCATTTTTTTTTCTTTTCTTTTATGAAGTTTCGAAATAAATAATATCAATTTATTATAAGTTGAGAAGAAAGATAAATAGTGGGACCACCAACAAGGAAAAGAAATGCAACCTTTCACACACAATGACCATCAAAGGATGTGTTGATTTTTTAATTGGAGATCTCAAGTTTAAATTTTATGCTGATAGTATTAAAATTTAAAAAGCATACGAATATAAATGAGGAAAAAATCCAAAAAAAAGAAGAAGAAGAAAACCTTTCACGCGGAAATCGGAATCACAAGCAAAATCCTCTTTCCGCAGTCTGTCTATTGTGGTCAATGGTATATATATATATAATATTTTATTTATTTTAAAATAAATTGATATTTTTTTATTTTTTAATTAAAAGATATTAAAATTAAAATGATAAAAATATTTTAAAAAATAAAATAATATAGATAAAATATTATTCTAGCCAAATTCTGGCTAATTTTTTTTTTTCCCTATATATAAAATGGGAAGAGATAGAAATATGTGATGGTGAGTCATGCTTTTTTCTTGCATTTACTAATCAGCAGCTGCTCAGCCTCGATTTTTTCGGCTTTTATTTTTCAACTTTGAATTTGCGTTTCTCATAGTTTTACTTCTCCATTCATCCGCAATTCCTCTGATTAATAACCTCTAGTAAGTGAGGAGATGGAGCAAGAAATGGCAGAGTTTCTTCCTCTAAACCGAGGATCTAAAATGGAGGATTCAGAGAGGCAAACTTTTTCTCTGATTCCAATTAAAAGTAGAAAGAAGGGTGGACTAATTACCATGCCTTTTATCATAGGTACTGGAGTAGTTTCAAATATTTTGGGGATCTTTTTTGTTATGTTTTATAATTAATTAAGCTAATTTTGAATCATTTCAGCAAATGAGGCACTGGAGAATGTGGCGAGCTATGGGCTTTTACCAAACATGACATTTTATTTGATGAGAGAATACAGGATGGACATTACTACAACCCAAAATCTTCTGTTTTTCTGGTCAGCTACTACTAATTTTTTGCCTATTGTTGGAGCTGTTGTTGCTGATTCATACCTAGGTCGATTCCTTACTATTGGCCTTGGTTCCATCTTCAGTTTCCTGGTATATAACTTTTAACTTAAAACTAATATGTTGCTAATTAGTGTTTTATAGTTTCCGATCTTCTTCTTCTCGTTCGGGTCGAGGTCACCAATTTCTTGTCTTTGTCTGTGTGATCTGTATGATAGGTCACTGTAAAAGCTTGCGCGATAGTAAATATTTGTTGTAATTTTTGGGATATTTTGCGAGTGTGCACCCGAAAAATAGGTTCAGTTGGACCTGTTAACTATACAGTATATGTGTCTATTCCCATAAAACAAGAGGATTGTAGTTAACTCACCTACTTTTAACACTTCAATGCCCTCTTGTTGCAGGGAACAGTAGTGCTGTGGTTAACAGCAATGATTCCGAAAGCAAGGCCTCCGCCTTGCGATCAATCAGGACAGGCTTGTAAATCGACAACGACATCACAATACATGCTCTTGGTTTTCTCGTTTCTGCTCATGTCAATTGGTGCTGGAGGTATAAGACCGTGTTCTTTAGCCTTCGGTGCTAACCAGTTTGACAAGGGAGGTAGTAATCCCAACAAGCATACGGTGTTGGAGAGCTTCTTTGCCTGGTATTATACTTCATCCATAGTCTCTGTTCTGATTGCCCTGACAGGTATCGTTTACCTTCAAGACAGACTGGGGTGGAAAATAGGTTTTGGAGTTCCTGCAATCCTAATGTTCTTATCCGCGCTGTTTTTCTTCCTTGCTTCTCCGTTTTATATCAAGCCAAAGGTTTGCTCAAACGTGTTTGCCAGCTTTATACAAGTACTTGTCGTTGCCTGCAAGAATAGGAAACTCCGCTACCCCAATCAGAACTCTGATTACCATCACAAGAATGGTTCAGGACCTCAAGTGCCAACGGATAAATTGAGATTCTTAAACAAAGCTTGCATCATTAAAGGCCCTGAAGATGTTAAGCTAAATGGAGGTGCAGCCAATCCATGGAACCTTTGCACAGTGGAGCAAGTTGAGGAGCTAAAAGCCCTCATTAGAGTCGTGCCATTGTGGTCGACGGGGATCATGATATCAATAAACTTGAGCCAAAGTTCATTCCCTCTACTACAAGCACAATCCATGAATAGGCATCTAACTAAAGGATTCCAAATTCCAGCAGGGTCATTTGGGATGTTTATGATGATTGCGTTAACAATTTGGGTTTTTCTCTATGACCGAGTGATGCTTCCATTGGCATCGAAGATCAAAGGAAGACCAGTTCGTCTAAAACCTATAGTCAGAATGGGAATTGGCATATTCATCTCTTGCATATCCATGGTAGTCTCTGGTATTGTGGAACACGTTCGACGAAGAAGAGCAATCAATGAAGGGCTCTTGAACAACTCACATGGGTTGGTGGAGATGTCAGCATTGTGGCTCGTTATACCAAACAGTTTAAATGGGATCGCAGAGGCATTCAGCGCGATCGGCTCCACAGAGTTCTATTATTTGGAGCTCCCAAAGAGTATGTCAAGTATTGCATCTGCTCTTTTAGGACTGGGAATGGCAGTGGCAAGTCTTTTAGCAAGTGTGATTTTGAATGCTGTGGATAAGTACACCAAAGGAGAAGGAACAGAAAGTTGGGTTTCAAGCAATATCAACAAGGGACACTATGAGTATTACTACTGGCTTCTTGCTCTATTGACAGCTTGTAATCTGCTTTATTTTGTGGCTTGTTGCTGGCAATATGGACCTTCTGCTGATGTTGACATCACTAAGAGAATGATGGAGCTTAGTGATGATGATGATCATCTTCCATAGTGGAAAGACTCAGGCAAACTCAACTGAAAAAACTCAGGTAAACTCGGTGAAATGCGCCAAATTATGCTTGTTTACCACAGTCAAATTATACATTGAGATACTAATATACACTTATGAAGCTATAAAGCTTATGAAAATGATGTGTGGTCTTCACTTATTGATTTGATGCCTGTTTATGGTTTGGAGGTGAGCAAGGTTTGGAACAACTCACCTTCCCCGTAGCATTTCGAGGCAGCGAGTCCCACACAGACAGGCAGTAGGTATCTGTTACATAAGTTGAACGACAAACATTAGTTTAGCAGGCATATCTTGGTACTCGAGTATAACATTTATCTTGCATAAGAACCAAATCACAAAACAATACTTTCTGTCCCAAGTTATAGTTAATCAATATCAACAAAGTAAGCGCATAAATTCCTTATCCCTGGAATGGAAGCAGAAAGAAGTCATGGAAATAATTATTCTCGTTAAGAAAGATTCAAAAGGGGAATGAGGCAAGAATATGCCTTCTGAAAAGTTTGCATAATCTCTTGTAAACAATGATATTGTATAGGCAGATGATATTCAGAATATCGATTGGTATTGAAAGAAGTATCAATGAACATACCTATCAGCTAGCTCTAACTTTTTTAAGGACAACGGAATAGGAGAGTGTCTAACCTAATACAAAGAGCAAAGGAGCCTAATAAACTACACAATAGAATTTGAAAATGCATTCTATTTCCTTCATTGTTTCTGATTCATTTAACAGTCAGAATTAGTTATTCCATAAAGGATTACAAGTCTTTAGCACCCCACCCTACATCAACAACTAAGCTTAAATGCTACCAAGGTATCGGCTATATGAATCCTCAGACTATGGTGTTGCATTTAGAGCAATATCATACAAAACAAAAATAGAAACAAAAAGGCAATGTTCGTTTCTCCTTGCCCCACCCGAATAAAATAATAAGAAAATACAATACTATTAGCACAAAATTTAATCGCCAAGAGCAAAATCTTCGTTATAGATAAGCTAAATGCCATACGAGATTGTTTGAAAGTTAACAAAATTCAAATTGTTACCATTTCTCAATCTCAACAAAGGCGAATGATGCACATGAAAAATTAATAATTCCATTTTGATTGGGCGATCGCATATAAAAACACAGAGAATGAGAATTATTGAAATTGACAAGGTTCGATGAAGAACAGAATAACATTCACTTACCGGAAGTGAAAAGCCGAAAGGTAGGGTTTGTAGGAGAAGAAAAACAATATGCATTGAAAAAGGGAGAGCAATTGAAACGAAAGTGGTTGAGTAACTCTTCTGTTTGCCCTTCACCTCTCCAAATTCAATACTGCCGACGGTCAGGTGATCGGGAAAATTTTGCACAAGGCGCCGATTGTAAAGTGGTTGCTGCCTAATACGGTTAACTGGTAGTAGTAGTAGTAGTGATGGGTCCTTTTAATTAATTAATTTATTTTGTATAGAGCGCTTTAATTGGTTGTTGATCAACAAAAAGAATGAGAAGAAAAAGAGAGTGAAGATAATTGGGCCTAGAGCATTTCTTTAAATAAAAAGAAAATTTCATTATAACTGAAATGGAACAATATTACAAACAGGTGCTTGAATTAAAAGGATATAAACTTCAAACATGAAAAGAATTTGGTAAAAAATTAAAAATTACAACCTTAATTTAAACAAGGGAAAAGGGTCAAAAATGCCCTTATACTATGTGAAAGAAACAAATATGCCCTCCGTTTATAGTTTGGCTCAGAAATGCCCTTACCGTCAATACTTTGGCTCAAAAATGCCCTTGCAGTCAATACTTTGGTCCAGAAATGCCCCTATAGTTAAAAAATGGGTCAAAAATGCCCTTTTCTGAATAAATATATATTTTTTTTCTTTTTAAACACATATTTTTCCTGATTAAAATATTATTAAAGAACACTATTCTTGTTTTCTTTCTTTTAAAATCACTTTAACAAATAAAAGTGTAGGAAATATTTTTTTTCTTCTTAATCTCATTTTATCAATTAAAATAGAATAACTTCATGTACCCTTTCGACAAATAATATATGTCATATATATACTACCATGGTATATCCATCATTAATTTATATTTATATAACGATAAAAAAATAATGATAATAAAATAAGAAATATTTTCATTTTTTATTTTTTTCTATACTGAAGTAAGATAAGCATTTGCTAATTTTTAAAAAAAACATTCATTGAAAAAGAATGTGTTAAAAAGAAATAATAATATATTATTTGGAAAATGAGTCTGATCAATTAAATAACAAATAAGGGTATTTTTGGACCAAAGTATTGACGATAAAGACATTTTTGGACCAAACTACAAACGGAGGGCATTTTTGTTCCTTTCGCATAGTTTAAGGGCATTTTTGAACCAAAGTATTGACGGTTAGGGCATTTTGAGCCAAACTATAAACGGAGGGCATTTTTGTTCCTTTCACATAGTTTAAGGGCATTTTTGACCCTTTTCCCTTTAAACAATAACAAAAATCAGTACTCTTCAATTTACTTGTACATGGATTGTACTGAGGGAGCTTGATTCATTTGCTGGTTTCCATATTGCTGCTGAGCAACGATGCCATTCCAACCTCCATTAAGTTTTACAGACCCATATTAACAATTTGATTCTCTTTAAAATGTCACTCTTATAAGTTAATAGAGGTGTATCTCATTATTTTCGACTTGAACTATATATGTACTTATGTGAAAAACATTTGAAAATGCATGCATATAATAAGATTACGTTCATTCTGAACTCACTGACTCTAGTTTCTAGATTTGCCTATGACAAAGCAGAACATTAATAGGAAAGACGATTTCATACCTAGAGCTGGATCGAGTCCCCTAATACGAAGCTCTCTGAACTCTTGACAGAGTGAACAAAATGGACAAAAGATGTGAGAAACTACATCTGAATAGGGAGCTTCCACCAGATTGTACCTCTGCCTCAACTTTGTTCTGTATTTGGAGCCCATGATCCATTGAGAGCAAACAGCAGGCATCATCAAGAGGTACATAAAAGACCCCAATGGACAAGCTGCAACCATCACCCAAAAAACACAAAGAATTACTAACACACTTCTTTTAAAAGGCAAATTGGATAGATTTAGAGAATAACTCACTCATTTCTCCTGCATCTTGAACTTCAGCTATCTGTCCAAACGTCACACAAGGTAAAAACGCTGTCATGGCAGCTGCACAAACAACAATGTTTAATATTAATATCATTGCTACATAATAGCTACAGTATCTAAAAGGAGGAGAGTTGTAGTAGGCTGACAACCAGCGTAAAACTAGTCAATTTATGATGAATCCTTCACCTCATGATTGTTGGGTTATGAAGGGTGATTAGGACGTCATGCAAAAGTTTACAATTGCAAATAATATGATTGATAAATTAGACGACACATAAAACTATACTAAAGGGCATAATATTATTATATGATAGGACCAATTGACCTAAATAATTAAAAACTAATAAAAACATAAAAACTGTTGAGAGAAAATCTCTCATAAACAAAACTCTTTAAATGTCTACATTGTGGATATTATTGTGTTATGCTATGAGAATAGGGATCTTCAATTTATAGATCTCCAAACTTTTCCTCCAAGGAAAGAATAAACCATTAAATATGGGAAAAAATTTTGGGGCATAAAGTACGGTTTCACCAAAATCATCTTTGTCAAACTTCCCAGATTTAATTTCATCTCGAATTAGCTAAAAAGATTACCCAAGTCAAAAAGCACACCCAAAAGTAGGAAAAATTTAGGCATGGATACAAGGACTACTCCATTTGTTTCATTTTTTAAAAACGTTTAATAACTAGAACAAACATACAAGTAGTTGACAAAAAGAGTATCTGATTAGATAAATGAAAGTACCTAAAGCCACATGATGCAAAGCAAAGAGCACTTGTCCTTAATGAAAAATGCACTTCTGTGTGAAAAACATTCTACTTAAGTATGATAATTTAGGTAATTAGTAAGTTGGTCCAAAAGAGGTAGAATTATGACATTACACTCTCATAGGAGCAAACCTAATAAAAAATGAAATGTCAACCACAAATTCAGGAAGTCTTGGTTTTTGCGCTGGGATTAACTCTTCATCAATCAAAAGCAAGTTTCACAAACAAAGAAGATTAAATCGTTTCCAGTGCACACATACAAAATAGTTCCTTGGAAGTTCAGAATACAGTTCCTTTTTTATTCAAAAAATGGACAATCCAGAAATAGCATATTCAATCGGTTCAAGAAACCAAAAATAGAACAGAAAGAACCGACTGAAAGAGTTCAGTTTACTCATTATAAGAACACAGCGGAAAGAACTAGTTGAAGCGGGGGAAATAAATGTCAGCGATTTGGAGACAATTATTATTGTCTTAGATGTAAAAGGAAGTACTCAATGCCTTCAAAAAGGCAATATCATGGGTAACTTGTTTGTTTACTCACTTTACCTCAGCTTATTTAAGCGTGCATAACAATGTAAACTCACAACCATTTATGTGGTCGTGAGATCAATTCTTACTTTGTACCAAGGCAATTTATAAAACACATGTTGAACGTGTGAATGCTATGGGCAAATGAATACTTTATAGTCATTGCCCGTTTCCTCTGTACAAAAATATTGGCCATAACTGATATTACTCTCCTCAGAACCTACAAACCAAACCACCAAAGCAACCAAAAAAAAAAAAAAAAAACAGCCATGGGGACAGAAACAAGTTCAACATTAAAACTTCCTCTGTTTTCAGTAAATTCAGCTGAGGATTTAGGGATGTTACCCCCTCTTCACACTTCAGCTTCAATTCCAATTTCGTGGGAAGAAGAACCTGGAAGGCCTAGCCCATGTACTGACCTTATCCCTCTTCCGAACTCCATTAATTTCCATGAGCCCAAATTATGCTTAAAGGCACATCCTAGGCTTTACATGGAATCTACCAAAAGTTCTTCTTCCACAACTCTTTTTTTTATGGGGAGTGTCAATGGTCAAAACACAACTTTACCAGCTTGCTTATGTTTTCGTTCTTTTTGCATCAAATGTTTTCTCCATCAAGAGAAACTAGTGATGCAAATGCGAGAAATGTAATAATAAGACATACCTTCCTGAGGAGAATGGCAATGTCAGCTTGAGAATCTTCAATGGACTGACTGCCACATTCTGTACACCTAACATTGTGGCTGATATTTCTTGCTCTCGTCTCTACTAACCTCTCCTTCGTCACCTGAGCCTCTTCCCCTTCCATGGAAATATATAATCAAATTTTCTGCTCAATAACAAAGTTTCCAAACAAGCTGTAAACAAGTGATAGAGTAACCAAATAAGAACTTAATCAAGAAAATCCAAATTTTCAGCTACGCATTTTATCAAACACCTCACATGCACAGTACCCAACTATACCAATACAACACAATTATGCACAAATAGTATATTTAGGGTAGCAAGCAAACATATGCAATAGAAAAAGTAGCGATTGAACTTTAACAACCATCGGATTTCACTATATTTCAGTCAAGAACACTTTCGGACCTCTATATATGGATTATGCAACTTAGCATGGCAGAAAAAATAAAATTAAAAAAACAGCAACATAAAATTCACAAAAATATCAAAAAGGGGAAGAAAAATATAGAAAAAATCACCAATTTGAAGCTTTCCTTTGACGAAAAAAAAAACAGTAGATACCTGTGATGGGAGAGGAACAATATGGCGAAGCTGGAAATAGCGGGGCGGGTTGGACGGGCCATTAATGTTTGGGCCAAATATGTGTCTAGTGATTATGGGCCATGGGCCTATAATGATAGTATATGGGCCTAAAATGATTCTGAACCAAATAAATCACGCAGCCCAACATTTTAGTCCGGAAAAACCCGAAAGGTTGGAATTACACTGGTGGCGGCAAACGAGTAGATAAAATCAATCTTGGTATTCCCTCCGTTCCACATTAGATGGACACTTTATATTTTACATGATGATTAAAAATTATTAATAGACTGATCGACTTTACTATTTTGACTCTTGTTCATATCAATGTACATAAATAAGTTAGATAAAATATACATAGAGTATAGGAATAACTAGTATTGAGAAATGTTTAAACTTTCAAAAGTCATATTGGTCGTAAGGGTAAAATGAGAAGAAAAAATTAATTTTATCATAATTTAGTAAATGATCAAGTATAGTGGTCATTTAATATGGAATGGAGGGGATAACAATTTCTGCATATCAGCTGTTTATACCTAATCACACCAACTAACCATGGTTAAGAATTTATGAGCTGATAATTTAAAGTATTTACTTATATATCAGCCTGGCCCGGATGAGCTTGTTGGTTTGTGGGACTTGTGCAATATGGTTTGAGGCTTTGAGTCAGCCTGTGGGCTAAATAAAATATAATTAAAAATTAAAAAATAAATGGAATATTAAAAAGAGAATTTTTTATAATTGACATACATAATACTAAATATTATTAGTTATGACATTATTCTTTATGTTTCAAGTTTTAACATTTAAAAATTACAGGCTATTTAAAGTTTGAAATATTAAAATTTAGAATCATCAAACGTGATGTACTCAATATTTCTATTACTACTAATCATCATTCAATATTGATGGACATGTACTCACCAAGTATATAAGTTGCATCTATCATGAAAATATTCAAACACTTGTAGCTACTCGAAATCAGTTGCATGATTTTTCTCAAACCGATAACATTTTTCTTTGTATATTTAAATACTATACGTAATTCTTAAATTTAGTTATTTTTTAATATTTAGCTAATTGATATTGCATATAAACTGTATATTAAAATTAAGATATCCTGTCGATATTTATGTTAATATTTTTAAATTATAATTTGATTTAAAAAAAATATACATTTTTTAAAAGTGAGATGACCCGATACAGTTCGAAGCCCACGTACTGGTTGGTTGGGCTGAATGTTTACTTGCCCACAAAAAAATGAGTCAATCTAGACTGACTCGTCAATTTCAAGACTTGTATGGGCTAGCCCGAATGGGACGACCAACTCATATTGATAGCTCTGTTTGAAATGTTTATTCTAGGAAAAACTACATAAATTCCACTAGTTTAGTATTTAATTACTAAGATTTTTGATAGTTTTAAATATTACTTTCTCTACCATATTTCATCCTTAGGATACATGAGTTTGAATTCGCAAGATACATGTATTTGCCGAATGTGCTTAATTCTGTAAATTTAAATTAATCAAATCCCTTAATATAAGACAGAAATCAAGGAGTGTATCTATGTTTAATTTATTTTATTTTATTATTCTTTGAGATAGGAGTAATAAATTTATTAATATTATTACTAAAAAACAAAAACATGTATTTCATGGTCATGTAATTTGATTAATTTCATTTTATTACTTTTAAAATAATAAATTCATTGATTTGATGAATTTATTATCAATTTATGATGTATCGAACAAATTAAACACTTAGATACATGAGTATCATACAAGTACATTCATATGTATCATAGAAGTATCTAGTATTAATTTCATGTATTTGTTATATTAGCTTCAAAGGGGAAGAGAAGAGATGATTCAATCTTTATTTTTGATGGAACTTTTAATTGGGTTTGGGTTAAGGGATGTGGGTATGGGTCAGGTGGGTAGGATAAAATTTTGGTGGGTTGATATTAAAAATTATCCAATAGAAAGATGCCACATAATAATTAATAGAAATAATAATTCAAAAACAAAAGGCTGTTAGTTTTAAGGGTAATAATGGACCAAAAAGATGGACTGAAGGGTATTTTTAGCCCAATAGATGAATGAGGGATATATTTAAACCTTTTCTGATAGTTCAAGGATATTTTTGACACTTTTCCGTATATAAAATGGGAAGAGATATAGAAATATGTGATGGTGAGTCATGCTTTTTTCTTGCATTTACTAATCAGCAGCTGCTTCCACTTCCCCATCATTATTCTGTCTGTAGATTCAGCAGTCCTCGATTTTTTCGTCTTTTTTTTTTCAATTTTGAATTTGCGTTTCTCATAGTTTTACTTCTCCATTCATCCCCAATTCCTCTGATTAATAACCTCTAGTAAGTGAGGAGATGGAGCAAGAAATGGCAGAGTTTCTTCCTCTAAACCGAGGATCTAAAATGGAGGATTCAGAGAGGCAAACTTTTTCTCTGATTCCAATTAAAAGTAGAAAGAAGGGTGGACTAATTACCATGCCTTTTATCATAGGTACTGGAGTAGTTTCAAATATTTTGGGGATCTTTTTTGTTATGTTTTATAATTAATTAAGTTTATTTTGAATCATTTCAGCAAACGAGGCACTGGAGAATGTGGCGAGCTATGGACTTTTACCAAATATGACATTTTATTTGATGAGAGAATACAGGATGGACATTACTACAACTCAAAATCTTCTGTTTTTCTGGTCAGCTACTACTAATTTTTTGCCTATTGTTGGAGCTGTTGTTGCTGATTCATATTTAGGTCGATTCCTTACTATTGGCCTTGGTTCCATCTTCAGTTTCCTGGTATATAACTTTTAACTTAAAACTAATATGTTGCTAATTAGTGTTTTATAGTTTCCGATCTTCTTCTTCTCGTTCGGGTCGAGGTCACCAGTTTCTTGTCTTTGTCTGTGTGATCTGTATGATAGGTCACTGTAAAAGCTTGCGCGATAGCAAATATTTGTTGTAATTTTTGTGATTTTTTGCGAGTGTGCACCCGAAAAATAGGTTCAGTTGGACCTGTTAACTATACAGTATATGTGGCTATTCCCATAAAACAAGAGGATTGTAGTTAAGTTACCTACTTTTAACACTTCAATGCCCTCTTGTTGCAGGGAACAGTAGTGCTGTGGTTAACAGCAATGATTCCGAAAGCAAGGCCTCCGCCTTGCGATCAATCAGGACAGGCTTGTAAATCTACAACGACATCACAATACATGCTCTTGGTTTTCTCGTTTCTGCTCATGTCAATTGGTGCTGGAGGTATAAGACCGTGTTCTTTAGCCTTCGGTGCTAACCAGTTTGACAAGGGAGGTAGTAATCCCAACAAGCATACGGTGTTGGAGAGCTTCTTTGCCTGGTATTATACTTCATCCATAGTCTCTGTTCTGATTGCCCTGACAGGTATCGTTTACCTTCAAGACAGACTGGGGTGGAAAATAGGTTTTGGAGTTCCTGCAATCCTAATGTTCTTATCCGCGCTGTTTTTCTTCCTTGCTTCTCTGTTTTATATCAAGCCAAAGGTTCGCTCAAACGTGTTTGCCAGCTTTATACAAGTACTTGTCGTTGCCTGCAAGAATAGGAAACTCCGCTACCCCAATCAGAACTCTGATTACCATCACAAGAATGGTTCAGGACCTCAAGTGCCAACGGATAAATTGAGATTCTTAAACAAAGCTTGCATCATTAAAGGCCCTGAAGATGTTAAGCTAAATGGAGGTGCAGCCAATCCATGGAACCTTTGCACAGTGGAGCAAGTTGAGGAGCTAAAAGCCCTCATTAGAGTCATGCCATTGTGGTCGACGGGGATCATGATATCAATAAACTTGAGCCAAAGTTCATTCCCTCTACTACAAGCACAATCCATGAATAGGCATCTAACTAAAGGATTCCAAATTCCAGCAGGGTCATTTGGGATGTTTATGATGATTGCGTTAACAATTTGGGTTTTTCTCTATGACCGAGTGATGCTTCCATTGGCATCGAAGATCAAAGGAAGACCAGTTCGTCCAAAACCTATAGTCAGAATGGGAATTGGCATATTCATCTCTTGCATATCCATGGTAGTCTCTGGTATTGTGGAACACGTTCGACGAAGAAGAGCAATCAGTGAAGGGCTCTTGAGCAACTCACATGGGTTGGTGGAGATGTCAGCATTGTGGCTCATTATACCAAACAGTTTAAATGGGATCGCAGAGGCATTCAGCGCGATCGGCTCCACAGAGTTCTATTATTCGGAGCTCCCAAAGAGTATGTCAAGTATTGCATCTGCTCTTTTAGGACTGGGAATGGCAGTGGCAAGTCTTTTAGCAAGTGTGATTTTGAATGCTGTGGATAAGTACACCAAAGGAGAAGGGACAGAAAGTTGGGTTTCAAGCAATATCAACAAGGGACACTATGAGTATTACTACTGGCTTCTTGCTCTATTGACAGGTTTTAATCTGCTTTATTTTGTGGCTTGTTGCTGGCAATATGGACCTTCTGCTGATGTTGACATCACTAAGAGAATGATGGAGCTTAGTGATGATGATGATCATCTTTCATAGTAGAATGACTCAGGCAAACTCAACTGACAAAACTCAGGTAAACTCGGTGAAATGCGCCAAATTATGCTAGTTTACCACAGTCAAATTATAAATTGAGATACTAATATATACTTATGAAGCTATAAAGCTTATGAAAAAGATGTGTGGTCTTCAGTTATTGATTTGATGCCTGTTTATGGTTTGGAGGTGAGCAAGGGTTGGAACAACTCACCTTCCCCATAGCATTCCGAGGCAGCGAATCGAGTAGGTATCTGTTACATAAGTTGAACGACAAACATTAGTTTAGCAGGCATATCTTGGTACTCGAGTATTACATTTATCTTGCATAAGAACCAAATCACAAAACAATACTTTCTGTCCCAAGTTATAGTTAATCAATATCAACAGAGTAAGCGCATAAATTCCTTATCCCTGGAATGGAAGCAGAAAGAAGTCATGGAAATAATTATTCTCGTTAAGAAAGATTCAAAAGGGGAATGAGGCAAGAATATGCCTTCTGAAAAGTTTGCATAATCTCTTGATAACAATGATATTGTATAGGCAGATGATATTCAGAATATCGATTGGTATTGAAAGAAGTATCAATGAACATACGTATCAGCTAGCTCTAACTTTATTAAGGACAACGGAATAGGAGAGTGTGTAGCATCCTGGTCCAACAGAGTATGCTGTGTGAGATATTCAGCAAACAGAACAGATGGTACTCCAAGAATACAGAGTAGTTGTCATAGATGCAAATATCCATCAACCTCCATTAAGAGATTAATAAGAATAAGAACACAAATGGAAAATGTCTAACCTAATACAAAGAGCAAAGAAGCCTAATAAACTACACAATAGAATTTGAAAATGCATTATATTTCCTTCATTGTTTCTGATTCATTTAACAGTCAGAATTAGTTATTCCATAAAGGATTACTACAAGTCTTTAGCACCCCACCCTACATCAACAACTAGGCTTAAATGCTACCAAAAGTTGGTATCGGCTATATGAATCCTCAGACTATGGTGTTCCATTTAGAACAATATCATACAATATAAAAATAGAAACAAAAAGGCAATGTTCGTTTCTCCTTTCCCCACCCGAATAAAATAATAAGAAAATACAATACTATTAGCACAAAATTCAGTCGCCAAGAGCAAAATCTTCGTTATAGATAAGCTAAATGCCATACGAGATTGCTTGAAAGTAAACAAAATTCAAATTGCTACCATTTCTCAATCTCAACAAAGGCGAATGACGCACATGAAAAGTTAATAATTCCATTTTGATTGGGCGATCGCATATAAAAACACAGAGAATGAGAATTATTGAAATTGACAAGGTTCGATGAAGAATATGCATTGAAAAAGGGAGAGCAATTGAAACGAAAGTGGTTGAGTAACTCTTCTGTTTTGCCCTTCACCCTCTCCAAAAATAACCGAACCGAACCAAAAAGTTATATACATAAATTTTATTATTATACATACACAATATATTAGATTCATAAACAATTTTAAAGATTTTATATCTGTTTCATCAAAATTTATTTATAATTTACTTATGAAAGAAAAAATGTCCAAGGTGAGAACATTTTTCTTATTGGTTTCATGTATATGAGTGTCTATGAAAATTCTTTGTGGAACTGAAAATGTCATTGTCTCTTCCTTCAATGTCAAAATAGTGAATTTTGAAGTTTTATTCAGTAAATTCAATAATCGAAAGTTCTGTAATGCCAGTCATTCTAACTATTTTTTTGTTTGAATGGATGGTTGTCATTTTTTTTACATTTTGAATGAATTGTTTCTTTTATTTTTGTGTATGGTTAATACCCGAATAACCGAACCAAACTAAACCAAAACCGAAAACAACCAAACCAATAAACGTATATTATATTTGGAACAACCAAACTGATAAATATATACTATATTTGGTTTGGTTTGGTTTTGATAATTTTAAAACCGATTAAGTTGGTTTGGTTTTGGTTTTGACCAATAACCGACCCAAATCAAACCGTGAACACCCCTAAGTGTGTCTATGACAATTCTTTATAAGATTGAAATTATCACTTTCTCTTTCTTCTAGGCCAAAATAATGAATTTTGAAGCTTTATTCATAGTAAATTCAATGATTGAAAGTTCCGTAATGTCAGTCATTCTAACTATTTTCGTTTCAAATGGATTGTTGTCACTTTTTTTTCACGTTTTTAATGAATTGTTTCTTTTATTTTTGTCTATGGTTAATAACCGAATAACCAAACCAAAACCGAACCAAAACCGATAACAACCAAACTGATAAAATATATACTATATTTGGTTTGGTTTGGTTTTGATAATTTTAAAACCGATTAAGTTGGTTTGGTTTTGATTTTGACCAATAACCGATCCAAACCAACCCGTGAACACCCCTACTTTTGATTATTTCCTTATAATAAAGGTCAGTATTTAAATCGTAAATGGACTTTTATTGAATAGTACTCTTTCATTAAAAAAAAAAAAAAGGTAATTGGGCCTAGAGCATTTCTTTAAATAAAAAGAAATTTTCATTATAACTGAAATGGAACAATATTACAAACAGGTCCTTGAATTAAAAGGATATAAACTTCAAACATGAATAGAATTTGGTAAAAAATTAAAAATTACAACCTTAATTTAAACAATAACAAAAATCAGTACTCTTTAATTTACTTGTACATGGATTGTACTGAGGGAGCTTGATTCATTTGCTGGTTTCCATATTGCTGCTGAGCAACGATGCCATTCCAACCTGCATTAAGTTTTACAGACCCATATTAACAATTTGATTCTCTTTAAAATGTTACTCTATTAAGTTAATAGACGCGTATCTAAATAATGTTATGTGGATTTAACTGAACTCATTATTTTCGACTTGAACTATATATGTACTTATATGAAAAACATTTGAAAATGCATGCATATAATAAGATTATGTTCATTCTGAACTCACTGACTCTAGTTTCTAGATTTGCCTATGATAAAGCAGAACATTAATAGGAAAGACAATTTCATACCTAGAGCTGGATCGAGTCCCCTGATACGAAGCTCTCTGAACTCTTGACAAAGTGAACAAAATGGACAAAAGATGTGAGCAACTACATCTGAATAGGGAGCTTCCACCAGATTGTACCTCTGCCTCAACTTTGTTCTGTACTTGGAGCCCATGATCCATTGAGAGCAAACAGCAGGCATCATCAAGAGGTACATAAAAGACCCCAATGGACAAGCTGCAACCGCCATCCAAATATCACAAAGAATTACTAACACACTTCTTTTACAAGGCAAATTGGATAGATTTTAGAGAATAGCTTACTCATTTCTCCTGCATCTTGAACTTCAGCTATCTGTCCAAACGTCACACAAGGTAAAAACGCTGTCATGGCAGCTGCACAAACATGTTTAATATTAATATCATTGCTACATAATAGCTACAGTATCTAAAAAGGAGGAGAGTTGTAGTAGGCTGACAACCAGCGTAAAACTAGTCAATTTATGATGAATCCTTCACCTCATGATAAGACAGTAATTGATACTAAGATTATAATTGTATACATACCATTAGTTTGGTCCAAATGACAATCAAATAAGCCAGTGCTCCATGGAGTTCCTGGCACACCGCCGACTGGCTGAGGATTTTCAGTTTCATTAGAGGAATCAATTCTTCCCATTGTATCTAAAGCTTTGGAGTCTGAGTAGGAAGAAGATAAATGAGATACTTTCTTATGCTATTTTAAAGATCTGGTCATATCGTACTTGATAAGAAAGGAGTATGTGTTTACTTTGAATAACTAATCAATTAAGACACTTCAAGTTTGCTGGAGTCAACTGTTCGTTTTGAGTTTAGACGTTTACTTAATCACAGAATTGGAAAAAGGGTGATTTCAAATCAAAACTTTGGTATTATAAGTTTGATTCCAAGCCAAGTTGGCTAAGGTGTTCACATGTCAGTAGCCGATAATTGTGGCAAATTGCACACTGGAAAGTCATAGGTAGAATGTTCCCAGCCTGTAAGTTTGAAGCAACTTCTTTTTTCAACTTCTTTGTAACACTCTGTAGTGTGAATGTAATAGTTGAAAGTCTCACCTCTATCGAAGAGATTGTGACTAAAAGCTAGTTATGCAAAAGTCAACTTTTGATAGAGGATAGGAATGAAAAACTAACTGTATAATATATGCTAAGATGCTCTTATCACAAAACTATGTAAGCATTATTATTACATTGAAGTTAACTCATAACCAAATTGTACCCTTTTGTACAATAAGATATCGATAACTTATATCAGGGAATACCCTTAGAAAAATGTATAATCAGGATGACGGATGACCAATTCAAACACGCCAATGCAAAATGACATGGATAGGGTGGTTTCTTGACTAGCTGGCAACTTGAGATATTCTAGCAAAAAAATAGAATACAAGGGAAGTGATGACGGGTTAAAGAGTTTTCATTGCTGAAGCAATCTTCTCCACCAACTCAAGGAAGACGTTCCTCCAGGAGGTGGTGTGAGGACATTGAGCATGGTTTCTTTCTCCTTTGGGGTTAATGGAATTCCTCGAACGAGATTCAAAGCCATAATGTGCACATTGGTCTTCTGTCTGTGCTTCTTGTAAGCCCACAAACCTCCAGCAGCACCAGCAACTAGTAGCTGCATCAAGAAAATATCAAAAAACTTCAGTGTGTCAGTCTATTAATACAATCTTTGAAATATCAATGCAGAGGTGGATAAAAACTTCAACTGACCGGAGAGAGCCATAAAGCAGCCGTCTGCATATCAAATTTTGGGGCATAAAGTACGGTTTCACCAAAATCATCTTCAAGCTTTGTATAGATGTCCTTGTCAGACTTCCCAGCTTTAATTTCATCTCGAATTAGCTAAAACGATGAACCCAAGTCAAAAAGCACTCCCAAAAGTAGGAAAAACTTAGGCATGGATACAAGGACTTATATGCAGCTACTCCATTTGTTTCATTTTTGAAAAACGTTTAATAGCTAGAACAAACATACAATTAGTTGGCAAAAAGAGTATCTGATTAGATAAATGAAAGTACCTAAAGCAACATGATGCAAAGCAAAGAGCACTTGTCCTAAATGAAAAATGCACTTCTGTGTGAAAAACATTCTACTTCAGTATGATAATTTAGGTAATTAGTAAGTTGGTCCAAAAGACGAAGAATTATGACATTACACTCTCATAGTAGCAAACCTAATAAAAAATGAAATGTCAACCACAAATTCAGGAAGTCTTGGTTTTTGTGCTTGGATTAACTCTTCATCAATCAAAAGCAAGTTTCACAAACAAAGAAGATTAAATCGTTCCCAGTGCACACATACAAAATAGTTCCTTGGTAGTTCAAAATACAGTTCCGTTTTTATTCAAAAAATGATGGACAATCCAGAAATAGCATATTCAATCGGTTCAAGAAACCAGACCATAGAACAGGAAAGAACCGATTGAAAGAGTTCAGTTTACACATTATAAGAACACAGCGGAAAGAACTAGTTGAAGTGGGGAAAATAAATGTCAGCGATATGGGGACAATTATTATTGTCTTAAATGTAAAAGGAAGTACTCAATGCCTTCAAAAAGGTAATATCATGGGCAACTTGTTTGTTTACTCACTTTACCTCAGCTTATTTAAGCTTGCATAACAATGTAAACTCATAACCATTTATGTGGTCGTGAGATCAATTCTTATTTTGTGCCAAAGCAATTTATATAACACATGCTGAAAGTGTGAATGCTACGTGGGGAAAATGAATATATTATAGTCATTGACCTTTTCCTCTGTACAAAAATATTGGCCATAACTGATGTTACTCTCCTCTGTACCTACAAATCAAACCAGCAAAGCAACAAAAAAAAAAAAAAAAAAGAGCCATGGGGACAGAAACAAGTCCAAAATTAAAACTTCCTTTGTTTTCAGTAAATTCAGCTGAGGATTTAGGATGTTAACCCCTCTTCACACTTCAGCTTCAATTCCAATTTTGTGGGAAGAAGAGCCTGGAAGGCCTCGTCCATGTACTAACCTTGTCCCTCTTCCAAATTCCATTAAATTCAATGAGCCCAAATTATGCTTAGAGACACATCTTAGGCTTTACATGGAATCTACCAAAAGTTCCCTCACAACTGTTTTTTTATGGGCCTTATATTACCATAAAAAGATGGCATGGAGTGTCAATGGTCAAAACACAACTTTAGCAGCTTCCTTATGTTTTTCTTCTTTTTGCATTAAATGTCTTCTCCATCAGGAGAAATTTTTTTTGATGACAAGGGAAACCCGTAGCCGCTATCCTTTGGGTGCGCACAGGGTAAACCCGCTCCTATGCAATAGCTCATAAACTACATAGAAGAGGTAACCCGCACTAGGCAAGCCCGGTGCGATGAGCTCGACCCAGAAGGCTCTCCATCAAGAGAAACTAGTGATGCAAATGCGAGAAATGTAATAATAAGACATACCTTCCTGAGGAGAATGGCAATGTCAGCTTGAGAATCTTCAATGGACTGACTGCCACATTCTGTACACCTAACATTGTGGCTGATATTTCTTGCTCTCGCCTCTACTAACCTCTCTTTCGTCACCTGATCCTCTTCCCCCTCCATAGAAATATATAATCAAGCTTTCTGCTCAATAATAAAGTTTCCAAACAAGCTGTAAACAAGTGATAGCGTAACCAAATAAGAACTTAATCAAGAAAATCCAAATTTTCAGCTACGCATTTTATCAAACACCTCACATGCACAGTACCCAACCATACCAAAACAACACAATCATGCACAAATAGTATATTTAGGGTAGCAAGCAAGCATATGCAATATATAAAGTAGCGATCGAACTTTAACAACCATCGGATTTCACTATATTTCAGTAAAGAACATTTTCGGACCTCTATATATGGATTATGTAACTTAGCATTGCAAAAAAAAAAAAAGCAACATAAACTTTACAAAAATATCAAAAAGGGGAAGAAAAATATAGAAATAAATTGAAAAACCGACCAAGTTTGAAGCTTTGTTCAAGAAAAAAAAGAACCTGTAGATACCTGTGATGGGAGAAGAGCAATGGCGAAGCTGGAAATAAAGGGGCGGGTTAGACGGGCCATTAATGTTTGGGCCAAATTTGTGTCTAGTGATTATGGGCCATGGCCTATAATGATAGTATATGGGCCTAAAATGATTCTGAACCAAATAAATCAAGGGAAAATTGTATATAATAACAAACTATTAATTCAAATTAAATGCTATAAATATAGTTTGATTTAATTGTACCTCATAGCAAACTGTTGCTATTTCACCTCTCTCCTGGTGAATCTCGCTCGCCACTCTCGATCTCTCCCTCGCCTCTCTCATTTTTTATAAGAACTCAAGTGTATAAAGTGTGTTTGTGTTTGTATAAAGCGAGAGAAAATTGTATATATACATATATTTTCGTTCCCCTCTCTCCCCTCTCCCAGATCTCGCTCGCCACTCTCCCAGATCTCGCTTACTCACTCGCCTCTCTCACTTTATACAATTGATCTTTTTGTATATGTATACCAAAACAGATT
The DNA here is from genome assembly GCF_000226075.1 of Solanum tuberosum. Lineage (NCBI taxonomy): Eukaryota > Viridiplantae > Streptophyta > Magnoliopsida > Solanales > Solanaceae > Solanum > Solanum tuberosum. Next base: position 2,183,237 of record NW_006238964.1, on the reverse strand, counting down.
ATACAATTGCTTTCTTTTGTATCTGTATAGCGAAATATACATATTTATATTTGCTATGGAGCGCAATTATGCAAACTTTGCTATAGCATACAAATATGAATTTTGTGTTTGTTATATGTGAAAGTTGCTCATAAATCAACCAGCCCAATATTTTAGTCCGAAAAAACCCGAAAGGCTGGAATTACGCTGGCGGCGGCCTTAAATTAGATGAACACATTTTATTTTACAGGATGATTAAAATTAGTAATAGATTGATCGACTTTACTATTTTGACTTTTGTTCATATCAATGTTCATAAATAAGTTAGATAAAATATACTATAGGAATAACTAGTATTAATAATTGTTTAAACTTTCAAAGGTCATATTAATCGTAAAGGTGAAATGGGAAAAAAATAATTAATTTTATCACAATGTAGTAAGTGATCAAGTAAAATGGGACACCTATTTTTAGTAAAATGCTCATCTAATATGGAATGAAAGGGATAATAATTTATGCAATAGGGTGTTTATACCTAATCACACCAACTAACCATGGTTAATAATTTAATGAGCTGATAATTTAAAGTATATGCTAATATATCAGCTCGGCCTGGATAAGCCTGTTGGTTTGTGGGCTTGTGCAATATGGTTTGAGCCGGCCCGTGGGCTAAATAAAAAATAATTAAGAATTATCAATAAAATGGAATATTAAAAAGATAAAATTTTATAATTGACATATATAAGACTAGTTATGACATTATTCTTTATGTTTCAAATTTTAACATTTAAAAATTACAGACTATTTAAAGTTTGAAATATTAAACTTTAAAATCATCAAACGTGATGTACTCAATATTCCTATTACTACTAATCCTCATTCAATATTGATAGATATGTGCTCACCAAGTATAGAAGTTGCATCCATCATGAATATATTCAAACACTTTTTAGCTACTCAAAATCAATTGTATGATTTTTCTCAAACTGATAATTTTTTTTTGTACATTTAAATACTATACGTAGTTCTTAAATTTAGTTATTTCTTAATATTTAGCTAATTGATAATGCATATAAACTGTAGATGAAAATGAAGATATCATGTTGATATTTATGTTAATATTTTTAAATTATAATTTAATTAAAAAAAATATTTAAAATATATTTTTTTTAAAGTGAGATGACCTGACACAATCCGAAGTCCACGTACTGGTTGGTTGGGCTGAATGTTTACTGGCCCACAAAAAAATGAGTCAATCTAGACTATCCGTCAATGAACTTTCGCATACAGCCACTCAAAAATAGCCTAATTACGCTCCATAGCTATAGTATGTTAATTATGATTCATAGCTACATGTTATGGGGAGGAGAGTGGAGAGCGAGACTGGAAGAGGGAGGAGAGAGGACAGAGAGTGGGAGAGAGGTGAATTGTATATGTATATCGGTTAGATAATTGTATATTATACATATGTATTTGTATATTCTGGCGAGAGAGATGGGAAAGGGAGGAGAGGCGAGCGAGATTGGACAATAATTTGTATAATTCTCATCTCATTTGAATAATTCGCAGGTACGTTTGTATAATTCACGTATTTTTGTATAATGAGTAATATAAAGCCTGGAATTATACAAATATAATAAAACTCGAAATAACGAATTGATACAAACATAAACATATGAACTTTAAAAAATTATACAAAATATACTATACAAATTACATTATATAAATTATATTATACAAAATCCAAAAACTACACATTTATACAAACTTTAAAAGTTATACACAAAAAGATTGAATGTATATGATGACAAAACTGAAAAACTAAGGAAATCATCGTCATATACAAATATAAACAATCGTATACAAATACAAATCAAACAAAGAATTGTTAGCTGCGAATTATACAATTATGACGAATTATACATGTACAAACGTGGCTAATATACAAACTGGAAGTCATCCCATGTAATTAATGTATAATGTTAGTCGCGAGTGATAATTATAGCAAACTATAGCTATGATGAGTAATTAAGTAGTATAAATTTGCTTAACCGCATAATTTTCCCATTTCAATATGAGATTAGCTCGAATGGGACGACCCATATTGACAGCTCTTTTTAAAATGTTTATTCTATGCAGCAAAACTAGTATTTATATTTTATACCAATTAAAATTATCCTTCTCTTCTTAATTTCTTTTTCAATAGCTTGTCCAATTTTGGTGCGTGGAATATGACCATTCTGTCCATTCATAATAAATTCAATTATTTAAGTCTAGATTTTGGGACATGTTTTCATCCTGAAATAAACTAGTCCTATGTACCAAGAAGAGATAGAAAGTACTCCATATATGTCATACGTAACCAATAAAAATCGTTATAAAATGATAAATATTTTTTCATTTTTCATTAAAAGCTTTGTGCTCTACCTTTAGGATATGAAATCAATTTTGTTAATAAGCGTTTTATCTTTCATATGTAATAAATTTAATCAGATCCTATAATATAAATATCGAACACCGAATATACGGAAAAAAAAGTTTGAAAAGTTTTTGGGCTTAGTTCAATAAGGGAGAAGAGACAAATAGAGGTGGGAAAATCTATAAATTAAAATAGGCATTGAATTTGTCAAAACACAATAAGGTGATATAACAAGCAATGGCCACATTAAAAGAAAGTCTCTTTATATATATAGTGTGTTTTGGCCTTTGGGGCCCTAGCTATTATCTTTAATATCTCTCTTGTCTTAGACTCCACAAACCAACAATATCATGAGACCTTTTGTTTTCTTACACTTTATTTTTGTTTCATTATTATCAGCTTTAGTGCCTTTATTTCTCTTCAACATTATTATTTTTTGATAGTTACTTTTCACCTGTCTTCCAAAACTAACATTCCCCACTCTTTTTCCCCATCTACTTTTTTCCCTCAACCAACCTTCTTCCCTAAGTCAATAATCCATATATATTGCATGTATATATGTTCTTCATAAATGCACGTCTTTTCTCTTTACTTATTTTTTTCACCAAACGATGTGTGTGGTAAACTAATGGTAGAGTTGTGGCGCAGTAGCTACGGATTTAGCAGAATTCAGTAATTTTAACTTAAACTTTGTATTCATTCATTTAACATGTGCACATAATTTGTTTAGAAACCAACTATAAGCAAGAAGAATAATTGAAAGTACTATATATGATGTATGAATGAGTCACACACACATACCATTGAAACTCGTGATAAGATAATTGAAATTTCTCCATTCTTAATCAAATTATTCCGAGTTCAAGTTGGGAAATCAATAATTCTCTAAATAATAATTGCATTGCATAAAATACGAAAAGGCTTATAAAAATAATGATTCTCCTAACAGGCTCACCTAGCATACGTAGATTAAAGACTTTTCGAATATCAGATAATTAAATAGAAAAAATCACATGTGTCATGCGTAATATACATATATATTAGGGTCCTAACTAATTTGATTCACACATTAAAAAGAGAAATGCTTCCAATAAAAAAAATTCATTCCTAGGACTCAAAGCCGGAAATTCTAGTTAAGAGGGAATGAAAACATAATCCTTTAGGTATTACCAAATGGACAATTTCATTAGAATACTTTTTTTTTTAAAATAATAATATTTGTACTCCATTTATCATTATGAAAAGAAATGTATATATCTTTATGTGTCTGGGACAGGAGATGTTAGTTTGATGCAATTTGGTAGCATTTAATCCTTACTCAAAGCAAAGAGAATAATGATTTGCAATCCATGATAAGGTATATAGAAAGATTTTCTTGGTATCATCATTATTTCTACAACTTTATGATGTCTCTGGCTTTAACTGAAAAAAATTACACCACTAACAACTGGTTAAGTGGTAAGTACTCATTTATCTTTAATCAAATGTTTTGGGTTCGAGTCTTCTTGGGCACGGAGTGCCTTCGTTAGGGAATGTTTTATCCCCCAATGTTGAACTTCCCGATACGAATTTAAATTTTTAGTCAAGCTTCAATAGATAAACATCGAATGGGAAGACAAAAAAATAACACCATTTATTGATCATTTACTCTTAGAAAAGGCTCCAAAAGACTCCAAAACCTTGATTCACAAGAAAGTAAAAAATCATGATACTTGGATTGACACTTGAAACTAAAGCAAACAAACCATCAAATGTACATAAACCGACTTAGTCCCATAAAACACAAAGGAACAAAAACATAAAGTTAATTTAAGCACCTAATTACAAGGTTTAATAATTTTCATTCTTATATTCTTCATTGCAATCATTTTCATGCTATACTTAAACTTTTAGGTCGGTGAAAAATTAACTTTCTACATTGGACAAAATATTTACCTAACTCTTTAGGTACCGTGGGTCGTAAATGTATTGATGAGAGGTAACAAATATTTCGTGAAATTGGTTAAGGTATATTGAAGTTGGCCTAAAAATCATAATTAGACGTGGAGCTATGAGTTTATGGATTTTAAAAATCATATTGAGGAACAAAAATTATCAATTCTACTGTTGAACTCGAGACAACGTTATAGCTCCGTATCTAACTATAATTATCTATTACTTGTATATATCACACGGTCAAAATTGGAAATAAAGTTTTAAGAAAATCTTGAAAAATTAAGGAATCTTGAAAGATTATTAGAAAATTTTGGATATGACATTGAATTGAATCTTTTGACAATGACAAAGTTGGTAATAACGTACCACCAGCAACGTCAGTTAAAAAAAAATCATGCAAATTAATCGGTTACTAACATGCAAAGGTAGTTGTGCCGACATATCAAAGAGAATCTTGTTTTTCCTTTTCTCAATATCAATTTTAGTTGATATTATTCTTTACTTGTACTATTATAGCGGTTTATTTGCTTTGTTCATTTTGCTATTTTGTTATTGTTATTTTTCTTTCAATTTTGTTCTGATTACACTTATTTTGGACACAAGTCCTATGGTAAGCCTCTTTAACATAAGGTTTGGATACAATCATCTCCAAATCTCATTTATGAAATTACTTTCAATATATTATTGTTGTCAAATTTACCTTATTATTAGAGAATGGTTTGGAACGAAGTAGCTTGTCTAAAAGGAGAGGAACCCTAACCAACGTTTTGGATTTTAGAGTTTCCTCCCCAATCTAGGTTAGGGAGTTATCAATCGTAGCTTGTTGCCGAAAAACGTTGCTAGGCTAACGCGGCTTACTTCACTCTTCAAGCTCCGCCCCTGATTGAACCATAAGCTTTTACATAAGGTTTTGATACCTTTACCTTCTCCTGATCCATTTATGAAATTAGTTTCAATATATTGTTATTCTTCAAATTTGAGTTCAACCACGATGCTTTTTTTCTTTAAGAATTTAAGTGTTGATTATTTCAACCAAATAAACTTAAGGCCTACATTTAAATGATTTGGGATTTAAATACATTTCTTAAGGTACGCATAGGACTAATTAATCAAAGCAAGTTGAAACGAATTTTAAAACTGTACTACAATAATTTTAGCTTTTGACTTAGAAATTTCAAAAATTGATTTTGTACCCCAGTTTTTATATAGGTTGTTAAAAGGTGACAAAAGAGTACAACTAAATACCAATGTCGGTTTGATTGTACAAATAATTAGGACACGGATAACAATTTATCAACCACATAAATGCCAATCGATAATGGTGATATGAATAAAATTCATCTTTTATATACATGAAAAAAATTCAGATTCAATTCTATATTACTCTGTAAATAAATTCCCAATAGCAATGACAATAAAAAATAAATTAACCTACTATCAAATGTCTTATTTCGTGTCTGGTATTGTGTTGGAGTCCTGATTGATTTAAATTTGCATAGTGTAAGATATATTAATGGGAGAAGAATTCACTATCAAGATCTCTCTATTTCAAGATACGAACCTAAAACTTTAAATTAAAAATAAAAGATCTTATTTATCTCGCCACAATTCAAAATAGTAAAACTTACTAATAATATATATCCATATGACTTTGGTGAGAAATTATGAAAGACAACAAACAAGTGATCTCCTAGCTAGGTCACGTGTCCATTAATGTGATTGATGAGTGAGGACCCATTGATTGGAACTTGCATACGTACATACATTACTTCTTGAGATAGTAGCCACTTTCTTGTTCATGTTTTCAGGTTAAAATTTGCAGCATAGGCCACAACTCAATAACTCTTCATGGGTTCAAAAAGATATGTACATAAAAACTCATGGTGGTTAAAAACTTAACTGCATCAATCGGGTGTTTAAATTAAATCAATGTAGACATGATGTGCATTAAAACATACACACTTGACCACAATTAATTAATTAGTTAAGGTATGTTTTCACTTTATTAAATTGTTTAGTTATAGTTAATTACTAACAGTTTGATCTAAGCACCCCGTAGGGGTGTATCGTATATATGGCCAGGTTGGTTTGATTTTTTTAAATATTAACCAAATTATTTGTGTTGAATTTTTAAATTTATAAACCAAACAAAATTAATACAATTAGGATTTTACAACCTTGGATTATTTTGAATTTTTTTCAATAAAGTATTCGTACAAACTTATAATTAATTTATGCTCCAAATATTTTTTTAGTCCTACCAAAATACAACTATCTAAGGTGTGTTTTTTTTAGAAAATAACACAAAATATGAAATGAGTGAGGACACAAAACTATTCAACAAAAAATAATAACAAAATCACATAAAATAAATATTGCAATTAATAAGTCACAATGAAAATGATTATAATTTAAAGGTATTAAATCATGTTAAAATAAGTGTAATAAATATTAATTACATGATTAAACATTATAGAAAAAATAAAATTAGGTTATGTATTTTAAATGTCTAAACCAATGTAAAACTAAAGAACAAATATTCAACACTATTATCATTCTTAGTGTTGAATTAATTTTTTTTGTTAGCATCAATATTGATTTGAGTTTTATTAGAGTTACTAATATCTATGAACAATAATTTTTTTTGAACTATGAAAAATTCTAAGTTTCAAAAACTTGAAATAATATGTTAAAAGATACTAAAAAATTATAAAAAAAGTATAAGAAATATTTAGAAATTATATCAAAGCAAATACTTTTATGTATAAAATAAATTTAAAAATTATATATAAAATATCATATTGGTTTGATCTTGGATTAAATTTTTTTAGTTAAAATCAAATCAATCCAAGTATAATCGAATTTCTTTTCCAATACCAAACCATTAGTTGAATTTTTTTCCTAATTTAACTTGATTTGCGATTTGATACAATATTTTATTTGATTTTGTACCCCCCTTAACTCCCTGTATAAATAAGTATTTACCTAAAAATTATGAGTTCAATTGACTCATCCCTAACTACTCCTAAGTCCTAATAACTATGGTTTCTTCTGCCTTATGAGGCTACATATAATAATTCCCTTCGGTATGATTTGCAAACTTATTTTTAGAAATTAGTTATATACTCTATATGTGACGTTTGATCTATGGCCCTTAAAATGTCACTTGCGGGGGAGTACTATTGTAAATATTGAAAGGAACCTAATTTAAAATACCGTTTGTTCCTTCTCAAATTATCTGTCATAATTTTTAAAAATACGTATCTTAAATTATTCGTTGTTTTAAAAGATTAAGATAAACTTTGTATCAAAATGAAGTGAGTATTGTTTTTTCAGTTTACCTCAGTATTATTGTTTGTAAAAACTACAAACAACTCAATCTATAGAGTAATGTTATGATAATTTAAATATCAATAAATTAATATTTTTTTAAAAGGCATGTAAAAGAGAATCACAATAAATAATTTGAAGAGATAATTTGAACCGATAGAATATCACAACAAATAATTTGGATTTTGGAACCAAAACAATTTTAAAAAAGGGAAAATTATATGAAATAGCAAACTATTAATTTAAATTAAATGTTATAGTTATAGTTTAAGTTTATTTTATTTGTAAATCGCAGCAAACATCCCATTTTTGTCATCTGATTCGGTATACAATTAGCCATTTTATACATTTCGGTATAAACTATATAAAATGTGTTTGTGTTTGTGTTTGTATAAAGCGAGAGAAAAATGTATATACAAATACAAATACATATATTTTCGTCCTATACACTTATAATTATACAATTACAGATCTTATTATATAAATTACAATGTATAAATAAATTTATACAAAATTGAACAATTTGTATAAAATTAGATGTATCTAACAAATTATACAAATCAAAAGGTCCATAGCAAACATAAAATTTGCTATGGAGCCGAATTATGCAAATTATAGCTATAACATATAAATATGATTTTTATATTTGCTATATGTAAAAGTTGTTTTTAAAAAAAAATTAGTAGTCTCCCACGTGGAGTTCTATTACAAGTCTCAATTTGCTATGTTACATTAATGGGAGATTCACAAATCACAATTAATTACATTTTCTGAACACCCCTACTCCCACCTAGCTAGCACCGCATTAACATTTGAATTAATTAGAAGCGGACAATCATGAACAGGATTATGGTTTTAGTGCAGATGAAAACAAACTTTGTACTCCTCCGTCCATTTTTATTTGTCACTTCCTCCGTTTCATTTTATATGTCATTTTTTTTATAAATATTTGGACCATAATACTTGTTATTTTATAAAATTTATGCATAAATTACCATATTTTGCCTAGTATATCCTTGATAGAATAGTTAATTAATCTTGAAAATGTATTCATCATTTATTATAAAGTTGACTTAAGAAAACATTAAATAAGGATAGAAGGGTAAAATTACATTATTTCTTAATGCAAGTGCAAAGGAAAAACGTGACATATAAAATGAGACGGAGGGAGTATATTATATTTTTGATTTTTTAAAAGTCAATTCAACTAACTTTCAAAATTAAATTAGATTACATTAATTCGATATTTTAAACAAAAAATTTAGATATTTAAAAATTATATGAAAAGTATTATAAATTTCAATTTTTTGCATATCAATATGATGAAACATTAAATTGTAAAATGTCAATCAAAGTTTTCATAGTTTGACTCTAAAAGAGAAAACTATGACAATTAAAGTAATTTTCCCTCTGTTACTTATCAATGATTGGTATAATGAATTTACCATTTTACCTCTATTATTGATAGAGTTTTAAACATATTTACTAACTACATATTTTATTAATGAACTCAATGTAAATAAATTGAGGGTATAATAAAAAGAAAAAAAATTAAATTAATTAAAAATAATAAATAAAAAAGAAAATTAAATTAGAAAATATTTAACAAGTAAATAAACACGGAAGGAAGGAGCGTAAAATAGTTAAGAGTAAACTACCATTCATATCCATCATTATGATTTATGACCAACAATCCTTTACATTGATGTTATGTTACCCATTTTCTGCGTAAAGACAATTCAATTAAACTAGCAGATAATACTGTTGAAGTTTATGTGTTACAGTTCACACTAATTGTTGGGGAAGCATTAAGTATGTTTAAACCAATAACCAATTTTAATTTGTGGCAAATATATATTATCCTTTTATTCTTAATCAAGAAGCTTGGTATATGAATATTTTTTTCTTAAATATAAACTTAAGTTAATTAAATCTCAATACAAATAATAAAACGTTCAATAATAAAAAGTTACTAGTAGTTGAAGACCAAAATCACGTATCTAACAGTCAACTCCTACCGACCCCCCCCTCCCTCTCCCCACCCCCTGTCTTTGTTTGTTTTATATCCTTTAATTCATCTACACCCCACTCTTTATCTCTCTTTCTTCTACAATACACACACAGTCCTACACTCAATAAACTCACAGAGAGAAAGAAAAAAAAATCAACATCCATTTTATATTTATGTCTCTCATGAATCTCTTTTCACCATAATCCAATTTCTCAGCAAAAACAGTACCGTCATGGTAGTTGTTGACATGTCGAATAATCATCCTCCTTCTCATGAAACGAAAGATTTTTTCCCCTCTCCCGCACTCTCTCTGAGTCTCGTAAGTTTTAATTTCCGTTTTGTTCATAAAATCGCTCTTCAAGTTTTAATCGAATTAGCATGTGTAGCAGTAGAGGTAGAATTTTTACGAAGAGATTCATCAAAACTGATCTTATATATATAAAGTGTGATTTCAATTTTCAAATCGTTCCGTTTTTTCTAGCTCGGTCCTGAGTACATGTGTTTTCGATTTTATTTTATCCATTGATTTTTTTGAATTTGAATTTTTGAAGGCCGGAATTTTCCGAGATGGCGGCGGAGCGGGAAGTAGTGCCGGAAATATGGAAACGACGGAGGAAGTTGACGAAGGAAGTGCGGCGGCGAGCAGAGGAGGTCGGCCGAGAGAAGAAACGTCGACGGTTGAGATTAGCAGTGAGAATTCGGAACAAATGAGATCACGCGGTTCGGATGATGATTTAGAGCATGATGATACTTGCAACGAAGACGAAGAAGATCCAAACAACAACAGTAAGAAGAAGAAAAGGAAAAAATATCACAGACACACTGTTCAACAAATCAGAGAAATGGAAGCGTAAATTTCCATACAACTCTTTTCATGACTAGTTTTAACTTCTTCTTTTTTTGTCTTAATTCACCGCTAGAAAATCGTTAATTTCTAATATAACGCTTCATTACAATTTGTCTATAATTAGATAAACAGTCAAATACAAATTAATGAATGATCAGCTGTTAGTTGGAATCAATTGTCTTTTTAATTATTTTAAAAAAAAGTTGTGTCTGAAAAAATAAAAGTAAGGTTTGACATAAAATTATTAGATCAACCTAGATGCATGCATAGGGGATTATGCAATGAATTAATGAATTAAAACGTGCATGGTATAAATTAGTGATAGAGTTCTTAGTTTATTTTCTTTTGAGAACAATTTTTCTCTTAAAATTGGATATATGGATAAACTGGATGGGCGGAGCTGCAATTTTGCTTACTGGTTTGAAATTCGATAGCTCTAATTTAAATTTTATATTTACAAAAACGTTTAGAATTTCTATATAAATGATTTAATCGGAACTCAATAAACTATAATTTTGAGAATTAGAATCTATAAATTCAAAATTTTAACTTTATTTTGAGATAATTTAAAATGAATTTTATTTGACAGTTTATTCAAAGAGTCACCACATCCAGATGAGAAGCAAAGGCAGCAGCTCAGCAAGCAATTAGGTCTTCATCCAAGGCAAGTCAAATTCTGGTTTCAAAATCGGCGAACCCAAATAAAGGTACCACAGTAATTCTTATTTTCTCTCTAGTTTGATTTATTTGATAGTTTCTAAGAGTCAAATTAATTATTCTTTGACCGCAATTTTCTTAATGTGATTTTAAAAATATTCTGACTTATTAATCATGAAAAATGTATTTTGTCACAAATACAGTGAAATTGTCGAGAATTACTATACTATTCATGATTTTTACGATTAAAAAAAAATTCAAAGTACTAAATCTCGAACAATGAGTCACATAAATAGAAACAAAGAAAATGTGTGTATATATATTCCTCTATTTCATTTTACTTGCCCTGTATAAAAAAAAAAGACATTTCATTTTAGTTCTAATGTAACCTTTTTTAACGGTGTGTTAATTCAACACAGGCGAAATAATATGTAACGAGAGAGTGCATAATACAACTTTATTAAAATGAAATATAAATACTGGAATAGTGAGGATCGAAGTAGTGAATCTTTATTGGATATGATTATAAATGCTCACAGACCGTACGTATACCCCAGGGACGATGTAATTTTTGTCCTGAGTCAAGTCTTGTCAGGTCCTCTTATTAATTGTTGAAAATGTTTAAATTAATTTTTGCAGGCAATACAGGAACGCCATGAAAATTCATTGTTAAAGGCTGAAATTGAAAAGCTTCGTGAAGAAAATAAGGGATTAAGGGGAACTTCAAAGAATCCTTCTTGTCCTAATTGTGGATTTGCTAGCTCTAGCAATAATGCTCCTACTCTTCCTGCTGAAGAACAACAATTGCGAATCGAAAACGCCAGACTTAGAGCTGAGGTAATTTTAATATATAAAAATTTCCTAAATTCACAATTAATTTAAATTGTTAGACTTTTGAAATTTTAAACAATGCCACATAAATTGAGGCATGCATGCCAGGTATTTATTTAATCGACATGTTTATATTAAATTGTGTCAATCAATTACCATTTAATCTAAAAATTTCAAGTGTTCAAGAGAGCTAGCTTATTTTTCACTATAAAAATAAGGGATCAAATCTATTTGTTTAAAAAATATGTACTAAAAATTATTAACAAACTTATATATATCATTGCGAGGGACATGACATCTGTTCAAGTTCTTATTTGGATGCGAAACATAAACAAATATTTTTATTTTTTTTACTTTTAGAGTGACTATGAAATTTGAATTTAATTATTTTTGCTATCTTTGATACCATAGTAACTTGCATGAGATAGTTACACATTTCAATAGTTCAAACATGTACTTCCATCTTTTTAATTTCTTGCGTTGCTTTTCTTTTTAAGTCGTTTCAAAAAGAATATTTATCTCATTGTTTGAGAACTCTTTAATTCTGAGTTTTCACGTGACATATGTTTAAAATCATAAGATTGAAGGCTAGCTTTCTGGTCAAGCCAATACCAGGCAAATTACAACTCTTTAAATCAAAAGTTTTAATTACTTGTTTACGCTTCACTTAAAGTCAAAATCAGACAAACAAATTAAACAGATGATGGTTCTAATTTTATAAATGCAGGTTGAAAAGCTTAGGGCAGCATTGGGTAAATACCCATTAGGGACATCACCAAATAGTTCATCTTCATGTTCAGGAGGAAATGATGAAGAAAATAAAAGCGCTTTAGATTTTTACACCGGCATTTTTGGGCTTGAAAAACCAAGAATTATGCACATTGTTAATCAAGCAATGGAACAACTTACAAAGATGGCTACTAGTGGTGAACCACTGTGGATTAAAAGCTTTGAAACTGGAAGAGAAATACTTAATTATGACGAATACACGAAGGAGTTTCCTCCTGGGGACGTAAAATCTAAAAGAATGTGTATTGAAGCTTCCAGAGACACAGGAATTGTATTCATGGAGCTCCCTCGACTTGTTCAGACTTTCATGGACGTAGTAAGTTATCCAATTATCCTTATTTCATGATCGTGAATTTAATTTTTATATACTGATAGTGTCTAAAGAAAATTAAACTATCGACATGCTTTTAGTGTTGAGGCTTACATCGAAACAAAGAAAGAGGCCGTGTTGGCCAAGTCTAAGTAAGAAACTCCTAAAAGTGGAAATTAACAAGATTAAATATAATTTGATCATTCTGAACAAAACAATTCTTTTTATAAATAAAGAATAGGTATAACTTATATAAACCAACAACGTAAAAGAAATTTAAACTATCAAAGTCACCTGAAAAATGTCTGAGTAACTCCCCATAAAAAAAGCAGGATATGTAATGTTAACAATAATACATATTATCGACAAAGATGGATTTTCAATTTAAATTTAGTGGGTTCAATTTTTAAGATTTTTAGGATTGAATTCATTATAATATTAAAATTATGGATTCAGTTTTAATATTTGTTAAATTTTTAATAGTAATAGTTTTTACATGTATATATAGTTATATGAATCGAAAGTTATAAATTTAAATAAACCCACACATCCACCCCTATAAAAATTATTTTACACTAAGTATGAACAATATATTTTTTTAAATTCTGATCATTATTCATCTTCTTCTAATTCTTGGGTTAGCACTTAAAATATAAAATATAGATTAATAAAAAGATTTTAAATTGGGTAAACGTTTGAAACCCAAAACTTTGTTTTAAATACAAGCTATAATATATATATCTTGTTTATGTTAAATTTATTTTGTTATTGTTTCAGAATCAATGGAGAGAAATGTTCCCATCGATAATTTCAAAGGCAGCAACAGTAGACGTGATCTGCAATGGTACTGAAGGTGCTAACAGCTGGGATGGCGCAGTTCAGCTAGTAAGTAACCGTATTTTTTTTATTATGACTATATATATGGAGTATGTGTCAAATAAAAAAATATCTTCTTAAAAATATTTGGACTAGATTCCTCATGTTACAATTTTGGGGTTAGATATCAGTTGGAACCTTGACTGAATTGGACGAATTATGATTTTATCTAAAACAATATTTCAAATTTTTTATCTGAAATTCAAAATTTTGAATCCGTTTCGTTTATGGAAGGAAGATATATTTCATTTTGTCAGTTAGTTCTTAAATGACATATATATATATATATTTTTTGGGGGTAAAGATGTTTGCAGAGGTGCAGATGTTAACGCCAGTAGTGGGGACGAGAGAAGTGTATTTTGTGAGATATTGCAAACAAATGAGTGCAGCACAGTGGGGGATTGTGGACGTTTCTGTCGATAAAGTTGAAGGCAGCATTGATGCTTCTCTCCTCAAATGCAGAAAATTACCCTCAGGATGCATTCTACAAGAACAATCCAATGCACATTGCAAGGTCTCTTTCTTTCTAAACCCTAATTAGTTATTTTCTCCTTTCGTCCAAAAATAAATGTCGTTTTAGCAAATAAAATTTATCCTGAAATAAGTATAACTTAAGAAATTCAAGACAAAAGTTATACTTATTTTCGACTATATTCTTATATTCAAAAATCTTTTTTTTATCTATAGTGTTCAATTCTCAAGAAATGCAATACTAGTTATGCTGTAGTGGCATCGACTTTGGATCTTATGTTGGTGATTTTCACAACTTTTATATTCTCATGTTATACCGAGATGAAATTGTTTTTATTTTATTTTATGTGTTTAGTTTGATTAAGCATGAAGCGTATAAAAATAAAGAAAAAATTTGAGTTTTGTAATTCTAAACTAACGTTAGTATAAAAATCCAAATATCTTTAAATCTTGTAGTCTTAATTCTTAAACATGTCACATAAGATAATGAAATTAAATATAAAAAAGTGAAAATGAAAAAAAATATACACATTAAATTATACTAACAGATGTATTATACTTCGTGGTTGAAGTATATTCTAGATTTTCTGTACACAATGCTCTAAAGTTCTTATGGACATGCTAAATTCTAAAGAATTCCTGAAAGCACTGCAGGTAATTCACTGAAACTTTAATATAACCATTTTGGCAGATTGGATGAACACAAAACATTAATGAAATAGCCCCCCAAAAAAATGAGAAAATAGTTGGGCTGTGCTATGCATAAATATAACAATAAGGACAGTGTAGAATGTAGATGCTAATATTAATTTACGGTATTTTAACATGTTATAAGGATGACTGCTATTACGATCTAGTTATTATTTTTTACACTATCAGCGTATAGAAGTTGAACGTTGTCATGTTCAGGTGACGTGGGTGGAACACTTGGAGTGCCAAAAAAGCATAGTAGACTCTCTGTACCGTGTAACTGTCAACAGCGGCCAAGCTTTTGGCGCAAGGCGCTGGATGGCTACTCTTCAGCAACAATGTGAGCGCCTCCTCTTCTTCATGGCAACCAACATTCCTACCAAGGACACTACTGGTAATTTATCAACACACTTTTCTTTTCCATGTAGAATATTAGCTCGATTTTCATGACGAACTTTGGAAACTGTGTGAACTAATCAGGTGTTGCCACACTTGCTGGTAGAAAAAGTATACTAACATTGGCACAAAGAATGACTTGGGGTTTCTACCGCGTACTTGGAGCTTCTAGTTATAATACATGGAACAAGGTCCCTAGCAAAACTGGCCAAGAGGATATTAGGATGACCTCTAGGAGGAACTTAACTGATCCTGGTGAACCCCAAGGCCTTATTCTCTGTGCTGTTTCTTCCATTTGGTTGCCCGTTTCTCGCAACGTCCTATTTGATTTCTTGAAAGATGAAAACCATCGCCATGAGGTTAGTAACTTCAGTTAGCTCTTTAATTACATATTTAGTTCTACCATCTGAGATACCTTTGAGATTTTGACATTCTTAATGTCTTCTTATCGAAGTGGGATGTCATGTCAAATGGAGGCCCAGTGCAATCCGTTGCAAATTTAGCAAAAGGTCAAGACAAAGGAAATGCAGTCTCTATCCAAGTAAGTACCTCTCAGAGGAGACGTTTTGGTTTACCTCTCAATCCTTCTTTCTAATTGAATGGTTGGAACTGTGAATTCTATTCAGGCAGTGAAATTAAGAGAAAACAACATGTGGATCCTCCAAGATACTTGCACCAATGCTTATGAATCCGCAGTGGTCTATGCCCCAGTGGACATTGCAGGCATGCAATCTGTTATAACAGGTTGTGACTCGAGCAATATTGCTGTGTTACCTTCAGGATTCTCAATCCTTCCTGATGGCCTAGAGTCGAGGCCTTTTGTTATCACTTCTAGACCAGAGGACAGAAGTTCAGAAGGAGGATCCTTGCTAACAGTTGCTTTTCAGATTCTAACTAGCAATTCTCCAACAACAAAACTTTCAAAGGAGTCTGTTGAATCCATCAACAACCTTTTGTCGTGTACGTTGCACAAGATCAAGACAAGATTCCAATGTGACAATGGATATTAGTTCTTCTACGTAGAGAGATGCTAATTTCATTATACAGATAATATAGTTCTCCTCCATCCTTTTCATCTAAATAGACTGATGAAAAGGATTCAGGAACAATGCGTTCTTACCCCGTTATTGTAATTCCCCTCTCATCCAGATAGTAAAGGAAACTTGTTCAAACACAAAAGTTTACATACTATAAGAATTTCCGTCATCTCATGTGTAATTTTCTTTCCTTCTCTTCTTCATGCTTTATGTTCTATGTGCAGTGAACTTAAAGATTAACATGTTAACACCCCCCCCCCTCCTTTTTTCGTAATGGCTTAGAATCAACCAACAATAACGTACCCAATGCAATACCACTAGTGGGGTCTAGGGAGGGTAGGATGTATGAAGACCTTACCCCTACCTTTGAGGGGTAGAGAGGCTCCGCTTAGAATCAGCCAAGCTATATTAAACTGGATATAAGAAACGAAGAGCACCTACAACATTTTGCCAAATAAAGCATATAGAGAAAGTATTAAAACGTCAACAAATTATATACAAACTTTTATGCTAAATCAGGCAGTGAAGCTACAAGGTGGACAAAAAGGGACAGATTTACCCATTTTTAAACATCAATGTAATTCAAAATATGGAATACCAGGTTCGCGCTTTAAAACTGGACCCAAAACAGGGATTTTGAGGTGCATTCTTAAGGAATGGCTTTTTTTCATCATTAGAGTTCAGAGCTTTCAAATAAATCTCAGGCATGTCAAGTTCTTTTGAAAAGAAGATGTTAAGTACACAGGAGTAAGTTAAGCTTCATCGAATGTTTGTTGGATATGCAGATAGTGTGTATTATGTATCCCCTTATCCAGGTTCAGAATATGAGAGTCAAATGATGATATTCCCATTGATGCAGTTTCCCTTTCGCCTGTTGCTAAGGCATTGACGGTGAAAAGAGGAAAAAAAATTATTTCTCTCATGGGTGCAAAGATGAACAGCATTTACGCATATGAATCTGATAAAAGATC
This sequence comes from Solanum tuberosum, assembly GCF_000226075.1. NCBI lineage: Eukaryota > Viridiplantae > Streptophyta > Magnoliopsida > Solanales > Solanaceae > Solanum > Solanum tuberosum. The sequence goes on along the minus strand of NW_006238964.1, from coordinate 2,165,688 downwards.
TAGCTAAAGTAGCAAAGCTTCTTGACTGTGCTAGAGCAAAAACTTGATCAAAATATCCTAATCTACATAAAATCAATCATTATGAGAAATTATTGACAGAGCATATTGCCTCTTATGATCATAGACTCATCCTTCTATCCAAGAGCTGGAAAATTAATGTTTGATAGATAATTATACTCAAGTAAAATACAGAGCACACCATTAATACAGTTTTCTTGGCAAAACAAAGACAATTTTACAATGCCAGCCTCTCCTCCAAGTTAAAGGCAACCTAATCTATGAATAATGTTTTCCAATTACAAAGAGAAAATATGAAAAAATTAAGAATGATCCAAGTGTTATCATAGATTTTACATTTAGGTTTCATATGGTTCATTCTTGCAGTCAAGGAAAAATCAAAAAGAGAAAGCAACCTTCAGAAGACACATTTTCAGACAATTATCACTAATATTATCTCTTAGTGGCATGATATGTGTTAACGACGTTGGTCAAGAAATTCATTGGTTGTACATTTTTATAGTTCCAAATCCCAATCAATACAGAAGCAAAAATGGCATTGCAAGACAACAGATCGAAGTTGAACTTCTGTTATAACTAAAACTGGACTAGTACATGGCCATCAAGTTCTGAAATTCTTGCACCATCATAAAATCACTAATTTCCTCAATTGATCTTGTTCACTAATCCACATGAATCACAAGAATTATGCATTTAACTATTTAGTTAGAACTCCAATACACTGCCCGTAAAATGAAGAAGCAAAATACTAAAGTTTCCAAAGTGAAGCTAATTCAAAGTTTTTGTCTTTGCAGAATAACAATCTCTGTAGTTTAAAATCCGCAATGAACACTTCAGCTACATTAATAACTCACTACAATACGGTTCAATTCCGGGTCAGGTCTAATGAAGTTGAAATTCGGGGTTCACAGATAAAGAGGATAAAATCAGCAACAATTACAAAAGCATCAACCACAATTGAAATCTAATAAACTCATTATCATCTAAAAATCACTCAATTAAAATACATGATTATCATGAAAACATAACAGAAACCAACAGTGAAACAAAAAGAAACTGAACAGTACAAGATTATAAAGTGCCCAAAAGAAAGCTCTCACTCTAACTCGTCTGCAGAGATTCAAGCGGAAGCCCAAGTTCCTGATTCTCTTCCTCCTTAACCTTGGGCTGGTTCCTCGGAGGTACAGGTACAGCAACGAAGGTCTTGGTCTTACTAATGGGCCTACTCTTTTCAAGCTGAACATAATCCCCAACTTGAAATTGGTTCAATGGGTCATGAGCTTGGTACTTCTTCTTCTTCCTAACCCTACGTTTGTACTTTGGGTGAGGAGCAAGACGAGTAACTTCAACAGAAACTGTTTTGTCGTTTGTGGAGCAGACGACTCGGCCTTGCATTGATCTCATGGCTCGAATTGGAGGCAAGAAAGCAGGGGGAGAAGGTTTTTGGGAAGTGATAGAGGAAGAGGGTTTGGAGAGACGAGAAAGAGAAGAGGAGCCATGGAGAAAAGGGGTGGAAATGGTGAGGGATTTGAATTGGGAGAGGAGAGGAGAAGTTACAGACATTGTGTGAGGATAACACAAAAGAGATGAGGGAAAGAGGAAGGATATAGATATACCCTTCTTCTTGCTAGCTTTTTTTTTTAATTGCCTTTAAAATTTTAGGTTAATTACATTTGATACCCCTATATTATGATTTTATTTCAAATACATCCTCTATATTATAAGATCAAACACATGCACCCCTCACATATTATGAAAATCTCATGCTTATATTTTCTTATTTTAACAACTATTTAATGACATCATCTCCATTTTATTTTTATTGAATTTCACTTAGCATATCATTTTGAAGAAAAGTCAAATGAAAATAAGTACTAAAGTGACTTTAATGAATACAATTTGATAAACATAATAAAGTCTTCTGATTTTTTGAATTTTGTGTTTGATCAAATAGTGTCACGTAAATTGAGACAAGGAGGATAGTTATTAAAAAGACCAATCCAGAGATGTAGCTACATTGAGGAGAGGGGTTCCAATTGTCATATTTAAACTGTTGTAGAAATCCCTTTTTATAAGATTTTCTTTTATTTTGTTACATTTGAACTATTGAATTTTCTTGGTATAAGATTTCCTTTTTTTGTTTTGTTATATTTAAATTGTTGAATTTAATTCCTATAACCAAGTTTACTCCAAGTGTGGTGGATCGTATGACATATATGAAGTCTATTCAAGTGATGTTTATAAGCATATTGATGTAGAGAGTATGTGAGTCGATCCACTCAGTGATCTTGCTAAGTGTTCGACAAGACTCTAGTCAGTAGTCTCTATACAACTTGTTGAATTTCTTTGTACAAGGAAAACTTTACTAAAGCAGTGAAGGGAGCTCAAAATCATTTTATATTAACAAAAAACAAACAAACAAATTTTATAAGTAGGGTTTGGAAAAGGTAAAACAAATCTTTTATTTATCAGGGAATAATCAAGTCTCAAGAGCCTGAAATCATTGTCCATCACGTCTCAAAATATCGAGTGAAATTTTAGTAAGAGCGAATTTTTTGAGTTTCCTATCATAGCATACTTTTGTTTGAGACATATTTCAGTTATAGAGAAACATGAATATATATAGCTTATTAATGCTTAATTTGTTTCTAACCCCATATTTTCTTAAATTAAACTCCGTATCTAGTCAAATACCATCACATCAATATCTCTTTAATAGGAATAACTTACTGAACTTTTTTATTAAAAAAATCACAAGGGATAGGCTTATCCAGTCTATGACACGTGTCCCCATACGAGTGGAATTTTAATCTCTAGAAAGATACCCAATTTGCCATATGTCCTGTTTGGATCCACCCAAAAAGATCAAAAACCGAAACGTATCGACATTTGTGCCAATTGCCAGCCCAAAATTTGAATTCTGAAAGTAGTAGTTTTGTTAGTTTGTTGAAGTGAAGAAGAATGGCATCTTTGGCAACCCTTGCTGCTGTGCAGCCAACTACCAACATTAAGGGCCTAGCTGGAAGTTCAATCACTGGAACTAAGCTTCATCTCAAATCATCTCGTCTCAATTTTAACCGCACTAAATCCAGGTAAATTAAGTGATGCCTTCTATACTTTTTTTGTGATTTCCAACAGGTAATTACACTTTAATTTATTTAATTATATATACTCGCGTGGCGGTCTATCTCTTTTTCCTAAGCCGAATATAGTAGCATTTGATAGTGGATGACGGTGTGAGTTGAACTTACTAGAGGCAGAGCCAGGATTTTTAGTTTATGAGTTTTGAACCACAATCTTTTTCGCTTATTTGTAGCTTTAAAGCTGGTTCCATCCTCACTTCGTCTAAAAGCTTAAGCCATTAGTGAAAAACATAAGTTTTAATGAAGAGAGAAAGGCTCAAATATGTTATCAAACTATTAGAAATGACTCATCGTTAAAAGTTTGGCTCATTTATGTCATCGCATTACAAAAAAGAAAAACCTTTCCCATCAAGAAAAGTTTTTCCGAAGTAAAACACAATCATGGTAGAATCTAGATAAAGTAAGAAATTCAGAGTGAATCTCTTTGTTAGTTATGTTGGTTGGAAGTTCAATTTAGTTGAAAGAAGAAGTTAAAAAAGATTTAAGTTACTCTGTTCATATAGGCACTGAAAAGGGGGTTGAAATGATACTGGATGTATTTATTGCTTATAAGCATAAATTGTGATGAGATTAATTACATGTTTGTATAATAGGGCTGGTTCTGTTGTTGCCAAATATGGTGACAAGAGTGTATACTTTGATTTGGAGGATTTGGGCAACACAACTGGCCAGTGGGACTTGTATGGATCAGATGCACCTTCACCATACAACTCTCTTCAGGTACTTTATTTTCGTCTGTATCGTCGATGAATAAATCATGTAGTTCAATGGAATTTGATCTGTTTTGTAAGTTTGCTGTATCGGTGTTTGGTACTTCAGTTGACATTTTTCATGATCTGTTTGGAAAAGCAATTGGAGTGCAATAGGATAAACATACTAATATCGACGTTTTCCATAACCTTTGGGAACAGTACACTTCAAAATTATAATCTTATTAATGTGAAACTATCAAATGTACTGTTATACACTTCTACTAAAGCTGCACATGCCTGTGTAGTAACTGTGTTGCCTGCTGTTTTGTGTTTTGTAGAGCAAGTTCTTTGAGACATTTGCTGCTCCATTCACCAAGAGAGGTCTGTTGCTCAAATTCTTGATATTGGGAGGTGGCTCTACCCTCGCCTACTTTAGTTCCACAGCATCAGGGGATATCCTACCAATCAAGAAAGGCCCGCAACTTCCACCTAAGCTTGGGCCACGTGGCAAGATCTAATTGCTTTTCGACCCAATTCTCAACTTTCAATTTGTAATTGATGTATGTGCTCCCAGTTTGTGTAAGTATAATTGAAGACTTCCCATTACTACAATTTTATATCTTATGGTGAATTTGTAGCATTTGCTTTCTTAGTTGATTGATGGCTCAATTAACTATTATTTGTTTATATGTTCTCACCTATACTTCCTTTAGTTGAATTAAAGGGAATTAAGATAATAGTTTAATTTGAAGGGGAAATGAGGGAGGGGATTACAAGATGGGGAATTGAACCTTACCAACAAGGTGGAAAGTTCGTGTAGTCAACCAACTGAGCTACTAAACTACAAACCAGATAGACTTATAAACTACAGATCATATTTATTAATAGATCTGAAAACCAGAGGTTATTGAAGGTAAAAGGTCAGCAATTCTCATTGTTGTTCAACAACAAAGTGACAACGTGTACTGAGTAAACGGTTTCAAGAACTGCCACAGACCCATTAGGTCTACTAACTTATCCCTACTTACAAAAGGAATGACTTTAGTGAAATCCTAGAGTGGTTTGATTCATCTCGATATGTACACTTGACGCCGAGCTTTCTTAATCTGATGAAACTCTGTCCATCAGTCCTTGCCTCTGATGATTCAATCAGTATATTCTGATGTGAAGTCATTTAGTGGCGTGCTGTTGGACTTCTGGAACCAGTCAAATTCTCTAGGTAAGAAACTCTCTTGTTAGTAACTATATTTGGAGGTTTGCTTAGAAGCTTTGCATCACTCTCTTTTGATCGGATTTCTTCCTTCGTATCTTTCTCCGTGTCTTCATCTCCTTCTCCCCAACCCATGAAATCCAGTAGTGTCATTGAATTTGGTGTTTCTGCAGAGCTAAGCTTCTCTACTTCTTCCTTATCATTAAATGTTCCATCTGATACTCCCAACGAATCTCCCATTGGAAACCTCTTTACTTCTCCATTTGAAGGATCATGGGCCAGATCATCTGCCTGCATTACATCTTCAATTCGCGACATGACTGTGAATGCCCTGCTTTCAATTATTCTTGAATAGCTTTCTAAAATGGCTTGCCCGATATCCTGTAAGATAAAAAAGATAATAGGTTATGATCTTTTGAAGTCCAAGAACTGGATTTTCTATTAGGTTGAATCCTTCCGTGAAGTCATTACGTAATCATAGAAGAAGCAATGAAACAAAGTTGCGAAGCAAGAAAAAGCATATGGATGTTCTGAAGCATTTTGTAGATTTACATCAGTAAAATGGAAAGATAATCAACACGGGTCCTTCTTACTCTGTTGTACTGAATTTTGCTTATGTCTAGTGATGATTGAGGAATTCCAGGGAACCGATGCTTAAGAATAAGAAGGATAGTTTCTGCTCTGTCTTCAAATAATTCTCTTTTCTCCATACTAACGGCTGAACTCCAGGCTGACTTCCCATCTTTTGCAGTCATCTTTCTTCTCCAAATAATTACAGAAGCCTCAATCCTGTTCTTGAGGTCTAGAATTTTATGTTCGGAGGACAAGTCCATAGTTGAAAGGAAGTAGTCCGGATCAAAGTATTCATCCGTGATGCTCCTGTATATTGAGTCTCCAAGGCTCGCTCTCCCATTCTGAACACACACACACATAACGAGTAAATATTAAATCAAGATCATAAGCTTCCGGTTAGCCAAACTGATGAGATTCTAGATTTCAAAACTTTCTTGTACCTTGGGTAAGGATTCTATATAATTTTCAGGAACCTCCATCTCTGTAAGAACTTGAGCATTTATGGCGAGGGCTGCTTTATGAACTTGGTTCACTGAATCTTTCTGAAATTGCAGCCATTTCCTAGTAGTATCCGACAAACCATTAGGAGGAACCTTAGGGGTAGGTATCCACCATTTATCATCTTTCCTGGCGGTTTTACCTTCATCATCTTTGGATGTATAACAGATTTCAGTTTGGTCTTTAAAACTATCTAAACAATCCTGTTTGTTGTAAAACCAAACATAAGCATAACTAAGCGTAAACTACATTATTTAAAATGACATAAGCTAACCAAAAAAAGAGAAATGAAAAGCAATGCAAAGAAAGAAAAGAAGTTTTCTCCATACCAGAAGCATTGTATCTAGCTTACGCAATGCTGGAATGTTCATTTGAAGATCAGTTCTCTGCTTTGTCACCATAATCTGAAAAAGTAAGCATTTGATGCTCTTGTTAGTTTGTTCATAATATAAATGACTGGTGTGAAGAGGAATTTTCGAGGAGAGACAGATGTATACCTCCATAATTGTTCCGTCTTTTGATTTTTGTTTAGAAGCAACAAATTCAACAATATAATCTGTAACAGATAAAAGCCAATCAATTTCTTTTCTCCACTTGGCTTTTGTCTCTAGTTGCATGGGTTCTAATCTCTTCTGTTCCCCAAACGCCGAAGCTGTGTTTTGTGAAAAGAAACAAAACATCAGAAGGAAAAACAAAGGTAAACAATGAAACCTTCAAATGATCTCTGTAGAAAAAATTCAGATACCTGCAAGGTTTGTAATTGCATTTGACAGCGCCAATGCTGATGAAACACCCTTTCCTCCGCCAGACATATCCTCACCAAGGAGCAACTTGGCAAATTTTTCCTTCATCATGTCCATATCTGAGTAGGAATTACAAGAGTATGTTCGTCAAAAATATGGCCAGACCAACAAAAAAAGAAAGAGACTAAAAACAACAAATTTTGATATTAGAAATACATTCAAAATCATTTCAGCCAAAAAAATAAAAAACAGAATACCAATAAACCCCAAATCTGGCAATATATTCTGGCATGTCTTTATATCCTTGCAAGCAGAGGTGGACCTAAGGAGAGCAAGGGGTCCATTTGAACCTCCTTCACTAAAAAATTACATTGTATATACAACATCAAATTCTTTTTTTTCATATCACATATGTTGAATTTCCTAGGCTTCTTAGTGTGTTTGTTTCTTTATACTTTGAATCATCCTAGTGACAATTCTGACTCTGTAATTACCGGCAAAAATTGTAGAATGCACATAAAGGAGGGGTATAGGGCGGGAAGAAACAAAAGCAAAAATCTAGGAGAAACAGAACAATTTCTTTTTGCCATGGATAGATAAATTGAAATATTTTTGCCAATTTCCAAAATTTCAATCCTCTAAACTTTTTTTTCTTCAAGTTGAAGCCTAAAAGGGGACAAACGATACTATACAAATTCATTTTCAAAGAAAAGAAGATAATGACTTGCCTGAAGGCGGGCTGTTCTCTTTGACGATAGCAGAGGCTGAATCGTCTGCTTTATTAATATTACGTGCCTTGATGGTCTCTTTACGGGTAAGTTTCCACCCATTAATATTTTGAGATTCAACAGCAGGAACCTCTAATTTCTCTTCCTCTACTGCTCGAACCATATTTTCTGATTCAAGCAAAATAAATAATTAATATAATGTGTATTACACGACGAACTTCGAGACCATAAAACAGGAAATATGATATGGAGATGATGAACAAAATGGAATTTTTTTAGAGAAGGAAAAAGGGGTTCAGCAGGCGCATATGGGAAGAAAAAAAGAAACACAAGTTTTTTTTGTTGATGGAGAATGAAGAGGAGTCTTTGATGTTAGGCTCTCTGTTTTTGTGAATGGTTGAGAAAACGTGGGGTGCATGTTTTTCTATAATGAAGGATGAAGACAGATCACTTCTCTTTTGTCTTGTTTAGCTAAATTTTTAAAATTTCCCCTACATTTAACTTTCAATTAAATAGAATGAGTAATTTTCTTCTCCAGACTATTTTTTAGAATGTGTAATTTTGGTATCGAGACTATTTTTTAGAAGTATATTACCTCAAATATGGAATAACGGTATGAGTTTTTAACATAATGCATGGTATTAAACAGTGAAACGGTTAATGATTTTAAATATTTATAAGCAAAAGCATAAAAAATACACATTTTAATAAATATGCTTAATTAGATATTACAATGACTAAAGTTAAAATTTAATAATAGCTAAGGTACCAAAGGATGGGTGAATATTAGTGGGAGGCCTTCCATTCCCAAAAATAAGAATCACGATAAGGTCAAATATTGGCAAATCTGCTGCAAAATTTTTAAAAAAAATGTGTACTTGTATATTATCTGTATTTTTTAATTTAAAAATGACTTCTTTTTCCTCCTCAATTCAAGTAGGAAGTTGATAAAAAAATAATAATTAAAAAAGTGGTTGTCTCCAAGGTTGTGAATGGCCTTTTACTTTACCCAACATAACTGTTTCGCACGACTTGCTTCTGGGGAAACAATAGCTCAATCTTATGAAGGATGATTAAAGTGTTTTGACTTCTATTCACTAATAATGCAAAAACTTTAATTATTAGATTATTTAAAAGCTACGTGAAATTTCTTACAGTAAGCAATATTATGGAGTAATTTGCAAGCATCACTCTAGTTGTTATATTACTTTCATTTTTTTAGTTCGTTTAAAAAAGAATAACGAAATCCTGACAATCTTCTCTATCTAAGTCCTAGATATTTTGATGGTGAGTAGGTTTTTCTATGACATATTTAAGATATTTTACATATTTTTAATTTAATATTACAATTTTTTAAAAGTATTCTTTGTGAACTCTCAGCTACCAACACAAGTAGTGAGATTCATACTCTCTGCAAATTCGCCTACTTCCAAACACAAGCACGAGAAATGGAATCTATAGGAGTGTTAATGACATGCCCAATGTCACCATACCTTGAACAAGAGCTAGACAAGCGCTTCAACTTTCTCCGGCTCTGGAAATTCCCCGAAAACCAAAAAAACCACTTTTTGAAGTTGCATTCAGATTCCATCAGAGGAGTCGTCGGAAACGCAACAATCGGGGCTAATGCGGAGTTAATCGGAGTATTACCGAAGCTTGAAATAGTATCAAGTTACAGTGTGGGACTGGACAAGATCGATTTGGGGCTTTGCAAGGAAAAGGGAATCAAAGTCACTTATTGCCCAGATTTGATCACGGATGACGCTGCAGATACTGGAATTGCTTTGATTTTGGCAGTTCTGAGGGGGATTTGCAAATGTGATAGCTATGTTAAGAATGGCATTTGGAAGAAGAACGGTGATTTCATGTTGACGTCCAAGGTCAGTCAGTCTCCTCTGTCTTTTTCTTTTTAGAGTTTGGGCCAAGTTTCGATCTGGTCCAGCCCTAACGTACGTATATTTGTTGGACTATTTTTAGACTATGAAATATGGAGCCTAACAGTGCACCGGTGACTGGCCTACCATACATTTATGCTCTGACATTTTTGTCATTCTATTTTACTTAATTTTATTATTTAATCAGCAATAAAGTATATTTAGTGAATGATGTAGGCACTTCAAAATCGAATCGAAATCAATAACTCAAATCGAATTTTTTTATTGATTTATCAGTAATGGGTTATTGGTTTAGCGATTTTGATAACGGTTTTGATTTTTTTGTTATTGGGTTATCGGTTCTTAACGGTTTGTGGTTTTTTCTTAATGGGTTAACCGATAACCCGATAGTAAATTAAATAATTATATTTATACCATTTTGTATATAAAGTCCTTGACTTAAAGTTTGGTTTCCTACTTTTATTTCTGGTTGTCTCAAACACTTGGCTATTCTACAATGTAAAATTGTTTCTTTTTTAGCAAGATGTAACTTGTGAACTCATGTGCATGGTTCATTTGGTTTGTCACCTTGTTTCTAAGTGATTTTCAATATTTTTTTTTGTGTCAAATTTTAACTGTTAAACCAATAACCGAACCAATAACAATCAATAACCGATAAAACAATAATTGATAAGTCAATTTCTTAATGGTTCTATAACAGTTTAACATCTCTACAAATCGATAACTAATAATCCAAACCGATAAACTTCAAAATCGAACCGAACCGATCGATACGCAGCCCTAGTGTGATGTTAAGATATGTATTAAATTTTTAAATATCCTTAATAACATTTCTAATTTTGGCACGATCATTAGCATAGGTAATGAAAAATTTAAACTTAAGAACTCATAATTCTCAATTTGAATTCACCTTTCACCTTATTGATCATTGGACCACATTTTTGGACTCGAATAAATATCATATAGTAAAAAAAGTAAAAATAAATAAATCTGAGGATTCGATGCTCCAAGTAGGTACAACTATATTAATTTGATATATAGTTGGCACCACACATCTTGCGCAAGTGATCAACTCCTCATAGCAAAATAAACGAGTCCACTAGTATCACTCCACACAAGAAGAACCACAAGAAAAAATGGAAAGCATCGGAGTGTTGATGGCCTGTCCAATGTCATCTTACCTAGAACAAGAGCTAGATAAGCGATTCAAGCTCTTCCGATTCTGGAATGTTCCGCAGAAGAATGAATTCCTCATTCAACACGCTGATTCCATCCGTGCTGTCGTCGGCAACGCATTCGCCGGCGCTGACGCTGAGCTCATCAATTCCCTCCCTAAGCTCGAGATCGTTTCGAGTTTCAGTGTTGGTTTAGATAAGATTGATTTGAACAAGTGTAAAGAGAAGGGGATTAGGGTTACTAATACTCCCGATGTTTTGACTGAGGACGTGGCTGATTTGGCTATAGGGTTGATGTTAGCCGTCCTCAGGAGGATTTGCGAATGCGATCGCTACGTTAGGAAAGGCTTGTGGAAGAGCGGTGATTTCAAGTTGACTTCTAAGGTTCGCCAAGTTTCAATCCATTTTTTTTGTTGTTCATTTTCTGCCGCTTTTATATTTCATATATTATGTCAGTATCCCATAGTCTGATGCCTGTGAGAAAGGCACATATAATTGAAATTTTGATGATTTGCTGTTTGAAGCAAAAAGATGGGAAATTTAGCTATAAAGCGACCAAAATATTACTATCTGCGAATTTTTGGCTTTACTGGTGTGCTAGAAATATATGTTTGTGTCTTGGAAATCAAGTTCTTCTACTTTTCTTATTCGCTTATGTAAAGGAGATGGTGTAATCTTCACCGTAGATGTAAAAATTCAACCGTATTGGTTCCTATGTAGGATTGAATTGTGCCAAGTATGGTTGCAGACTCTGACCTGTGTCAATTGTCAAGGCATCTTATTCCTTGTATTAATTGATATTAATGTGCTCGAGGCCAATGAAGTATCTAGTGGTTATCTGGATTTCATAGCTTTTGTATTGTCAGTTGTCACTTTGTTCACATGAAAAATATGAAGAATGCTAATGAATCCTTTGTAAAATATAGGTTGTTGAGTTTTTGCAGTAAATTCTCTCATTATCTGGTGTGTCTTGATTTATCTCAGGAGCTTATTGCTTAATATTGACCTTTGTCCTTTTGAACTATTTGATCATTCACTGCTATGTCTAAAAAGCTTCTCTGCTTCAATAACACATCTGTGGCAATATGTATATCCTTGAGTTGCTCGATGTTTTAGATGAGCTCAACAGTTGTCCATAACTTGTGGTCATTTTAGAGGAGCTATTCCATAATAGCCTTTTATTGTTGCATATTATGTTTCAGCTTGATGTACTTCTAATTATTGTATTGCTACGAGTACATGCAGCAAATTAAAGCACTTCTTTATTTGGAAAATTTATATTAACAGTAAGTCTTTTGCTAGCTGAGAACTTCAGTTTCCTTAGGATGAAACTGTAAATCATCTTATATCACCATCTTGGTTGTAAGTAATTATCTTGGAGGTGGTTCCACATTAATTGTGAGAAGCTATGGCCACCATACTAGAAATTGCTGGTTGTTCTTAATAGAACTTTTTGGAGCCTTTTTCTGCAGTAACACTCTGGTTATATCTGGTAAATGAACTGAGAGAAATGCGACCATATTGTTCATCCAATGATGTATTTACCAGAGATTCACTCATATTCTTAATGTTGAACCCATAAATTTCTAATTTGTTATTTTCCCTGGACCCCACATTGTGGGATTACATTGGGTATGTTGTTGTTGTATTTGGCTAAATTATATGAATTTTTGACCACTGGGATGTATTTCAATCTTTACCTGATTGCCTTCTATCTCTTTTGCAGTTTAGTGGCAAATCAGTGGGTATTATAGGATTGGGAAGGATTGGCTTAGCAATTGCTAAGAGAGCGGAGGCTTTTGGCTGTCCAATCAGTTACTACACGAGATCAGAAAAGCCAAATACAAATTATAAGTATTATCCAAGTGTAGTTGAGTTGGCTTCCAATTGCCAGATTCTGGTTGTGGCATGTGCATTGACTCCTGAGACTCGTCATATTGTCAACCGTGAAGTCATGGAAGCTTTGGGATCAAAGGGGATTCTGATTAACATTGGCCGTGGTCCTCATGTTGATGAAAAGGAGCTTGTATCTGCTCTTCTTGAAGGCCGATTAGGGGGTGCTGGCCTTGATGTGTTTGAGAATGAGCCTGAAGTACCAGAGCAGCTTTTTGGCCTGGAGAATGTGGTCATATTGCCTCATGTAGGCAGTGGCACAGAGGAAACACGCAAGGCCATGGCCGACCTTGTCCTTGGGAACTTAGAAGCTCACTTTCTGAACAAACCGCTGTTAACTCCAGTGGTTTAAGTATACGAATGGCTGCAAATAATTATTGTTTAGACCTTACATTTGCTGCAGCAACTAGGTTCTCACTTCACGTAGGAGCACATTGTCTCCTGAACTTTCGACCAAGTATTTCATGATTGTTTGAGTGTTTCAACTTGCTGTCACTGTTTGTATCTGACTATTTTCCATCTTATGTCTCCTTAACGTAATTAATACTTTAACAATAACAACAGTGACGGTTTAATGGGAGAGCTCAGTAGAGAATTCATGATCAAACTGGCAGTATTGTCGGGTGGAGAGGCCTTCCTGTGATAGTTTTACAATGATGCGGGGAAAATACTTTTACTAATTCAGATTGTCGATCCAATCTTGAAGATTGACGCTTGCTTTGAATATTTCAACTTTTTTCATTCAAACTTTCTGGGTGTCATCAAATTGTTTGGAAATGGACTAGAACTTGGTTGAGAACTCCCCCAACTTTCGTGCCAATTGCACTATATATTGTTTTGTTAAGAGCACAATCTCCCTTTCTTATATCTGTAGCTAAATTTGATATAGGTAAATCCTTTGTGTTAGCCCTAAGATCGTTATTGAAAAATTCAATGAGGGGAGAAGAAAGATTTTAGACAACACCACCCTTATTTTATAGTATTTGTGTAAGGATAAATCTATGATATTCCAAAAAACCAAACTTTTTCAAAGAGAGTTCCTTTGGTCGGACTTCATTTACAAATTTGCTAGGTCGGTCCTTTTGTGGTGGTAATCAGAAATGGATGAGATAGTAGGGGTATTATTGATGCGTCCATTGTCCAATTACATCCAACAAGAGCTAGCGAAACGTTTCACCCTCTTCAAATACTGGGAAATTCCATCTGAATCTCTCAAACTGCACTCGGACGTTATCCGAGCAGTGGTGGGGAATGGAGTTCAGGGAGCCGACTCTGCTTTAATTGATTCGCTGCCTAGATTGGAAATTGTATCGAGCCACAGTTCTGGGCTTGACAAGATTGATTTGGTGAAGTGCAAAGAGAGAGGGATTAGGGTCACTTCCGCACCCGATGGTCCCACCGACGATGTTGCAGACACGGCTATTTTACTCACAATCGCAACTTTGAGGAGGATTTGTGTAGCTGATCGCTTCGTCAGGAATGGGATTTGGAAGGAAAAGGATTTCAATTTGACCGCTAAGGTACATTTTTTGGCCTTTAGGTCCAACTTTATCTCTCTACTTCTGATTGTAATTCAAAATTATCCTCCATTATACTTCATGTTGGCTGTTTCCATTAGGGTTAAGAGACTATTTGCTAACGACAAAGATATGAATGACCCCGAAGTGTTATGTGCAGATAAAATTTGGATATTTCGTATACAGAAGGTCTTCTTGACCATTTTTTCCCTTAATTAAAGCTGGTCTGATGCTATATATTGAGCCCAAGGAACATTACCTGCTTCTCATGATGATCTTGTGTATTTTGAACCTATCTTATCTTAGTTTGCTCTTTATTTTCCTTTCAGTTTAGCGGCAAATCAGTAGGCATTGTAGGCTTAGGGAGAATTGGTTCATGTAATGACCCTCATGGTCATTTCTGTGTCTTGCCTTTTGTGTGTCGTTTAGAGCGTTCCTATAGCAACCCCAAGTCATTTATGACTTGCTGGGACTGACAGTTCGGTCACCTGGTCGTTCGTTTGGTCTTGGTGCGAGTTTTTGTGTTTTGGAGCTGATGAACCTTGAATAATAATTTTCGATCAAAAGTTCAAGGAGATGACATCAGAATCCAATTCTGACGATTCCATCAGCTCCGGAAGGGTCATTTTAGGCTAGTAGCATGGTCGACATGACTCCCGAGGTTTTCAGTGTGAGTCGGTGCGATTAGGCGTTTTAGCCTTTGAAATTTGGCTTAAGTTTGACTTTGGTCAACATTCTGAGTAAACGCGCTCAGATGAGAATTCCGTCAGTGTGGTTAGCTCCGGAATGTCGAGTTTGGTCTAGATTGACCCTTCTTTTGTGTCTGGAGGTTTTCGATATCTTTCCGAGCCCTTTTGTGGGTTTTGACTTAAAATGGCTTTTGGAAGTGGGACCCACTTTTTATCGAAATGACCTCTGATGGAAATTTCGACTACGCCGTTGAGTCTGGAATATCGAATTTGGTATGATTGCATATCTCGTTTGCGTGCACGGGGTTCCGAACGAGATCGGAGCACCCCGTCGGAGTTTTTAGTTTTTGAAAAAGTTGCAGAAAATCTGCTATTTATTGCAGAAAAATCAGCCAATATTCCAAAGCTTCAAACCCTCATAATTCTCTCATCTCTCAACCGATTTGGGCGATTCAAAAGGCAAAGTTGTGAGATTTTTTCGAGGACAATGCGTTGGTGAGCTCGGATAGTGATTTGGAGTCCCCGTTTGAGGTAATTTTCGAAAAACACCTGCTGCCAGACCCCTTTTTGTGAGTTTGATTTTGGGAAATTCTAAGACTTGTTTTCTTAGCCATTTTAGATCCGATTTTGGTGAATTTTGAGGCTATCTTGAGTGGTTTTTCGAGGAGAACATTGTGGTGTTGTTAGATTTTACTGTAGACCACTCATTTTTGGTAAATACACTGCTGTCCCGTTTCTATTTTTGAGAAAAATTGGGTTTTAGTTGCTTGTTGATATTGTGTTGTTCCCGAGCCCCGAATTGTGTCCCATTTTGGACATGAGCTGGGAAAACTGGTTAGGACCCACTTTTGAGGTTAATTTCGAAATTTTCTGCACGGGTCCCACGATTCCTGTTTTGACTCCAAAATTGACCCGTCTCCGTTTGTTGTGATTTTGGTGTCTAAACGACTGTAATAACGTTGTGACTCTATTTTTGATAGCGGGGCAGTGTTTCGAGGACTTTCGGAAAGGAAAAGCTCCGAAGAAGTGATTTTGGAGCGCGTGTGATCGACGTTAAGGTAGGCTACGGTTTTCCCTCTCTTAGATTGAGCTCGAGAATGTGAATGCATGTTGATTAGTTGGGATTTGGGTTGGGTAGTTATTGAAGCCTACATAGGTGTTAAGAAATCATGTTTTCGGCCTATTTCGGGAATTATCGGGTAACTGTGAGCATGCTTTGTGTTATTAACGGACCCTCCTCGCTATGTGGAGTACTTGCATGCTTAATTACTGTTTATTTGAAGCATGTTGGACCTTAGCTTAGGTTTGACTAGGGCTTGCCTTAGAAATACATGATTCGGATCCGATAGGCCTTAGTTTTGCCCCGACGTCGCTCGGCCGGCTTAAATCCCTGTAGACTGGTGTAGCAGACTTGAGTCTGATAGTTTGGGCCTTAGTTAGGCGATACTCTTTGTCCGACTATAGTTATCCTTATTTTCCCCGATGTTACGGCTTCACGAGTTACATCGGCGACACTAGTTCTACTTCGCGATTTGAATTTGATTTTTGATTTGGTTCCAAGGACTTACATTGATTGGCTAAGTATGGACGGCGTTCCATGGACATTTATGA
This sequence comes from Solanum tuberosum, assembly GCF_000226075.1. Lineage (NCBI taxonomy): Eukaryota > Viridiplantae > Streptophyta > Magnoliopsida > Solanales > Solanaceae > Solanum > Solanum tuberosum. The sequence continues at coordinate 2,149,303 of NW_006238964.1, read as the reverse complement.
GTGTGGATCGATTAAGACTCTTTCAGCAGCTACATTGGCACCTTTATAGAGCATCCAGTTAGAGTTCCGGCCTCTATCCCCCAGATACTTATATAGAGCATCCGGTTAGAGTTCTGACCTCTTATACTTGTTACTTGTGATTGGTTACTTAGGTACTTTTGGTGAGCATCCGGTTCGAGGTCCGGCCTCCGTACTGTCAGATTCTACTAATTAGGGTTGAGGTTCTGGTTTGATGTTCTTCGTTCTTGGGTTCTTTTATGCAATTCTCTATAGTTATAGTTTTTATCTAGTGTACTCGTCGGGCTTATGGGGGTCCGTTCGGGTTTTTATTTAACTTGCGCACGAGTGTACCTTCTGGGCTTATGGGGGCCCAGTTAGGTGTAGTTAGATTATAGATTACTTTAGTTAGTTCTTTGTACACTCGTGTGCATTCCATTG
>NW_006238964.1:2141270-2146645 GCF_000226075.1 Solanum tuberosum | reverse complement strand
GGGGTCCGTGCAGGTGGTTTCTTTTATTGTGCACGAGCGTACCCGTCGGGTTTATGGGAGCCCGGCGGAGTTAGTTAGATTGCTTGTCTTTGTTGCCTGTACGCTCGTGTACATACCCCCCCATTTACTACTCTTTGCACTTGATGTGACCCTTTATTTGCATTTCAGTTCACTTTTGCTTATCTGGCTCAGTCGGCCTATGATGCCTACTGGGTACCGGTTGTTTTGGTACTCATGCTACGCTCTGCATCTATTTCGTGATGCAGGTCCGGGCACTAGTAGCCAGCGTTGATCGAGCTTGGAGCAGTCTGATCCGGAGACGGGGGTGAGCACACGGCGTTTTGTACTATTTCAGTCTCCATCTGTATATATAGACTTGTCTTTTACCTTTCGAGACAGTCCAGTCTCTGTTGTCCACTTTTGGGACTTGTACTCATTTTGTTAGTAGCTCTGTACTAGTGACTTCCAGGTTCTGGGAGGGATCTTTATTTGTATATATATTTTTGGTTTGCTTCCGCCTGTTTATATTATTATTTGCCTACTCTTGTTTAGTTTCTACCCTCAGACCCATTACTTGTTGTTCCGGGTTATGGGTTGGCTTACCTACTGGTGGGTTATAGTAGGTGCCATCATGACTTGAGAAATCGGGTCGTGACAGTTCAGCAATTGCCAAGAGAGCTGAAGCTTTTGGATGTTCAATCAGTTACCATTCACGTTCACAAAAATCAGAGTCAACGTACACTTATTATTCACGTGTTATCGACTTGGCCTCCAATTGCCAGATCCTTGTCGTTGCTTGTGCCTTAACTGATGAAACTCACCACATCATCAACCGTGAAGTTATAGATGCATTGGGTCCAAATGGAGTTGTCATCAACATTGCAAGGGGTTCTCATATTGATGAACCTGAGCTGGTGTCTGCTCTTGCAGAAGGCAGGTTGGGAGGAGCAGGGCTTGATGGTCTTGAACATGAACCGGAAGTGCCTACGCAACTAGCTAGTCTTGATAATGTTGTACTATCACCTCATACTGCAGCAGGCACTGTGGAGACCCGTAAGGAAATGGCTGATCTTGTCATTGCAAACTTGGAGGCATACTTTTCGAACAAGCCATTACTAACTCCTGTTCTTTGAGACTTTCTGGTAAAGGTCTGATGATCGTGGAAGTACTAGGATGGGTGATCCCCGGGAAATCCTCATGTAGTCGTGTTGCCTCCCTCCTTTTGAGTTTTGGATCCTATTCATGCAAAGACTTGGTTATTTTTGGTTATAAAGAAAAAATCTGATGATCTCAGACTTGGTCATCATTGATTTTTCTACTTTCATATGTCGTTTTGTAACATGCTAAGTATGTGATGAATCTATGTTGCTTGGAACATCCAAAAATGTTGTCACACTCGTGTTAGATGGCTTTTGGAGGATCTGACACACAACCAACAGTAGTTTGAAGAGTCTATTGTTGCTAAATGCCAATGAAAAGGTTGATTTGTATAGATGATTTTGTTCTCATACTGGTTCAAGGTAATGTAAAACTTGAGCCCTTGTACCTGTTGTTTTCAGATTCTCAGAAAGAGCAGGTTTGGATCCACCACAGATGGATGTGCTTGCTAACACCTCAAGAGGAAAATATAAATGAACCTGAACCATGCCAATTGGTCCCAAAGTGTGCGCAAGTTGGTCTAGACACCATCATTATTAGAAGTATAATATAATCAGTGTAATTCATATTTCAGAAATCTAACTTTTCATTCCAAGTGGCGACAAATTCTGTCCTCTTTAAGGATTCAAAAATTTCTCCTTGATATGTATTGAGAAAGCTCTTTGATACAATGGGCATGAGTTTAATAAGGGAAACAAGATATGCCCATATTCATCTCATTTAACTTGTGCAATATAAACTACTAGCTTGCATCTGGTGCATGCGGAAATTGGCTAAAAAAATTACAAATTCCCACAAGTCATAGCAATGAAAAATTTAAGCTAAAGAGTAATTACAAGTCCTGTTTTCACAATCAAAAGCTCATTAAGTAGAAGTGGCTCCTTTGAAGATGAGGAAGTTAAGAGTCTCCAAGGTGAAATAGATAAATGTTCCTTTAGTATGAGTGAAGAAACATCCAAATTTTGATCCCACCACACACTGCCAGCCACCCCCATATTTCTTGTCAAACTCCTGCATATGCATACCAATAAACTTTCATAAAAAATTGAATGAAAACTCGAAAAATTTACTACTTTTTATTATATCTTTTAACCATTTTCCACAACATTCACGTCTCAATCTGTGTGATTGTCCCTCTTAATTATATCTTTTTTTCCCTCACGTGTGAAGAATAAAAATTCTTTTTGATAACAAATGGATTAATGAATTGCAGTCAAAACATTTGCATACTAAGAAAATGTACCTTTGACCTAATTCAATTCTAAAAACTAACTCATAATGTGATAAAATGGCAACAACAACAACAAATCCGGTGAAATCCCCGTGGTCTGGGCAAGTTAGAGGATACACAGACCTTACCACTATCTCACAAGGAGAACAACTCATATGAATGTAGAACAATCAACAGCCTGCACTTCCAGGATTGGACTGGAAGGTGTATGAATATAATTTAAACAAATAACATTCCCTAAACAGTTTAAACTTTTAGATTGGTCACACAATTCAGTTCAAAGACACGCAGATTTACCTTCTTAATATGAGCAGCAATGGATCTGTAGTGCAAAACATCATAAACATCCAAAGCTTGAGAAGCCCAACGCATAGCCTGGATCTGCATCTTCACTGGCATATCTGTATCTTCAATCACACCTTTTCCTTCTAACATTTTGTCTATTGATCTGAAGTAGAAGATCCCAATTTATACACTATTTTTGTTGTTTAAAAGTTCAAAATTAAGATATGAAAGAATGAATCTTCCCCTTTCTCTTTCTCTAAGCAAGACTAAGAAAAGTCGAGAGACAGGAACACTAGAATTGATTTTCCAAAACCCCTTTTTTCAGCAAATGTTTGTAATGGTGACTATATTTTATAAGCATCTTGGTGCTGACACATACCACCGTGTCTTCTTCCTTACTCACCTAAAACACATTTTAACGTTGTTCTATTTTTTGAATAGTCTCTCTCTTTGTCATGCCCTAGTTGGATAATGATAAAAGATGATAAGGACAAACACAGTCTCCGAAGCAGCCTCGATTAAATTTAGATCACACTATAGGGCTCATTAGGTGTATGAATTTTTTCATATCCAGAGCTCTTGAACCTGAGATTTTAATTACACTCTGTTTGGATTATTATAATTCATTATTTCATAATGTACTATATTGTATTGTATTGTATTGTACTGTATGATAGATACAATATTTGGCTAGACGATATTGTTTGTTGTTGTTTAAAAATATTTTTATTGTTATTGTACTGGTATTGTAATTTATAAATTTACTAAAATATTCTTAATTATTCTAGGATAAGAGGTTTGACTAGAATTAAATAATATAGGTTAACGGGTAAAAAAGTATTATGAAATATTATGTAAGGATATAATTAGAAAAATAAATTAAGTAACAATGGGAACACACCAAATCGGTTGTTCCATGAAATGAGTGTTTTCATTATTATGTAACAACGAAATTTAACAATACATTTTAAGTAACAATCAAAACAAACATCGTAGGTATGGTAACACGATACAATACAATACAATAGGTAACAATGATCCAAATAGAGTGTAAGAGTGAAACAGTATCACAACTGCACCACAACCCATGTTGGTAATAAGGACAACCCTTACATCTTGTTTCGTCCTGATATTCTGAAGTTAGAAGTTTAAAATTTTGAAATTTTTTAAACTCGTAGAGTTGTAGTTATGCTTGGACATATATTTTCTTTAGATATTTTTGAAATTTTAGGTGTGCAGAATTAGTTTTTGAAGACTTGAAAATATTTAATATCAAAACAAATTTCATATCAATCAGGTATTTGACAATGAAATTTTCGAACCAAAATCTATTAATAAATGCTAACTTAATCGTGATTTCCATATCTTTTTCTTTATATACTGACTGAATCATCATTTATTTTTTTTTAAACAAGATCGCATATTATGCTGTTACAAGATTTTAAACTATGATTGTAATAAAATAAAAAAATTGGAGCTTTAATTTAAATAATAGAAGTACCTCTTTTTTATAAAAAATTATACCACGTTGTGATTTTTTATTTTTTTTTATGTTTTATATCCACGTTGTGATTTATAAGCGCTATATTAATTTTATTTTAAGACAATAGTTATTCAATTTAATAATCCTTTTTGTTTTATAGCAATTTAAATCAATCACTGTAATTCCTTAATTTTACGTTTCAGCATTGGTAAAACTTATCCTTCAAACTTTCCAATTTTCTTTCTTCCACAGAACAATATTCCCACTCAATAACTTTTTTTTTTTGTTGCTAATTTTAGTCACCTTCTTCTGTTAAGAGAACTATTCAATTTGTCCTTCTGCGTATGTCAACTCTATTTTAAATTAGGCAAATATTGCAAGAAGTATTCAATTTATTTTGTTTCAATGCTAATCCTAATTTACCAATAAAAGAAAAAAGTTAAGAGAACCCAATCCGTCAAATGCCAGCAAATTCCAAGTGCGTTGTATCTTAATTTATACCAAAGACAAAAAAAAATTCCCCTACTGTTTATTGTTTCTTCATTTATTTTTTTCAAAATTGAGAGTAAGAAAGAGCAAATGAAAAATAAGACTACAGGATGAGAAATCAAATCATCACGGATAAAGTGGAAAAAAACATGGATAGTCGACTATTAGAACTATTAATATTCCAATTAATTATATTCATCAATATACACTCTTTTTGTTTTTATTACGTACCCGCGTGTTGCGCGGCAATATATGAACTTATGATTAATTTAATTTCATGAAACATTAAATAATTGAAATATTTTTACATATTTGTTCTTTATTATTTTTATGTTGTATTGATATATTAATATATTTTTCATATTAACAATTTATTAGTTAAAAATATTTCACATGAAATGTAAAATATCATAAGATTAAATGACATGTTAGTATATTTTGCATATATGTTTTTTTCAAATTCAAAAGATTCAAAATATTCTTTACATTCTTAAATTTGTGTCAAACGATAATAGAAAAGTAATTTAAAATAGAGTCAATATAAAATCATGTCATAATAATAGAAACATGTACATGATATATGCATTTTTTATTAATCATTGAAAATAATTAATTACAAATAGTGAGTAAGTTACTTTTAAACTTTCTAAAAAGAAAATAATAATTTAATTTTTTATCAATGATTATATGTCGAGGAACTTATCAATTTTTCTAGTATTCTATTATAGT
>NW_006238964.1:2137546-2141046 GCF_000226075.1 Solanum tuberosum | reverse complement strand
CAACGTGTAATATTTACTTACTATTTTCTTCCCCGTGCTATTTTCTTTAATCATATATCAATAATACATACAATAATTTAATTTTTTATTAACATAGATACCTTTAGTAATAATTCTTATAATGTTCTATTAATAATAATGATTGAAATTATTTATGATCACTATTAAAGTTTCTACATAATTGAGATATAAATTGAGGTTAAGTACAAATAAAATATTTTTGAACAAACAAAATAAATACATGCACTATTAGAGAGTAGTTATATAATTACCTTACAATTATGATAAACACGGAAAAGTGTAACTATCTTCAAAAACTATAAGTATTAAATTCAAAATTTGAACTTTTAATTAGTCAGTCTCAATTATTTAAAAAATTGCAAATAATTTTATAATTTTAAAATAACTAACTTATCATTTTAAAAATAATTTTATAATTCCTAACTAACTATTTAAAATTTTATATAAATTCCATATTTTTTTTAAATGTCTGAATTCCATGTTATAATAAAAATAATCTTAATTTTTGAGTTCGCTTTGATCTAATATTTTGAAACACATTAATATTTGTCTCGATCTCATATACAATAGTGCATATTCTCTTATTAATTAAATGGTAATTTCTAATTAACTAAATGACCTATTATTTATTTCAGTTTTGACAAAATAATTTCAAATTCTCTAATATCTTATAATATAAGAAGTCTTTTTTGTACATTTAATTTTTAGAATAGCTGTATATTCTATAGGTTTGAAGGCTCTAAAATTTCAAAGACAACCCCTTTTTTTTTTGTATAGTAACAATTTTAAAAAATTATATTTTAAATAAAATTTAACTGAACAAAATTTTGTTCATACTTTAATATTTTATCACGCACACATATATTACTAAAAAGCTATAAGAAAGTGGAATAATATGCATAAATCATGATATTCTACATTTATCGATACATTAAACTAATAATTCCATAGTAATTAATATATTCAATTGCACATATTTAGCATTTTAAAAATGTGAACATATTACCAATAATCCAACAATCAATAACATGTTAGTGTAAATGATTGAATAAAATTAACAGAAAATGAAAAAAAAGTATTAGAATAACTTCACTAAAATTAAATTAAAAAAATAACGTACAATCTAAAAAATATATTAATCACAGTTAAAATATCAAAGATTACAAATGTAAATAAAAAAACATATAAAACTCATTTGATTTAAAGAATTTAATTACATATTATCACATAAACAAATCAAATTGAATGAAATAAACTAAAAAGTCACAATAAGACATTATGCTTATCAATATCATTATTTGAGGATTTTTAGTTTGATAAATATTGTTCTTCATTCTTGAACTTCTACTATTTTATTCGCAAATATATTCAAATTTTATTCGGCTAGCCATCAAATAATTTACCTATTCACCAAATAAAAAGATGAAGATAAAAAGAATAGAAATAATTTAACATACAACATTACACATTTGAAGAAGAATAGATTCATGGTTCAATCATTTGATTTAAATCATTTATGTACAAAATATGACAAAAACAAATCAAATTGAATGAAATAAACTAAATAAAAACAACATAATAAGACATTATAGATCTAACAATATCATCATTTGCATAGGTTTTTCACTTTGATAAATATTGTTCTTCATTCTTGAACTTCTACTATTTTATTCGCAAATATATTCAAATTTTATTCGGCTAGCCATCAAATAATTTACCTATTCACCAAATAAAAAGATGAAGATAAAAAGAATAGAAATAATTTAACATACAACATTACACATTTGAAGAAAAATAAATCCACAATTCAATAATAAACACATGTTAGTATAAATGACGGAATAAAAAATTAACAAAAAATAATAAAATTAAAATGTATTCGATTAGCTGCACTATTATTAAATTAAAAAATAACATACAATTACAAATAAAATTAATCAAATTTTAATCATACTCTAATATTTTATCACCCACAAATCTATTATTAAAATAAAAATCTATAAGAAAGTGCATCAAATAATTTACCTATTCACCAAATAAAAAGATGAAGATAAAAAGAATAGAAATAATTTAACATACAACATTACACATTTGAAGAAAAATAAATCCACAATTCAATAATAAACACATGTTAGTATAAATGACGGAATAAAAAATTAACAAAAAATAATAAAATTAAAAAATTATTCAATTCAAATAATTCAATAATATAAAAACATGTTAGTATAAATGATTGAATAGAAAATAATTTAACAGAAAATGATAACATAAAAAGTATTAGAATAACTTCACTTAAATTAAATAAAAAATAACACAATCAAAAAATAAATATTAATCACGGTAAAAATCATCAAAGATTACAAATGTAAATAAAAAAAGAAACATAGAAAACTACATTCGACCTAAAGAATTAAGGTATAATATATGATAGAAACAAATCAAATTGAATGAAATGAACTAAAAAAATTACACAAAAAGACATTATAGATCTAACAATATCATCATTTGCATAAGATTTCCACTTTGATAAATATTGTTCTTCTTTTTCTTGGACTTTCACTTTGTTATTTTGCAAGTATATTCAAACTTTTTTTTACGGCTAGCCGTTAAATAATCTACCACTTCGCTCCATAAAAAGATAAAGATAAGAAGAATGGTAATAATTCAACAAATAATACTACACATTTGAAGAAGAATAGATCAATTCATTTTTTTAATAAACTTTATTTATGTATATATAGGGAATAGAGATAATGGGTAGAATAGTTTTAGGTAACCACTTTAAATTCAAATTCAAAAAGTAACTACTTTGCCTTTTTTTTTAAATAGTTACGTGAGTTGGTTACTTATTTTGAAAAAAACACATTTAAAATTATTTTTTTATTTTTTAAAAACTAAAGTATATCTTCATTTAACAGAATTTTTAAAATGTGCGGGTAGTTTTGCTATTTATTTACTTAAAATGATTGATGCACGTTTTTTATTGTATTTTTTTCTTTTTTACCTTTTTAAGTTATAAAGAAAAAATATTATTTAAAAAAATAATAATTCTTTTAGAGATCTATCAAATTAGCAGTGGTTTTTTTCCCTTTTTCAATTCACGTAAGTTTTACACTGCTATTAATTTAAATAAGTTTTGTAATGTTAAATAAGTTTTAAAATGTTAATTTAAGAAATATTTTAAGTTTATATTTTGTTTTTTTCAATTGTTATTTATTATTTAAAATATATTTAAAAAGGTTTTCATGAAAACTGATTAGCAATTTAAATACATTGTTATCAACATTAATATAATATTATATTATTATTACTTTTATTAGTACTATAATTATTGATTATTATTATTACTATTTAAAAATTTACCTTTTAAAAATAGTTGGTTGCTCTTTTTTTATTTCTTTTTGTTTAATTTAAGATACATATTTAAATTATTTTTTGAATTTTAAAATTGTTGAATTTTTGTGGTGCTGACATGTGGC
>NW_006238964.1:2079194-2137017 GCF_000226075.1 Solanum tuberosum | reverse complement strand
AAAATAACACATATCATTTTAATATTACCAAAAAAGTATTATAAATAATAATAATTAACAACTTAAAATATCTGAAAGACATTTTAAAAGGGTTAATTTTGTAATTTTATCCATATCACATAAATTAGGACAAAGTGACCAGTAATGTACGTTAATTAAAAGTTACATAAAAATATCATAAATCACAATAATTAATAACTTAAAACATTTTTAAAAAAAATATGAAAATTTGGATGACTCTCCAAATTTCATTTGTGTCACATAAATTGAGACAACAAAAATAACATATATTGGGTCCATTTTAATTTATTTGTCTTTTTTTTTATATTTAAAAATTGCGTAAAAATACTATAAATCATGATAATTGACAACATAAAATATTTCAAAAATGTTGTATGTGGTTAGTCTTATTATGCCTTAAATAACATCAAAGAAAGTACAGGTTTGTGATAAAAAAACTTATTCCTTTATCCACGCAAATAATCGCTTCAAAAACTCGATTATTAGCCCCAAAACATACCATTTATATTATTGGGCCCGTGCATACATTATCTAGTATATAAATAGATAGTATCCATTTAAACAACCCATACAACGCAACCCACTAAAAAATTGACCCGCCCCGCGTTTTCGCTGAACTCTGTATAGCTGGTACGTACCCGCTACTCAAGTCATACTACACCATCCTTGACGAAAAATGGAAGTTATTCAGTGCTTTACAATTTCTTCCATGAAAATATCCTTTCATCTCTAGTATCTGTACTGTCACCTCAACTGTGAAATCTCCTCTCTGTTGCCGGCGACAAAATGAGGGTAGTGACACCGAAATCCCCATCACCGACACTACCCGCCGATCAAAACCGCCTGACGTCTACCCCCGTAGCAGTATCCGCCGGCGGCGTAAGAAACCAAGATGCTGAATTACTCTTCCGTACAAAGCCAATTGCTGAAATCCGAAATGTGGAAGCGGCCACCAGGAAACAGATCCAAGACAAGAGCGAAGAGCTTCGGCAACTCGTCGGCAATCGTTATCGAGATCTCATCGATTCCGCTGATTCCATTGTTCTAATGAAATCCTCATGTGAGTCAATTTCTGCCAATATAGCCGCGATACACCACGGCATTATTCATTCTCTCTCTTCCACCGTTGCTGAATCCCCTAAGTCCGTTGTTTCTTCTGACCCTGCAAAAGCTCGGATTTACGGAATTGCCTGTAGGGTTAAGTATCTTGTTGATACGCCGGAGAATATCTGGGGTTGTCTCGATGAATCAATGTTTTTAGAATCTTCTGCCCGTTACGCCCGTGCTAAACACGTTCACCATAGTTTGCATAGAAATAAGGATTACAAAAGTGTACTGTCCAAATTTCCGTTGCTTCAGCATCAATGGCAAATTGTGGAGAGTTTTAAATTTCAGATCTCGCAGAGAAGCAGAGAGAGATTGTTGGATCAAGCACTTGGCCTCGGGATAAAAGCTTATGCGGATGCTTTAGCTGCAGTTGCTGTCATTGATGAGCTTGATCCCAAACAGGTTCTGACATTATTCCTTGATTCGCGTAAATTGTGTATTTCTCAGAAACTAAATGCATGTTCCAGTGGTAATGCTACTAGCTCCGATGTGATTTTAGTTTATTGTGAGGCATTAAAGATTATTCAAGTTACTGTGGGTCAAGTAGGAGAATTATTCTTGCAAGTGCTAAATGATATGCCTTTGTTTTATAAGACTGTATTGGGTTCACCTCCTGCCTCTCAATTGTTTGGTGGAATACCTAATCCGGATGAGGAAGTGAGGTTGTGGAACTCATTTAGAGATGATCTGCAATCACAAATGGTAATGTTGGATAGGGATTTCGTTTCGAAGGCATGTTCTGATTGGTTGAGGAATTGTGGCAAGGAAACAATGAACAAGATCAATGGCAAATACTTGATCGATGTTATCAGCTGTGGAAAAGAGCTTGCATCTGCTGAGACATTGGTACGGGAAACCATGGAAAATAAGAAGGTCTTAGAAGGGAGTTTGGAATGGCTTAAGAGTGTTTTTGGGTCTGAAATTGAGTTGCCATGGAAGAGAACACGTGAGCTTGTCTTGGGAGGTGATTCGGACCTGTGGGACGAGATATTTGAAGATGCTTTTGTTAGAAGGATGAAAGCAATTATTGATAAAGGATTTGATGAGTTGAGTGGATTGGTTGATGTTGTAGCGTCAGCGCGGGTCATCTCAGGAACTCCTGGTGAGCAGGTCAGTTTTCAGGCATACTTGAATAGATCTTTAAATGGTGGAGGTGTTTGGTTCATGGAACCAAATGGTAAAAAAGTTACCACCATTCCTGGTGCCAAGTCACAGCAGCCCGAGGAGAATGATTTTCGAAGTTGTCTCAATGCTTACTTCGGGGATGAAGTCAGCAGGATTAGAGATGCTGTGGACAGCTGCTGTGAGAGTGTTCTAAAAGACCTGCTAAGCTTCCTGGAGTCTCCCAAGGCATCCTTGAGACTGAAAGATCTGGCCCCATATTTACAAAATAAATGTTACCAAAGTATGTCAGCTATACTAATGGAACTGAAGAGTGAGTTGGATGCTTTGTCTGATAACCTTCAAAACAAAAACTCAATGGACGAGTCAGTGCCATCACCTGCTATACTTGTTGAGCGGTCAATATTTATAGGGCGACTTTTGTTTGCATTCCAGAAGCATTCCAGACACATTCCTGTCATACTTGGGTCACCAAGGTCATGGGTGAGTGAAACTAGAGGGGCTGGCTCGCTTAAGACCCCAACTCTTTTAAGGTACTCTATGCCATCTGTTGACTCCCCAACCTCTGATGGTCCTGGAAATACAATGTTTGATTCACCCAGAAGACAAAGTTCATTGGCTTCTGCTGCTTTGTTCGGAGTGGATGACAGTTCAAGCCCACAGCTTGAAGAGCTAAGTAAAATGACGCAAGATCTTTGCATCAGAGCTTATAATATGTGGATATCTTGGGTTTCTGATGAACTTTCAGTTATCTTATCCCAAAATCTCAAACAGGATGATGCATTGTTGGCAACAACAACCTTGAGAGTAAGTGCTATTCTTAAAACTGTTCTGGCTGGGTTTTCCTAAAGGACTTTACATGTCATTTTTATTCTTATGCTTCCTTTAGATGTTTGTTAATCATACCTGTATTATATTAGTCACTTCTGTCAGTGGTCCTGGTAATTACTTTGCAGCACTTGTTATCAAAGTAACTTGAAAATCACATCTTCTGATCCTGGATTTTGTATAATTTTCTGCTGATAAGTTTTATTATGAATCAATGGGCCCAAATAGACTGGAATGGATATAGAGGATTAGCAGACATTAGTATAGCTGAGACCCCATAGTTTAATACCAGGGGTAGTTGATTCATTAAATTTTAGATTAGGAAATGTTAAATAGAGAGCATCCCCATAGTTTAGCATCCTCTTAAATTTTTGCGAGGACCCTCTCTATTTTTGAGGGCAATGCAAGAAAAAGACAGGCCTTAGGTTTCTGCTAGTTATGGTATAGGAACACTTGTTTGGTGTTTTCTTCATAGGAGGTTACTTAGTTTATAGTTTGGTAAAAAAGTTGTTTTTTTTAATCTAGTCAGGATATCACAAAAGTTATATAAACAGGCATGCCCTATACATCTACTGATGCAATTCTTGATTTCCTTTAAAAACAATAGGCGATTCTCAATTAATTTTGTTTGACTTCTTATGCTGCATATAAAGTTTTATGTCTCACAAATTTATCAAGGAAAGAAAAAAAACATCAACTTTCACAAAGTCAGGGAGTGTTCACTACCTTTTTTTTGTGATAAGGTAAATGATATTATTAACAATGGGAATGAAAGCTCCCATATACAATAGGAATACCAAAAAGTGGAGAATCTACATCAAAACATGATTCTCTACAAAAGACACCCAATCCTTCTGTCAGGTGTAATGCTGTTTGTAAATTCAGTTTAATTGTTTGGATTGATTTGACATCAAATTTATCTCCAAGAGAGAATGACAGGTTTTTTGCTTGTTGTTGTCTAGTACTTGGTATAAAGTAACATTAGAAGATTCCTAACTCTGAACTTGCCTACACAAAAACAAAAATAGATTAGGTGATTTCTTTCCATCTCCAAGTCTTGGTGGGTAGAAGAACATGATATTTGTGTTGGCTGAAAGGTAGCCGATGGATTGGTCAAGGTGCAGGCAAGTTGTCACAGGCACTATCCTTATAGGAAAAGGAAAAAAGAAAAGAAAGCACGCCTATTCCAAAAAACAAAAACAAGGCTTTGATTTTTCTACAGGTTTTGGGTAGAGCGGGTTCCTTGTCATGCCGGGGATGTAAGGCACCAGGTCTTTTTCATGCTTATCCTTGATGGGAATGTAAAGTTGTCTGTATACATATCTTTTTTTCTGGTTTACATAATCCTCTTTCAGCATTCTTTTACACCATGACTAAAAATTATACTGCTTATTGAAAGTGAACCATTACAAGTCATTCATGCTCAGATAATATGCAATACAAGTTTCATCCCCTTCTTCTTTAGTTACTCTAAATTAGTTTATCAAGTTTGTATCTCCTCTTAATTGATAATTGATTGCTATAAGTTGATTTAATCAAGCTTCTTCATCTTAACTTGCGGCAGGGCTGGGAGGAGACTGTTGTTAAGCAAGATCAGTCAAATGAAGGCGAGTCAGAGATGAAGATATTGCTTCCTTCTATGCCTTCTTTGTACATAACCTCTTTTCTATTCCAAGCCTGCGAAGAAATTCAGCGAGTAGGTGGACATGTGCTTGATAAGCCTATTCTGAAAAACTTTGCCTCAAGACTGTTAGATAAGGTATTGAAAGAGTATGCGTTTCTTTTCTTCAATTTTCAATGTTTTTGAGAAATATTACTTGTCATCTTATCATATGGATTATCTTCCATAGTTGTGGGAAGGTATGAAGAGCAAGAAAGTATGATGCCATTTTCCAGAGTTAGTTTCTGCTGGAATCTAATGGACGCCAAAAGGTCCCTCGTTGAAATGACCACACTGTTTGTCTGAAACTTCCCGTGAATTTGATTTCTTGCTTGTCTTATGCTAAGGCCAATTTCTTACTAACCATTCTTTCATTTCCTGTTGCTGATTTCTCTGTGCTTTGCTAAATCTTCTTAGAGATTGTTATTGCTAATATTTGAATTTGGCTCATGATACATTTATCTCTTTTTAATAAAAACCTGGAAGTATGAATCACCAGCATTGGTGATCTTATTCAATTCGTAAAGATTTTGTTTACGTCTCTATAGTTTTGGAAAAGATGTGTGCTATTTTATTTTAATCTTCAGCTTTTTTGAATTTCTACTAAATTATTTTAGTTGCTGACCTCGTAACGTTACCTGTTTTGACATTTCTCTCTAGAGCCTTTTTAAAAAACAGGAAGAAACCAATATGTTTACTCAAGTTTTTCTTGCATATCTGATTTTCTTTTCCTGATGAATTTACTGAATATCTGGTCTTCAAAGCTTGAGCTAGTTATAAAGTTGGATTGTTATAGCCATATTACCCTATCAAGCAGTAAGGAACAGGATTTCTTATTTAAAGATACATCATTTAAAGTTGGGCACATCACCTTATCAAAAAAAAAAAGTTTGGCACATCTAACAACTTAGTCTTTTGGTTGTCTCTTAGAAGTATGGTTGAACAGTTATTGATCTGTAAGACTTTTTTGTAGATCAGCTAAAAGGCTTTACACAGTTCTGTAGTTAGAAATCAAGGTTTTCACTAGTTTTGAAGAATATGAGGTGTGCTGAAAAATGAATAAATAAATCTATGGTAAAAAGAAAGATATGCAGATACCCAAGGGCGTGGCCTAGTGGTCATTGACTTGGGTTGAGTACCATGAGGTCTCAGGTTCAATTCCCATCCCAGCAGAGACAAAAACACTAGGTGATTTCTTTCCATTTGTTCTTGCCTTGGTAGAAGAGTACCTCATATATGTTGTTGTTGGAGGTGGGAGGTATCACGTGGAATCAATCAAGGCGCAAACTGGCCCGGACACCACAATTATAAAAAAATAAAAGAAAAAAGAAGAAAGATATGCATATAAATGAAAAAGAGAGTAGTTATTAGTGACTATCTGGAGGAAGAAACATCATCTTTTTTGGTGATTCTGCATTATACCAACGAGATTTTGTGGTCTATGTTTTTAAAATAAGTGAATACAAGCGGGTTTCCCCACTTTGAGTTTGAGAGGCTATGTTAGAATGTGAAGTGTATATGTGTCCAGATTCATATACATTTTAGATTTAATTCATTTTAATTGAACAAAGAAAATCTTATAGATTATTCTTTAGGATACTCTAGGGTAGTCTGTATTTAATTATAGAATATTCACTTACCTTATAAGAATAGGATTGATTGCTTTTCATATTATAAATAGCCCAAGACTCATCTTATACATTGTAAACTAAAGTCAATGAGAAGTTTCTTCTATGTTTGCACATAGATTGTGTCAACTTTGCTGTTGTTTTACCTCATTATGTGTAGTGTCTACCTTTTGCGATAAGAACCTCAAACTGCTCCACTGACCACTCCCGTGATTCTGTCATAGAGACCAAATACATTTCTCTAATATGGTAGAATCCACCTAAAAACTGCTATCCAGGAGCTTAACAGTGGTTTTCCAACTTTAATCCCCTGGTCACTCAGATTCCCAATATTATGATTTGAGTTGAGGGGATCTTACCACTTGGTTATTTCTCAATTGTCAAAACCATTCAAATGACATGAATCCAGGTTAGCTGATAACTGTGTTGCCTACTGTTTGCTAGATAAGTCTGTAAAGTTCTTTTAACAATTCATCAAAAACGTTCTCATTCTCAGCTACAATTTCTATTTGGTTTGTCTTTTTCCTTTTAGAAGGTACTTGTATCTGATTTGCTTTGAGAGAGCTAATTTATTGTTCTTACGCTTTATAACAATTGATGCTTATGTATTCTGATGACTGTCAAATATTGATAGATGATTCATATTTATGGAGACTTCCTTTCCAGTCAAGAAACCCAGGGATCTCGAGTTTCAGAGAAAGGGGTGTTGCAAGTTCTATTGGATCTAAGATTTGCTTCAGATATCCTCTCTGGTGGTGATTGTAGTGCAAATGAAGAGTCATTGAAAATGCCTAAGGTAAAGCATCCTTTTAGAAGAAAGCAGGATGTACAACTAAACAAGTCAGTCTCCGAAGAGCGTGTCAATGGGTTGATAAGTAGCTTTGCACAAGGACTGGATCCTATTGATTGGCTCACGTAAGCTTTTCCAAACCAGATAAACTCGATGAAAATATTCATGCCGCTATATAAATTTGCTTTTGTACCGCATCTTCAAAATGCTATTCCCTGTTTTCCATTAATGAGACTTTTTTTATTAGGCCTGAATAATAGAAGGTTAATTCATTCTACACAAAAAGAAATGATGAAGTATTTTTGAAAAGATCAAAGTAGAATACAAGGATTAAACAATGACGGGGTTATTTAGTGGGTATAAGTTTATTGGATAAAAAATGGGATATTATACCGGGTATAATAGGAAACACGTGTTTGGCTTAAAGTAGATAAACTTGGATAAAATCACTTTCTTCTAAAAAAAAAAAAAAAACTTGGACAAACTTTTATTTCTAATTTTAATCTTGACTTTCTAAAAAGACTTCGGAGAAAGGCAAATGTCATTTTGTTGTTTTATTCTGGGTTTGTAATCTCGGGATTGTTATCCACATAGCGAATGGTACAAAAATAATACCAGAATTGTGGTGTAAAAAATTCCGGACTGCTAATCCCAAATTAAAAGTTCTACCAAATATGATCACTCTACAAAAATTTCACATGCATTGCTTGCATCCAGTTATAGCTGGAACGTTTCTGATGCAACAGGATTTTAAAAAAGCTTGTGCTGTTATAATGGAACTTCTTTGGTGAATGCCATGTAAAGATGGTTTGTTGCCTGAGAACTGTCTACTTCATACTGTAGGTCCATACCCTTGAGTAGTAATTGTTGCAAAATTCATGGGACTGGTGTGAATACTTTTCTAATTTTTATTTATCATGTTGGGCAGCAAAATGGCTGAAGGAGCATATTATTAGAATGTCATTTATCAACTGCTTCATCTGTCTTTGCATCTTTAACTGCACACTTTGTTGCTAAGGATATATGAAATTACATTCTATTGGTTTTACTCGGATTCTGTTGCCTCTTTTGGTGGAGGTGGAGTGCCATTGGGTGAATAGTAAATTGATGTATTGTGCCTTCTTAATCTAGTTGGTTGACACTTTGGCTGATTTATTTCCAGCTATGAGCCATATCTTTGGGAGAATGAGAGGCAGTCATACCTGAGGCATGCTGTCCTCCTTGGGTTCTTTGTACAGCTTAATCGGATGTATACAGATACTGCACAGAAACTGCCAACCAATTCAGAATCTAACATCATGCGCTGCTCTGCAGTACCTCGCTTCAAATATCTCCCCATCAGGTTGATATTTTTTTAAAATTTTATAAATTACACTGTTCAATTCATTTTCTGTTCAGTTTGTGGTACTCTTTCCCTTGTACCAGGATTTTCCCTCCTTGATTATCGAGATAAAGGGATGAATTTCACACACATGTAGAAATCACATTGCATTCCTTATGTTGGTTATTACATTTTGTTCTCTAAAGTGATCTTCTTTAATGTTCCCTATGTGTAATGGGTTACTACCATTTGTCATGTATCCTTTGATGCAATGTGTAATTTTTTATATTTGTAATTCAGTGCCCCAGCATTGTCTTCAAGAGGGCCAACCAAGGCATCAATCTCAGCATCTATTAATAATGTTTCATCAAGAAGTCCCTGGAAAAGTTACACAAATGACGAACTGTTTCGAAAGGTTGATATTGATGAAAATTCTAGTTCCGGGATAACATCGCCGTTTTTGAAATCATTTATGCAGGTAAATTCTTCTTTGCCTAGTCTCTGTAGAACCTTCCTTCTTTGTAATCCTATTTTATGCCTGCAGTTCCATGCACACCTTCATCTTTTTTTTCTTCTATTAACCAAAAGAGGTGACTTTTCCAAAATATTTTTGAGAGCTAAAGATATATAGGAATAAACAAAACCGTGCAGAAAAAGAAAAATATATTTTTCGTCTTATTTTGTGGATCTTGATTTGTTAACTGTCCTTTAGTTTTGTGTACGATATGTTTCCGCTCAAAATTGCATATTGACCTGTTCCTTGTGATAATCTTATGAATAGACGTGAAGCTTGTCTCACACCTCAGTTTTATGAATTTCATAATATGTGTTTTATGTTTTCTTATTATTTTACTTTGTGACGTTGGCAAATTAGGTGAATAACAAACTTCCATTAAATTGATGATGTAATTTTTCGTACTGGAAGAATGTCTATCGTCAAAGATGCATTATAGAATGATCAACCAGTCTGCTTTGTTTTAAACTGTCCACATTCTTACTAAAAGTGAATACATAAAAATAGGGAGAAATTAATTTGAGAGTTGTTTTGCCTTTTTTTGGCCTTTTTAAAATAATTTCTCCATGATTCTCAAAGGCTAGAGCCTAGACATGTCTTGTTTGCTTTTCCTCATTTTCAACACACTTTGCTACCAAAGCATCTTCTAGTTTATGATGAGAATATAAAGGCTACTTCAGATAAGGTGAGCCTGATATTGTAGCTCCTTATCACAAACAAAGTTCAGGTCTTTGTCATTCAGAGCGTGCACTTTCAGTTATTGGAGCTGTTATTTTAAACTGTGAATCATGAACTGAATTATTGATTTGACTAAATAAGTTGTTTTGCTCATGTAAGCCTGATTTTTGTTACCTACAATATCCAGGTTGGCAGCAAATTTGGCGAGAGCACGCTGAAACTGGGATCAATACTAACTGATGGGCAAGTGGGCAGGTTTGGTGACATATTACCCGTTCAAGCTTCAGGCTTCCATTCCTTCTTCACAACTGCCAGATCAGAGTAACTGTTGAGAAACTTTTAACGAGCTTTATCCAAAACAACAAAATTGAAGTTGACATAGTTGCTTTTGCCGGAAACTGAAAGAGTAATTTAGTAAAAATCAAGAATGTAGGGATGTTGAACATTAGGAGATGGATATTCATTTTTGAGAGGAAGGTATCATTACTTATCGTATTTTTGCAGTCACGGATAAGGGAATTTTACTCTGTAATTTATGATATTGATTGGAACCAGCAGTCGATGAGCTTAATCTGCTTGTACAAAAGAGGATAAACGAAAAGATGTTTCAGTAATGTGTAAAATGATGTTATTCTTTTAATTACATTTCCCATCTACTTATACAATTAGTTGTGTTGAAGTAGGTGAAAGTACTAGGCACAATAAGTATATGAATATATGTGATGCAGGTTAGTAGTATTGTTTTTTTTTTTTTTTCAAGTGTTGGAATGTATAATTCAGTCGGCAAAATGCGATTCAATTAGTGGCCCATGGCAATGTCATATTTGGATTGTATCCCCACACACAGCAGTTCAATAATAAATTAATGACCCACATTTTCCATCAACCAACTGCTTTTTCCCTGTTATTGTCCAATTCTCTGTCACTCATCATCAAAATAAATAAACATGACAGTCTTTATCCTTGAAATTTTTTGTGTGATTTTCATTGTGGAGTTAATCCGTAATCATTCCACTATTCAAGTTGAGCAATGGTTGCGTAAGTAGGTGAATATATGAATTTACATGTAATAATAATTTGAAAACGATATGTATACATTATTTATACTCATACGTTGACAGTGAACTGATCTTATGATTCTTCATTAGTGCGTAGTTTTATTCTTTTGGTTCTAATTCTACTATAATAATAAGGGTTAATAAGAAGAAGAGTTAGTTCCTTTATAAATATTCTTCATACCACTTGACATTGCAATTGAAAATATTATATTTCATAAGAAAGAATTTCAATATTTTGTTATGCTACAAGTTATAAGTTACACTGCTTGGTGTAACTACCTAAGAATTGGGACATTACTGTATCTTATTAAATTCAGATATTATAAACAATACAACTATCAAAAGTGGCACTGCCATGATTGATTTGGGATGAATATAATTCGTTTATCCATAATAGAAGGCTAGGGTTCAAACTTTGAAAAAAAAAAAAACATTTCTTTATTTAATAATTGGCCTTACACAATATTAATTTAAATTAATAACTCAACGCGAATAATACCGAATGCGGTCGAAAAAGTACAAAATAAAGTTGTTCTATTAAATTAATATTTCTTATTCACTCAGACCCTACCACTAACTGAACAAAACAGATACTGTTTGAGTAGCATTGTACTTATTCTATCCAAAGAAGAAACTAAACACACAACATTTTCTTTTACGGGAATGCAAATAAATCAAATGACAGTCGTAAAATAGTTGGCATTTTCTTGCTTTTCTAATTTGAATTTTTTTTAAAAATTAATTAGAGAACTATCAGAGTAGGGCAGTAGTTAGTGAAGAAAGTCTAATAAATTAAAGAATCTAAATTAGGTAGCTTGTCTAAAATCCAAGTATTAATCAAAACCCCATCTTTTTAATGAATTCGTTGCACCAAAAGATGGTATAGTGAAGTATAGTGATTAATGAAATGAAATACTAACAATTATTAGAGACTAAAAAATGATTCTTAGAAGCGAGAAACATGCTACACAATTAATCAATTAATGTTTTGTTTTAGCTAGCGTTTGGCCATAGATTTCTAAATATTCTTGGCAAATATTATTTGGATGAAAATTTGGGTGAAATTTCACCATGTGTTTGACCATAGTATTTGGGAAATATATTTCACTTTTTAGAAAAATATGATTTATACCCATAAGTTTTAAAAACTATCAAAACTAACCATAAGTTTGTATTACAAGTCAATTAAATCTTCGTTGCAACAATAACAAATAGTGTTCATGACACTAGAGCAATGTGGTAGTTTGGAGTGAGTGCAACAAACATCATTCCATAAATCGTTAAGTAGACAAAGCACATGACTTTGTTACCATTAGCCTATTGTTCATCATTTTCATCAACAACCATATCATCATTTAATATTCACTGAATATTTCATCACTACTTTGGTGTTCACGTAAAAAATTATGTAATACAACGCAAACAACTACTATAGAGGGTGTTTTTGTAAAAGATAAAAGTTTGGGGTAAAATTTCAATTTTCAAAAGATCCCAAATAATGAGATTTGGCCCAAATACTAGAAAACACTAGTATATGGGAATTTGGGATATTTGCCAAATAACGACAAACTGTATGGACAAACACTATTTGCCAAATTTCCCCCCAAATATTATTTGGGAAATCTATGGCCAAACGGGCCCTTAGTATCTGTCTAATATTTAGTGAGAGGTAGTTGGGATTTGAGGAAATAATTAAGGTGGGTAAAGTTAGAAAACTTAATTATTCTATAAATGCTATTTTAGTTATACACTTTATTTCAATTTTTTTGTTACATTTTAGTTGATGGTTTTTCGAAATAACCTATACCTTGATGAGATAATAATAAAATTTGTGTACATTCTATTCTTCCCAAATCTTACGAATTTCATTGAAATATGTTATTATTGTTATTGTTTAGTTATACAACTTGTTTAACCGACAATCAATAAGTAAAGCATATAAAAATTTCATAAAGCCATTTTTCAACTATTTTAAATTGTACTCTAATTAATCAACACCATAATCTTTTTTATATATATTTTTTTTTAAAAAAAACGAGTTTTAATGAGTATATTATTACCAAAATTAGTTCTATTTTGTTCGACAGTGACAAGTGGCTGCCGACACTCATTTCCGAACCAACCTTGTTGATTAGGCTCGGAATCAGGTTCAGCTTCGCCACTTTCCGGACCTCCTCCTTCTACTTGTCTCTTATATGCTTCATTCACTCTGCTTCCTCATACTACTTCTCTGTTTCTCTACAAAAAGTCTGCAAATTAAATAAATAAAAATCCCATGCAATTCATACAAAACACACAGTTCATGGGATTTTTGAATTTATGAACAATTCCATAAAATATTCAAAGAATTTTTCTGGGTAGTTTTGTGTCAGACTGTTCAGAATTCTACTGTAATTCAGTTGTAGAATTTTTTTTGAAAAAATGTTGCACGCAAAATCAGAGTCAGATATAACAAGTTTAGCTCCGTCGTCGCCGTCGAGGTCACCAAAACGGCCAGTTTACTATGTACAGAGTCCTTCAAGGGACTCACAGGATGGGGATAAATCAGCATCCATGCAGCCGACGCCGAGTTTCAACAGTCCAATGGAATCTCCTTCGCATCCTTCATTTGGGCGGCACTCGAGGAATTCGTCGGCTAGTCGATTTTCCGGGATATTTAGGTCGTCGTCCGGCAGGAAAAATGGCCGGAAAAGGAACGATAAAGGGTGGCCGGAATGTAATGTAATTTTGGAAGAAGGTAAGTATGATGAATTTGATGAGGAGAAGGGATTAACTCGGCGGTGTCAGGCTTTGCTTGCTCTTTTGGGGTTTGTTGTTTTGTTCACTATCTTTTGCCTCATCATATGGGGCGCTGGACGTCCTTTCAAAGCTGAGATTACTGTCAGGGTATGTTTCTTTGCTCCCGTAGAAAGCGAATTCAGAATTTTGAGTTTATTGATTCTAAAAATTTAGTTATAGGATTTTGGCAAAAGCTAATACTCTAGTAGAATGAAATTTCTGAATTTTGTGTTACTACTCCAAATTATGAGACATAGGTAGTATATGTCAGCTTCTGGGCAAGAGGCTAAACTGTCTGCAGTTTTGATGGTGTTTTGGCTTTTATTGCGCATTGGTAATAGATATGACTGTTTTCAGCACTAAACAACATATTAGTACTAACTTTATTGAAATAAACAATGGCACTGTTGGAATTTCGAATTCGAGAGGCAGTGTTTTTCTTTGATATGTAGTTTTCAAATATATACATTTTATTTCAGAAAAACTGAAAGTTTCTGTTTGAATTCATAGT
Source organism: Solanum tuberosum (assembly GCF_000226075.1). Lineage (NCBI taxonomy): Eukaryota > Viridiplantae > Streptophyta > Magnoliopsida > Solanales > Solanaceae > Solanum > Solanum tuberosum. Next base: position 2,123,001 of record NW_006238964.1, on the reverse strand, counting down.
CAGAGTTAGGACAAAGGAAGTTCACACGGGGTGGAGTTGCAATATTGAAATAAGGATTGAAACTATTGTGTGAAATTCCTGTGTGATTTCATGCTTCTAATGGTACTAAGTATCCTGATACAACATCCAATTCCATCTATCATGACACTTCTTTATTGAATTTAGTATGCGTGTGTGACTTGTTATAATTGATCCAATTGATAGTATAGAGGATGGTAGCAGCGAAATCCAAAATTGACATGGTTATATTTCAATAGCAAGTCACTGATAAGCACTCTTTCTCCTCATGATGTTAATTTTTTTGTCAAGAGCTGCAAGTGGGGACTAGGAAAGAAGGCTTAAAAGCCAGAAAGCCAGAAAGCCTTTGGTTCATAGTTCTAGCAAGTTAACCAACTTTTTCTTTGTGGTTCTTTTCAGAGTATGGTTGTGAATAACTTCTACGTTGGTGAAGGTTCGGACTTCACTGGAGTTGTAACTAAGATGATGACAGTGAATGCGTCGTTGAGAATAAGTGTGTACAATCCTGCTACGTTCTATGGCATTCATGTTACCTCCACCCCCATCAATCTCATCTATTCAGACATCGTTGTTGCTAGTGGTCAGGTAATCTCATTACATATTTCTTTCATTTCTTGGTAAGGATATCTCTCTTGTTGTTCTGCCTTTTCAATTAGCAAGCATTGTTTTAGCAGGGTGTTAGATGGACAGTTTGGACTAATTTAGGCAAGGTTAAACAGATTGAGTGAATAATAGATTGGTAATAGACTCCCCAATATTTGTGTGGATAAAGAATGGACGGGTCAAATTGGGCTAAACAAAGGATCGTAACCCAACTCAAAATCATTTTCATTTAGGTGTTTGTTCTTTTATAATTTTGTCTAATTACCAAACTAATAAAAGTTTTTTTTTAATCGTAAACAAACACAAAAACTTATTTTTTAATGTTTTGATAAGTTATTTTTTGGGCTACATTCTGCAGTCCAAATTGACCTTACCCTTTTAGATAGGCTAATTTGTATTATGCTTAAAATAACCTGTCAATCTATATATACCGAGTCTAACTTGCCCAAGTTTGGGGGGTTTGACATGTTATGTTTTTAAAGGGCTCAATGTGACACCCTCTCTCTACGAGCTGCCAAATTCATGGCGGGAAATGTCACCAATGTTGAGAAAACGGAGAAACAACATCGATTAGTAAAACTTGACCTATTGCACGTCTTGCTAACGTCATATTCTTAATTTTCTTTGGTTTTGCAGCTAAAAAAATATTTTCAACCGAGGAAGAGTAGGCGGACCGTGTTAGTGAGCATAGAAGCAACAAAGGTTCCCTTGTATGGAGCTGGATCAAGTCTTGATGCAGCAACCAACGGCGGTTTTAAAGTTCCATTAAAGTTGGAGTTTGAAATCAAGTCGCGCGGAGATGTGGTGGGGAAATTAGTCAGAACAAAGCACAAAAAGGAAATCTCATGTGATTTAGTCATTGACTCAATTAGCACAAAACCCATCAAGTTCAAGAAGAATTCTTGTGTTTACAGCTGAAGAAGATATGATCGTTTGCTTCATTTTCAGTTTGTGTGCAGACAACTTTCTGTAAAATTCTCTTCTTAGCAAAGTTCAATTTTCACTTTGGGTGTGACAAGCTTATGTAAAATTTCTCTTTTTATTAGCAAAGTAAGTCCAATTTTGAGAACACTATATATCATTCGAATAAAATAGCATTTCCCCCAAAAGAACATTGTTGGCTGTAAGTTGAATTGGTGTACATATGTAAGTTTGGGTTCATGAATGATAATTGTATTATGATGATCTATTTACCAACTGTCTATATAAGAGCGTGGGAGGAAGGGAGCGTCCTCCTTCGTATCAAGAGTGTGTTGGGGAGGCTAGGGAAGATGGATTGGATCGAGAGACAATGATCATGCCTCTCCTTTATCGACAAAATTTTCATCATTTTCAGTCTACGGCGTCATTAGTGACCAAAAAAAAGAGTTCCAATTCCAAGTTTCTATTGTTTTACTTTTAGATAGATTGATCAACAATAGCATAAAAAATTGTAAACGAAAATGGGATTTTAAGACATTCTATTAGACTTAAATCAGAAAATGTACTAATTAATGGAAAATGTACTGCTTTAGGAATTGAAAATGGAATTAGCATTTTATAGGTTTAACTTTTTGTGCAACTACAAAAAGAACTTTTTTTTATGTGTTATTATGGTCATATTTTACTTAGTTACAATATTGCCTAATTCCTAACGCCGATAACCATAATGTAAAGCTTAAATTTTCCTATATTACGTTGCCGACTGAAACCGTTAGTCAAATAACATTAAACTACTATTAAAGTATGGTTGAATGGATTGAATTTATTCAGCTTTAACTAAAAGCATTGATTTTGAGGCTTAAATATATAAAAGGTTTTAATAGAAAACGTGTCTAATAGGGAAGTCTTGGGTTCCTATAAATATTTATTGTAACACACTTCAATTATCACCTTTTTCATCTAAACAAGAATGATATTTCAAATAAGAAAAATGAACAAATAATAGTTAAAGTTTGTTTTGATAAATATTTAGTAATAGTTCAGGAAGAAAATTCATATTTGTGACAATATATCTATAGAACTTCAACTCCGAACACTGGGTGGGAAACTAAAAAATAAAAACTGAAAAATCTATGGAACTCCAAAAAGAAAGTACTTCCTCTCTGTTCCAATTTAGTTGTTATGTTTCGCTTTTCGAGAGTCAGCTTGATAATTTTCAAAGCTAAATTAGGTTGCATTCATTCTATATTTCAAAATAAAATTTTAGATATTCAAAATGTCATATTCAAAAACTATACGGAAAGTATTATAAATTGTGACTTTTTTTTCATATCAATATGATGAAAAAATACACTTTAAAATGTTAATCAAAATTTATATCGATTGACTTTCAAAAAAGAAATTATGACAATTTAAAAAAAAATGGAGGGAGTAGGTGTGTTTTTGACTATTTAACCAAAGCAAAAAAAAATGCAGATTATTCTGGAATCGAAGTCAATTTATGTTATACTCCCTCCGTCCAACAATACTTATCCATTATAAATTTTGCACACTTTTTAAAAAACTATAAATAGAAGGGTAATTTTATTATATCACCATTAGAATATAATAAATAGTGATAAGGGTCTGAAAAATACCCCAACTTTGGTCGAATTTGCTGTTGCGTTACTAAACTTTCATGAGGACCTATTACCTCCCTAGATTATTTAATACCGTATTTTAAACATATATATTTTTCCATGTGAACATAAAAAGTAATGCAAAATTATAAATAGTAATGTGTCCACGTGGGCACATATATATCTTTAAAATACAGTATTAAATAGTTCAGGGGGTAAAAAATACGGTATTAAATAGTCTAGGGAGGTAATAGGTCCTTATGAAAGTTTAATATCGCAACAACAAATCCAACCAAAGTTGGGATATTTTTCAAACTCTTATCTCTAAAAAATATAATATCTAGAAAAATGTAATAGAGAAATTATTGTAATTAATAATAATGGTAAATTAGAAATTAAGGAAAAAATTATTTATTAATTTTATAAAATAGACAAATACTATTATTAAACATTTCAAAATAGTAACATTATTATTGAACAGAAAAAGTAAAAAAAATAAAATATCTCTCGAATAAATCTTTGGCGATCAAAATCTAAATTAATCACTCCTAAACACAAGTACCGACATTGGGCTAAAAGAATGATAGCATTAAAATGTGGCGCGATTGACGTTACTTAAATATAAACTCTGGTCAGCCTTGTTCAGCGATGTGCCCCCCACTTCTTCCGTGACTGTCCCCTCACCCTTTTCACTTCACTTTACATCTTCATAGATCCCTATCAAATTTGCACCCATTTTCAGTATAAAAACTAGAAATCCCAACAAGAATTGATCTATATATTCAATAGTTATCATGTTTACTCCAAAACCCTCTTCAAGATTTGTCCTTTTTACCTTAATACTTCTTCTCTTGCTCAGCTTTTTGGCTCCATCAATTTCTTCTGAGCTTGACTTAGATGATGAAGATGGTGATGACATGGAAGGTTTGGAAGAACTCATAGCATTGGATGAAGAAGAAGATTTGCAGCAAAAACCGGAAGGGGCGCATCATGAGAAGCAATCTGAAGCTGAGTTTGTAAGTAAGGCACAAAGAATAGTACTTGAGCTTAATAATGACAATACTAAGAGGGCAATTGATGGAAATGAGTATGTTTTGGTTCTGGGTTACACTCCCTGGTGCGCCAGGAGTGCGGAGTTAATGCCGAAATTTGCTGAGGCTGCTACTGCTCTCAAAGAATTGGGGAGTCCGCTTTTGATGGCGAAGATTGATGCTGAACGATACCCTAAAGTTGCTTCTACTCTCGAGATCAAAGGGTTCCCGACTTTGCTTCTGTTTGTCAATGGCACTTCTCAACCTTACACTGGTGGATTCTCCGCGTAAGCAATTTTTGAATATCTAAATTTTGATTTGATCTAATCCAATTTCGTTTCAAAGATTAGTCAAGTTGACTCTTGTTAAACTAAAAATGCCACATAAATAGGAAAGGAGGGAGTAGTAAGCTAGTACAGTAGTAAAATTAGGAGGACAGACTTGTGTAGCTCTTTATGTTGTGCTTTCATATGTGCATTGGATTTGTTGATTTACATCTGTGGTCCGCATATCAATCAGGGAAGAACTTGTTATCTGGGCAAGGAAGAAGACAGGTGTACCTATTATTAGAATTAGCTCAGATGCTGAAGCAAGACACTTTCTCAAGAAGCATACCATGTTTGTGGTTGGTGTGTTTGAGAAATTTGAGGTATTACCTTTCGTCTCATTTGGCATTCAGTTGATACTATCATTTTTTTATTAGTATAGGAATTAGAGAACTTGTGTAATTCGTTTATTCATATAAAATTGAAATCAAGAATGTATCATATCTTCTAATTTTTAAAAGAAGTATGTTAACATACCAGGGACTTCATATCTTAATAAAGTGAGCACTAGGTCTGATCAATCAATTAATTTTGCCTCAATGCCAGGTTAGTTGGGTTCAGCCATATGAATCATCTGGTTCATTCCTCTATATACATGATCAAAATTCATTCCAAAATTAAATAAATTTTAATGTAAAGTAAATTAGGGGTTCTCTAAGACTGCATACTATCAAAATGTCACAGTTACTCTTACTTTTGACATAGAAGGTTCTACACTGCTGTGTCTCAAAAAAAAAAGTTTCTAAACTGGTACCAACTAAGTCCTCTTTGATCTGAAACAGAAATAAAAGCTTAATAGTAGGATGGTTGATAAGGAAAGGCATTTCTAGCTGCTTTTTCCTTGTAACTATTGCTATATGCTGTTTATTTTTTCATTTTTTCACCTAAAAGTTGATTCTGTTTATGTATCCTTCATCTCTTAGAGTATCTTTGCTACTTCATTTCTTCTGATAGAAGTTAGTAAATAGTATTGCTTTAGTTTTCACCTTTACGTGTTTTATTTATTGTCTTATAACTGCCTATGATGCACCAGGGGACAACATCTAGTGAAGTTCAGTGTTATTTGTTTGTTCAACTCAACTTTATCCACCCATGGTTTGGTTAATGATGAAATCATTCTGTACATTTAATTTTCTGCTTTATAATGCATACAACATAATAAGGACATTTTTAGATAGGCTAAAATAAATATAAGGACATTTTTAGAGTATCTTTGCTACTTCATTTAAGGACATTTTTAATTAGGTTATAATGCATACAACCTTCCTGTTTTAGTCGAATTTCCCTCATCTCACCAAAATATAAATAGGCTACCGAACAAAATAGTTTGTGGAAAGATTTGCTTCTGACATGCATGTATAATCATACAGGGACCTGATTATGATGAATTTACAAAAGCAGCTGAAATGGACAATGAAATTCAGTTTGTGGAAACTAACAATGCAGAATTTGCCAAGCACCTCTTCCCTGATTTTAAGCCAACCAGACTTTTCCTTGGTCTAGTTAAAAGTGAGCCAGAGAAATACACTGATTATGGTAGGTTTCCTATTTTTAGATTCCAGAGTTACATTTTACACCACTTCCGTGCTCAAGAATTACTATTCTCTCACGATAGATGGTTGTTCCTGACTATGCCTGCAGCCGAGCAGTTAAATCTACAACTGCTTATTCATTGAATGGCTAAAAGTTTGGAAAGATTAAATGGCTATATCATTCCCTAATCTCTAGGAACATTGCTGTTACTTTTTAATCTAGACTTGATTTTTTCAGTAGCATTGCATTGTTTAATAGCATATCACTATTCACATCATTGATATGGTTTGCAGAAGGAATCTTCAGTACAGATGGAATCTTACAGTTTTTGGATGATAACAAGTTCCCCTTAACTACAGTACTTACTGAACTTAACGCTGCTAGAGTTTACTCCAACACAAACAAACTTCAGGTAACTTTTGTGCCTGACTCATTGTACTTTATATCTTCTGTTTCCCAAAGTGATTGACATCTCCATTTAATTGTAATTCATATGCTCATGCACTTCTTAGTATTTCATAATATAAAGACTTGCATTTCTCTATGAAAGAAAGGTGAAGAAAACAAAGGCTGTTCTCCTGTATTGTTGAAACAATGTTAGTCTTTGATATTTGTGAAAACACTTGTATATCCAAGTGTTGATTTTATCAAAATCATCTTTGAGCTGGTATAGAGTCAGCAATTTTATCCATGAGAAGCAGAGGTCAGCTGTAACACCAATAATTTCATCGTTTTTTTTTCTTGCGTGGACATTTTTACTTTCACAAATATATGTTAAAACACCTATAATAAGAAGAGGAGACTACTAACAAAGTTCGTTACAATTCTGAGCATCTATTGTTGTTTAACCAGACTGGACTTAGCTTTTGCTGTTGGATATAGAGTTTGTAACAAACACTTTTATGAGGAAATTCTCATCTCTCCAGCCAACACACTGTTCAATGTATATCTAGTTCTTGAATTTTTTAAAGAGACTGTAATCATGTACTAATGTGTGATAATTGTTGGATTGTTATAATGTGTGATAATTGTTGGATTGTTACCTATGTTTCAATGCCATATAGGTGTTGATAATTGCTGAGCCTGATGACTTCAAGAAACTTGTGGAACCTTTGCAAGACGTTGCAAGAAAGTTCAAATCAAAGGTTTCTCTCTTGTCTGGATCTAGTGAACCAGATTTTTCTTCCTTTCTGGATTTGTGTAATTGACATCTGCCTTTCGATTGCAGATAATGTTCATATTTGTAGATATTAGAGAGGAAAATCTTGCAAAGCCCTTCCTCAGTATGGTTGGTCTAGAAGAATCAAAAGACTCCGTGGTTAGTTTTTCATGAAGTATTTTTCAACTTCTCGATATTAGCTATTTATTAAGTTTGCTCAGACAACCCTTCCTTTGTGTGGATGCACAGGTAGTATCTTTCAACTACAGTAGCAGCTTGAAGTACTTGTTGGAGTCAGATACCACACCAACAAGCATAGAAGTATCAATATCTCTCTAATTGCTTTCTTTCTAGGCCTTTTCAAATTATGATTTGAAATTCACATTGCGGATTGATTTCTGCAGGACTTTTGTTCAGGTCTTCTGAGTGGAACTGTGTCACCATACTACAAATCACAACCAATTCCTGATAACGTAATTCTTTTAACAATAATTCTCATGATGTCAGTTTATGTTTTGGCAATTAGGAAAACATTATTTGCAGTTCTTTAGCTTGCCTAATTTAAGTTACGTTAGTAGTATAGCTTGTATCTGGCATAATGGTCTGGTAATTTCCGTAATAACTAGCTGAAAAATTCTCTGGATTTACAGAGAATGTATCACATCATACTCGTAATAATAGCTCAACAAGCTTTCTTGTGTTACACTATATCCGTTGTCTGAGCATTAACTTTACTAGTTCTGATCAGAATTTCTGCTATAGCATCAATTTATCTACATGCTCTGGAGCTTCCTTTAGTGCCATAACATACTTTGTGGTCTGCCTCATCTCTGCGCCAGAGGATTTTGTTATGTTGATTGATCAAGTTCTGTGCTTGTCTAATCCGGAATTGTTTTAAATCATAATTTCTATTACAGATGCAGCTTATGTTTTTTGATCTGATCCTTTTTGCTTGACATTAGCCGAGGAAAATTTGATATAGTTATGTTTATAAAAGAAAGTTGTATTAACTCTAAAGAACCTTTGCTCCATAATTGCAGAAGAACATGAGCATTCTGACAGTTGTTGGTAAGACCTTTGATGAATTGATCCTGAACAGTCCCGAAAACATTCTTCTAGAGGTTTGTATTGTTTTACACAAATCAGACACTTGTTGAAACTTCAGTCTCATTTTCTTAAGTGTTTGTTAGAGTTCTTGAGCATTTGGTATATGAATTAACTGCAGAGGAAAAATGACATACTTTTTCCTTTGTTGAGGAAACTCACATTAAAGATGTTATGCATAATCTTATAGTTTCATAATAATGTATCTCTACTCATGTACTGAAGATATACACACCATGGTGCATAAATTGTGAAACCACAAGCAAGCAAATGGAGAAGTTGGCCAAGCATTTCAAAGGTTTGGACAACTTGATCTTTGCAAGGATAGATGCTTCCCTAAATGAACATCCGAAATTACAGGTGAGGATACAAAAAACTTTATTCTTTTGATCTAAATTGATACCGTGCTCAGATCCTTGATGCTTTTGATGAAAAAATTCCTGTCTGAATATTTTGTCCAGACATTAAGTTACCAACAACTAGGCCTCGGTCCCAAACAAGTTGGGGTCGGCTATATGAATTTTCACTGGTCATGATTCTCCATTTAAATTCATCTCAAACCAACATTATGCAGAATATGCATTAAGTTACGACTCCGTTTAGCATCCATAGATATATATGACATAAGGTCGAGTTTTCCTCCTTGGAGAAGTGGATTGAGTTTAGAGAAAGGAATCAATAGAAAATTCCTACAAGGGATGTGAAATTACAAACTTTTTCCCCAGAATTTACCCTAAATTACTTTCCACTACCTTGACAGATGTTCTGTGATACACAATGCTGTATTTGCCCAGATATTTGCTTTCATCAAAAACCTAATATCAATATCTTCAGAATATTTGACTGTGGATTATGTTATTGACACACAATTTCATCTTTAGAAATTCACCTTAGAGATCCAGATAAGGGGAAGGCAAAAGTCTCCTCTATTAGAGTTCCTTCCTTTCCATCAGTTTAGAGGATTCTGCCACCAAACTCTTCTTGACTCTTTGTGTCCACTGCATGGATTCTTCTGGTAGCCAACAACAGATATGCCTAGTTGAACTCTGTTACATTATTTGTACCTTGAAATAGTCTCGTGTCAGTTCTATCATTTTTTATGTGTGCTAGAGAAACAGTTGAATTGTATCTTGTCTAGCATAAACTGCAAAGAGAGTATCCCAAATTTATGCTAATGATGGGAGATGTCTAGCATCTTAAGATTCTGATTAGTTATTAATATTGAATTTGCTCTTACCAACATCCAGGTTGATGACTATCCAACTCTTCTCTTCTACTTAGCAGATGACAAGACTAATCCAGTAAGCTCTAATGATTAATACAATTTGATAGTTTCTATTTTCCTTGCTCCCCTTTTAATGGGTTTCCCTGTTGAATTTTCTTGTGTAGATACCACTTCCTACAAAATCAAGCACAAAAGAATTGGCTGCTCTCATCAACAAGAATTTGAAAGAATACAGCCGTGAAATTAGAGATGAACTATAGGAAACAGTTTCATGCAGGGACAAGCTAATTAGTTTGAAGACGAGGAGAATTATACATCATATATATGATACCTGCCGGTTATATGAGTAGATATTTCAGAGAGTTGAGATAGAGGTCAACAGTTGAGTAAACAGTTGAGCATATTGACGTGAACATTTCTGTAACCCCATCCAAAACCTGAATTTAAATACATAGTATACTATTACATGTATTTGGAGCATATTGTATGATTTAAAATGTTGGGATTACATCACATGTTGATGCTTATATCTAGTGCTCAATCAACTTTGAGTTGAATAACAAGTCAAGTTTGCATGTGTTTTGGAATTAAAGATAACAAGCCCATCAAATTCATCGCAAATGTTTTGGGGTAGTTCCACTTGATTGTTTCCTTTGTAACCCACTTACCTAACTAATCTAAATTCACATCGCATAGAGCCAATAAATAGGGAAGCTGTGTGTCAAGATATCGAGATATTTGTTTAACAGTTGAGAGCCTTATCAATCATAGACAAGCATTTACAAATACTGCAAATTGGCTCCGTCAATGTGAACAATCGATTTTAAGTTGTGTACACATCAAATACAATTTACATTTATAATGCCTAAGTTGATTTCCTGAAGCTGACAACCATAATGACCAAATACATGAAATGAATTCAATTCAATTTTTTTGCCTAAGGATTATATGCACATATATTATCAAACCCCATATGTTGTCCTTCGTTGATCTTTTTAATCGTGTCTGCTATGCCAAATCCACCTGCAGACATTACCAGATAAATGAGCCAATGATCAAAAGTAGAGAATGCTTCCATCTGAGTGAAAACATCAAGAAACTTGCCTAATGATATTGCGCTCACAAAGATTGTGAAGGCCAAAATGAAGATAATCACAGAGGCTCTACCAACTATGCTAATTATTTTTCGTACAACATGCTGTCCTACTAAGGCTGCAATACTGGCCACGGCAATAAAATACAGTGCTGAAACATATCCAGAGAAAAAAAGAACGTGTTAGTAAACAAGTAAACAGATTCCCAGGTTTCTTCATTACCAATCATTACTACAAGCTTTGAATCATTGAATGTAATTGCTTGAATACCACCTATCTAAGAAGATGATTCTTTTTTAAGGCTTCAAAGCATCGCCCTTACCATATGGTACTGGAAAACGTCCTAGCAAGTAATATTGTATGACGGACATGGAGGAGGAAAATATCATCACAAAAGCAGCAGTAGCACTTGATACCTACATTAAAAAAAAATTACTACCTGTGTGAGTGCCTCTTTGAGGAGTTGGGAACCTAAATAGGCCACAAAAATATAAAAGTGACCAAAATAAGTCACTATTTTAGAAAAGTAACTAAAATAGGCTTAGTGGAAGAAAAAATTCCACTTTATCTAATATTCTAAACATTTTCCGTTAGTCCCATAACGTGTATATTTTAATATATAACGGAACTATTTCCTACACTTTATAAAATGGAACTATTTCTTACACTTTTATAAAGTGTAAGTTTTTCTTACACTTTGTAAAGTGGAACTTTTTCTTACACTTTATAAAGTGTAAGAAAAATTTTTGTTTAATAAAGTGAAACTTTTTCTTACACTTTATAAAGTGAAACTTTTTCTTACACTTTATAAAGTGAAACTTTTTCTTACACTTTATAAAGTGAAACTTTTTCTTACACTTTATAAAGTGAAACTTTTTCTTTAATATATAACGGAACTATTTCCTACACTTTATAAAATGGAACTATTTCTTACACTTTATAAAGTGTAAGAAAAAATTCTGTTTTACAAAGAGGAATATTTTTCACGTTTTTATCTCTTTATGAAGTTTTTGCAGTGTTTGTCATACAATTATATTGATTTGACATATCATAAAAACGGAAAAAACTATTACAATATGTATTTTTATTTTTTTATTCTGAAAAATCCTCCAATCTCTATTTAAGGACGTTCAAACATAGTTGATAGCACCTACAACATAAAGTCTTCTATATTTGTTCATTTCAATCTCAAAAAAAAAAATGTCTTCTAAATCAAAAGTTAGTGTTTCGATTTATTGGGATGGCGAAATTATACATGACGGAAATACCGTTTATTATAAGTGTCATCCCAAATACAATGCAAAATATTAAATTAATGTTCGATATCACAAAAAAATTTCATCAATTTATAAAAGAATGGGTATAAACAGTACTGTTTATAATTTGATTATAGTCGGAAAATACCCTACTTCATTTTTATCACAAGGACAAGTAAATTTTGGAGAGTGGATTATCTATAATGACGAATCGTTGACCGACTTTTTGAGGGTTCCAAATGACTACATAGATCAAATCAAGTTAACAATACTTGAAATCTATGTTAGGAAGGAGCCTAAGACTAGTCAACAACGTTCTTAAAGTGGAACTTTTTCTTACACTTTATAAAGTGTAAGAAATAGTTCCATTTTATAAAGTGTAGGAAATAGTTCTGTTATATATTAAAATATACACGTTATGGGACTAACGGAAAACGTTTAGAATATTAGATAAAGTGGAATTTTTTCTTCCACTAAGCCTATTTTAGTTACTTCCTAAAGTAGTGGCTTATTTTGGTCACTTTTATGTTTTTGTGGCCTATTTAGGTTCCCTGTCCCTCTTTGAGAAACTACAACTGTTTAATTTAGGACAAGATACTTCTTTTCTCTTTAATCATCAGGATGTTCCGAACTAGAAGTATTAAAAGAGATGAAATGCACCTGAGGAGGAATCCCTAGCTCCAGAAACAATGGACCCAAAATGAATCCACCACCAAGACCTAGCAGACCACCAACTATACCAGCCAAAATGCCGCAGCAACAGTAAAGAATCAACTGATGCACTTTCCATGTTATTACTGCTTCTCCACTCGAAAGAATCACCCTTGATCCCTTGTACAAGCAAACAGCTTCATATGCAGAAGCTCCAACAGCGATGGGGAGCTGAAAAGTAGGATAAACAGAAATTTTTAACTTTGTTAGTCAAAATTCTCTTTTCAAGTGAAGGAGAAGCTCATTTGGCTCATTCGACACGACCAGAAAGCAGGGGCCAGTTACAAATTATCAATTTAATACCACATAAGCTTTAGATCACACAACTTATAATTTAATTCTTCTCTGTCAAATGACATTGATAGGATTAATGGGATTTAGATGTGAATGAGAATGAGGGGCGAATTACTTACTCTGAGAAACAGTTCCGTTTACATCTAAATAACAATTAACTACCTGCAAGAGGCTTAAGGTCCAATATGTCGTGGAACAAGTTGGGGCATAATTCTGTATATAAAAAAGGCTCTCCAAATCAGTAAGGTAATATTGCATGAAAGCACAGAATGTAATCATCAACATCTAAAAGTAACAAAAGCAGGAACCTTGGAGACATGTAGAAATAGGATTATGATCCAGACAGCAATAAGTCTGGTGGTATCCTTCCAGTACATATTGTCAAAAATTGAGACCTGGAGTAGCTCAAGAAATCAGCATTGAAGAAATGTCACATCTAAATTCAGGAAAAAATATAAACTAGGATATTGTTTTAAGGAGTAGAGTAGATTGCGATGGACAGAAAAGTTTAGTGTGTGAAATAATTTGTGACACGGAGAGTATTAAGTACCTCCTTTGCTTTATAAACTTCATTTGAAAAAGTAGAATCATTTTTCGGACCTCCAGGTATAAGCTTGTATGCAACTTCTTCAACACCAGCATCTGATTTCAGTTTTAGAATATTACACAGATTTTCAAATATCCCTGTTGAGGTGTAGAAGATAGAGAAAATCGGCACTCACCATTAGATGTCAAGCGCCTAGCTGCTTCCTGGACGTGAAAGAAATATAGATGTATTACGAGTATATACTAAAAGACATTCTTGTCTTGTTCTCTACAATCACAGAAAAGGACCAAGAGACAACCTTTTTAATAATAGTTTCTTTCCTCCATGTCTCAACGCCCTTGAAGAATGCCTTGGTTGATGCAGCTAAGAGTCCCACAACCAATGAGAATACATACTGACAAAACAGACAAAATTGCAGCTGAAAATAGCAGTTACCTAAGAAAAGAATGATCAATAAGATTGTAACCATCCACTCGGCAAAAAGTATATTTAGTGCAACTCCAATACTGATCCCCAACAACAACATTGGTTGGAAAAGAAGAGCTAGATCATAATCAATGATGGGCAGGTCAAGTGATGGATGCCTCAGCTTAAGACAGTAGTAGACAGTTGCACCTGCTGCACCAGTGATCATACCTGCCAAGAAAAGCAAAAAACGGCGTAAAGCATGGAGATGATGATGTTGCAAAATGTGTTTAATCTAGGAAATACAAAAGGATAAAGGAAATTTTGGGACTCCTCTCAGAAGGCCACAACAAAGACTCGAGCTACTAAAAGACACAAAGTATTTGCAAGCACTTTGGAGTAATATCAAACAAGAAGTTTGACCTCTTAAAATCAAGTTTCAATTACAAATGTGTGTGAAACTAATAAGATTATAAATGAACTCTTACATTTTGATATTGCAGTTGATGTTTTTGGATCAAATCCAATGATCAAAGTAAGCACGGGGACAAAGATACCCCCTCCCCCGACACCTCCTACACTCCCAAAAGCAGCACCAAAGAATCCAATTACTGAACCAACAATCAACCTCCACCCAAATTCCAGTTCCTGCATTGCATAAAGCTCTTCATTGACAACATCCACTTCATTACATCAACATCTTGCCCAAAACTCAAACAGCCAAAAAAAAAAAAACAGCTTTTGAGCTAGTCAATCGTCACAGAGGTGGGTGCTGCTTATGCATTATTAATTCAACTAAACCCGTTTTCGACACAAAACATGGATATATATGCTAAAAATCTCGTAACATTTTAACAAGTACTCCATTAAAAATCTCGTAACATTTTAACAAGTACTCCATTAAGTTTTGAATTGCACCCAATGGTGTGGGTCTAGTGGTCACTGAGGTGTGTCGAGAATAATGAGGTCTCTGGTTCAAACTAGCCTTAGTGGACAGAGATACCTGGAACATGATGCTTGTGGGAGTTGGCAGTTATCCCGTGGAATTAATCAAGGTAAAAAAAGAAATTGAATCCAGAATTTGAGACCTACAATAAGTAAGGTGCTAAAAAACTTGAAAAGATTTGAACTTTTCATGTTTAAACTCTGGATCCATCTATGAATCATCATATCAGTTATCATTTGATCTCATAAATATGCCATAAAAAGTAAAGTGTTGTATAGGTAAGAACTTGAACTTACAGGCCAAACATGGTGGTAATGAATCTCACTCTTTCTCCAAAAAATATTGAATAGATCAAATAAGTAACTTGACTCATAGCTATGAGTTGTTCCATTGTTGCTCAAAGTGGTCTCATATGGAATTTGCTCGGCAGAAGCAACAGTAGTTAAAGCTAGAACAAGCAAACCACTCACAGCAACTCCATATTTTCTCAAACCCTTCAATTTAAATTCAGTTTTAGCCATCAATTTCTGAGTCTCCACCTTTTCACTCTTCTAAGATAGACAAGAATAAATATTGACCAAGTCAGAAACCTGGAAAATAAGCTCAAATTAGAAACAAGAAAAATCAAGAATTACAAAAGTAAATACAAGAAAAATAGCAACTTTGGAATAAAAGTAGAAAAAAGGAAGGCAATTTTATGAGTTGAGAGTTGAACTTTTCCAATATCAATACAGAGGAGACTGAAGGTACACTTTTGCTTTTTGACAACGTTTGAAATCAGCTTGCTTCAGCTCTTTAATGGCAATTTTTTGACTCTGCCTTTCATTATTTTTCTCGCACCCATAGTTGTCTTTCTTTGTTAACAGCTGGGTGATACTGTCGCGCCAATTTAAATGCTAAAAGTTGAGATGACTACTTTTCGAGTAAGAAATTTTATTAAGGATATTTAGTACGAAGGATGGATGCATAGAGATAGTACAAAAGATGGAATAAATAATCTCCAAATTAACTAAATCTTTATTCCTTGTATTAATAAATGACACTTATGAGAACTCTAGGTAAAGAAAAAGCTAATGAAATTCAATATCTACTTATAAATATTATAAAATTATTAGTTTTAGTCTTATATCAACATTAAAAGAAATTACTTTTTAAAATTTGGATAAACTTCTTGCGTCCTACCTTCACCCTCCTCTCTCTCTCTTCGTTTTCCTCAAAAGTTTTTTTATTTTACTGTTATCTGTTAATAGCCTTTTCATTGCTACAACCTACAGATGTAAACTAAGATATAGAAACTCGTGATACTGAAATTATTGAGTTTATTCTTAATTATCATTTGGCACTTGACCAACCAATAAGCATCTCCTCACATAGAGAAGTAGTCAATTTCAAAGTAATAGTACTCAAATAATTTTGAATATAAATGCAGGGTTGGCTTAGCAATGATTTAGGTATATGTTAGATAAGAAGATGGGACATAGTGTAGCAATGAAAAGTCCTTCCTCGTACATTTATGTAACGTCGTCACTAATTACTACCATTAACTAAGATTTATTTGTATCTGTAATGTAATGTTGCTCATTGGAGAGAAAATAAAATAAAAAAATTCAACAGTACATTAGATACAGTATATTAAAAATAAGATGCGATATATAGAATTTATAAAGTTGAGAATTGGGGCATAGGCCCCCCACGGCCCCTGTTGTACGTTTAAGTGGTGATATAAAGTCAACAATGTCTATCAGCTAAATCCAACACATCATGGCCCATCTTCACTAGTATTTAATTTCCATGTGTGAGTTGATATCTTACTGAACTGCTATTTATTAGTAATAAAATAATAGATAATGTTGCCCGTGTGTTAATCTATCGTAAAAATACTATAAATCATGATAATTGACAACATAAAATATGTTTTGAAAAAGATACAAAAAATTCCATTGATTCTTGAAGTTAATCTATCGTAAAAATACTATAAATCATGATAATTGACAACATAAAATATTTCAAAAATAAATACATTTAAAAAAATTCGATTGATTCTTGAAATTAATCTATCGTTAAAATTTATGTATAAAATACAATAAATCGTGATAATTGACAACTTAAAATATTTATTAAAAATGCACAAAAAAAGAAATTAACTGATTCTTAAAATTAATCTATCAATGTCACATAAAATGAGACAAAAGTAGTAATATGTATTATTTAATGTCAAATTACTGAAAGCTACGTAAAATGTATTGTAAATCTTAACAATTAACAACATTTGATTAACTCTTGAAATTTTATCTATGCTACATACATTGAGACAAGTGGAGTAATATATATTAAGTATTTACAAATTACGTAAAAATATTATATTATTAACAACTTAAAATATTTAAAAATCATATTAAATTTAAATAACTCACTATATTTTATCTGTGTCACATACATTAGGACAAAAAATAATAGTTATTGGGCCCGTGCGTAAGAGAGTTTATGCCCAAGTATAATATATAATATTCAATGACTCTCCAAATTTCATTTGTGTCACATAAATTGAGACAACAAAAATAGCATATATTTCGTCCATTTTAATTTATTTGTCTTAATTTTTTTTTTATATTTACAAATTGCGTAAAAATACTATAAATCATGATAATTGACAACATAAAATATGTTTTGAAAAAGATACAAAAAATTCCATTGATTCTTGAAGTTAATCTATCGTAAAAATACTATAAATCATGATAATTGACAACATAAAATATTTCAAAAATAAATACATTTAAAAAAATTCGATTGATTCTTGAAATTAATCTATCGTTAAAAATTATGTATAAAATACAATAAATCGTGATAATTGACAACTTAAAATATTTATTAAAAATGCACAAAAAAAGAAATTAACTGATTCTTAAAATTAATCTATCAATGTCACATAAAATGAGACAAAAGTAGTAATATGTATTATTTAATGTCAAATTACTGAAAGCTACGTAAAATGTATTGTAAATCTTAACAATTAACAACATTTGATTAACTCTTGAAATTTTATCTATGCTACATACATTGAGACAAGTGGAGTAATATATATTAAGTATTTACAAATTAACAACTTAAAATATTATAAATTACATTATTAACAACTTAAAATATTTAAAAATCATATTAAATTTAAATAACTCACTATATTTTATCTGTGTCACATACATTAGGACAAAAAATAATAGTTATTGGGCCCGTGCGTAAGAGAGTTTATGCCCAAGTATAATATATAATATTCAAGATTGGGACTTTTCCCAATCTTGAATATTATATATTATACTTGGGCATAAACTCTCTTACGCACGGGCCCAATAACTATTATTTTTTGTCCTAATGTATGTGACATAGATAAAATATAGTGAGTTATTTAAATTTAATATGATTTTTAAATATTTTAAGTTGTTAATAATGTAATTTATAATATTTTTACGTAATTTGTAAATACTTAATATATATTACTCCACTTGTCTCAATGTATGTAGCATAGATAAAATTTCAAGAGTTAATCAAATGTTGTTAATTGTTAAGATTTACAATACATTTTACGTAGTTTTCAATAATTTCACATTAAATAATACATATTACTACTTTTGTCTCATTTTATGTGACATTGATAGATTAATTTTAAGAATCAGTTAATTTCTTTTTTTGTGCATTTTTAATAAATATTTTAAGTTGTCAATTATCACGATTTATTGTATTTTATACATAATTTTTAACGATAGATTAATTTCAAGAATCAATTGAAAATTTTTATATGTATTTTTACGCTATTTAAGGCATAATAAGACTACCCACATGCAACATTTTTGAAATATTTTATGTTGTCAATTATCATGATTTATAGTATTTTTACGATAGATTCACTTCAAGAATCAGTGGAATTTTTTGTATTTTTTTGAAAACATATTTTATGTTGTCAATTATTATGATTTATAGTATTTTTACGCAATTTTTAAATATAAAAAACACAAAAAAATATAAGACAAATAAATTAAAATGGACCCAATATATGTTATTTTTGTTGTCTCAATTTATGTGACACAAATGAAATTCGAAGAGTCATCCAAATTTGCATTTTTTTTAAAGAAATGTTTTAAGTTATTAGTTATTGTGATTTATAATATTTTTATGTAACTTTCAAATAACCTACATTACTGGTCACTTTGTCATAATTTATGTGATATGGATAAAATTACAAAATTAACCCTTTTAAAATGTCTTTAAGATATTTTAAGTTGTTAATTATTATTATTTATAATACTTTTTTGGTAATTTTAAAATGATATATGTTATTTTTCTATCCCAATATATGTGACCCGGATAGAATTTTGAGAGTCAACCTATTTTATTATATATCTTTTAAATATTAAATATTTTAAGTCATTTGTAAATGATTTATTATATTATATAGGGAGTTTATGATGGGACACATAGAATGTCCCATCATAAACTCCCTCTTATATAATAGTAAGTAATAGTAATAGTAGATAGAATATTTCTATTATATAGAAGAGCCAAGTTGAGGACGACCAAGGGCAAATTTGTCATTTCATAAAAATATTCTAGAATGTTTGTTTTTATGTTATGGCATCAAAAAAGGATAATAGATTTATAATGACAATACAACCAAATATCTTTTCTTAAATGCCATGTGTATCCTAATGATGTGACATTTAATATGGACCCACATTTTCAATCACATTTTCTATAGTATTTTTTTTCTTTTTTTTGTAGTGTGAAATTTCATTAAACCAAAAATATCTATTAAACAATGGCATTTTAGTAATTTTAATAATATTTAAGGGCGAAATAATAATTGTATAGTTAATGACCAAAATGAAAATCTAGAAGAATCCATACATGTCTTTACTTTTAAAATTAGCCCATAAAGATATTTTTATAGTTGTGTTAAAATGAAGAGTTTCTATTAATTAACTTTTTACAAACAATAATAAATGCTAAGCTTGTTTTGACATGTTTTTGAAAGAAATTTTGAACTAATTTAAAATAAAATGTGTTTGAATAGTTAATATTTTGTTCCTAAAAATACTTTAAAGGGTTATTGCGTAAACATATTTTTAATATTATGTTACATAATATGACCACTAAATTCGTATCTTGATTATTAAAATAATCTTTAAAAATGACGTATCAATATTTTTTTAATTAATTTGAAGAAATATAAAGTTACGTGAACTAAAAGAATGAACAATGTTTGACTATCAAGAAATTAATGATTTGATAATGTATTCATCAAAAGATTTAAAAAATATAAAATTTTCATTTCTATATAGAATATTTTCTTAATATCAAAATATGATAAACTATTTAACAGGGAAAATTTGACAAGAAAAATAAATAAATATTCAAATTCTAAGGAATATTAAAATACAAACTAAAGAAAAATGAGTAGTTAAAAAATAAAGAAAAAACAAAAAATGAAAATGTCAATAGAAAAAGGCTTGAGAAATATAGAGGAAGAAAAAAACCTGATAAACTATTTAACAGGGAAAATTTGACAAGAAAAATAAATAAATATTCAAATTCTAAGGAATATTAAAATACAAACTAAAGAAAAATGAGTAGTTAAAAAATAAAGAAAAACAAAAAATGAAAATGTCAATAGAAAAAGGCTTGAGAAATATAGAGGAAGAAAAAAACCAAAAATAAATAATAACTTGAAAAAGAAAAACAAGTATATTGGTTATTTTGTGGGGGTAAGATTCAAAGATTTCTTTTACGGCATGATATATAGAGTGTAGTATCAAAAAAATTTATTAATGTAATTTAGAATATAACATTATGTCAATTGTTATCGTATATAGAAATAAAATTGCTTTCATGATTGTTTTTATTTTTGTGGAGTTAGAAAATCAATATTTTAATAAATACTTTCAATATTTAGAATATAACATTATGATAATTGTTATTGTATATAGAAATAAATTTGATTTCATGATTGTTTTTATTGTTGTGGGAAGTTTAGAAAATTCAAGTTTTTTAATAAATACTTTTCAATATTAAAACCAAAATAAATAGAAGTATTTCTATTATCGAAGACAATAATGAAATGTATCACAAAATTCACCGACAAAGTAAACTACAAACACATTATACTTTAGTTGAAGCAGTAGAGATTTAAAAGGCTTTGAATCGATCTTTACGAATTGGTTGATCAATGATTAGTATTTTATCAGATGCAAAATTTATGGTGCAAATATTACAAAAAGAAGATGATAACATTGTAGAAAGTAGATACCACTTGCGAAAATATATGAAGATCGATGAACTTTTTCAAAGATATCAACATTTTATATATTCCTCGAATGCGAAATGTTTTAACTCATAGTCTAACGCAATTCTCTATTTCCTTGCTGCATAGAATTTTTTGGAATTCAACTTTCTCAATTTGGATTTTAAACGACGCATTTATGTTATATGAACATTTGAAAAAGATTATTAAGTAATATATTGAAGTTGTTTACTGTAAAAAATAAATAGTATAAAGTATAGAAATCTCATATATTTAGAGGCTAATTACATCCTATCCCAGAAGTTTCCTCAATTACAAAAATCTCGAATTTTTCGTTGCTTTCGAATATATTCCTTGGTTGTCTGATATATTACTAATGATATATATTACTTCATGGGAGGGATGTATCCAAGAGGGGATATCTATGATTCGAGAGGGGATGGATGTATTCGAGAGGGAATAAGAATATATCCGAGAGGAGATTATGATATCTTAAGTTGTGAATTTATGTAATTTTTTTAACAAAATATGTGAAATTATATTGGGCCCGTATCACGGGCCTTAAATTATCTAGTATATATATATATACTGACCTGTGTGGTTGCAAGACATATGAATTGAGTCGCTATAATACTTAATTGAATAAAATAAAAAAGACTATGCTAGCGTTTGGCCATAAATTTCCAAATATTCTTGGTAAATATTATTTGAGTGAAAATTTGGGTGAAATTTCACCATGTGTTTGGTCATAGTATTTGAGAAATATATTTCACTTTTTTAGAAGAATATGATTTATACCCATAAGTTTTAAAAACTATCAAAACTAACCATAAGTTTGTATTACAAGTCAATTGGATCTTCGTTCCAACAAATAACAAGTAGTGTTCATGACACTAGAGCAATATGGTAGTTTGGAGTGAGTGCAACAAGCATCATTCCATACATCGTGAAGTAGACAAAACACATGACTTTGTTACCCTGAGCCGATTGTTCATCATTTTCATCAACAACCATATCATCACTTTCATATTCACTGAATATTTTATCACTACTTTGGCGTTCACGTAAAAAAATATGTAATACAACGCAAACAACTACTATATATAGAGGGCATTTTTGTAAAAAATAAAAGTTTGGTATAAAATTTCAATTTTCAAAAGATCCCAAATAATGAGATTTGACCCAAATACTAGAAAAAACTAGTATTTGGGATATTTGCCAAATAATGGCAAATTGTATGGACAAACATTATTTGCCAAATTTTTCTCCAAATATTATTTGGGAAATCTATGGCCAAACGGGCCCTATGTATCGTAAACGTGTTCCATCATTTTCGTACTTCATTGGACAAACAAGAATTGACACTCTATTATTACATGACTATCGTAGATTAAATTTAATAATCAGAGTAACCTTAGCTTAAGTTATTGTTTGTTATTGAAAAGATGCATATGGGTGGTACAATAGGTAAAATTGTGCTTTATTTTCAAAAAATACTATACTTTTCAACTGATCGTTATACTTATACCCTCGCGCAGAAGCAAGATTACTGCCCACAACATTAATAAAGTTTTTCATCTTCCCGTTGGGACCAATTTAAGCATAGATAATACGGTATTCATATTTTAGATCAAAATGAAGTAAATATTGACAACTTATTTTTTTTGGATGTTCGTTTGAATATACTATCGAAGTCTCATTTATATAATGACCAATTTGGTGTGGTGTGATAGTTTTGCCTCATTGTTGGTACTAGTAATAAACATTAAAAAGGCATCAACATCTAACACCTAAACCAAGCCCAACAAACTGAATCATGGTATCTGCACGACCTTCAACTCCAAATTCAATTTAAAGAAACGAGTTCATTTATTTAATGTCTCAGCTACCACATTTTAGTGGAAATAAATTCGATGATCTGCAAATTGAACAGAAAAAAAAAATGATATGTCTAAATATTTTAGGTGAAAAAATCAAAATATCTTGAAAAAAGAACATACAACTAAAAATATGACTACATCAGTTAAACTTCAAACAGAAAATGTTTTAGTACATGTCTAATACTAGTACTACAATTATTCAAAGAAATTTACAAGATATGCAGCAAAATTAGAATTCTCTCTTTACTGATTATATGCTCATACAAAACCTTCAACTAGAGTTGGCTTCTCACTTTCTTCCTCTTCCTTTTTCTTAATTTTCCCCCCTTTGTCTCCAATCGCCAAACCCTGCAGCCCATCCACACAAGATTGACCGCCTTCCGGAAGAGATGATCCACCCACCAAGTCACCGCCCTCTTCCGGATCCTCATTGCCAGCCACCACGTCGCTCGTTACTTCCGGCACTTCACCGCCGCTGCCCTTCTCCGTAATACATTTTCCGGGAATGTTGTCAATACCCTCCGTGATTCCTACAAGAGCATCCTTAGTAGAATCCTCGATTGGCGATGGAGTTTTAACACACTGGCCTTCGAATTCGGATTCGTCTTCGTCGTCTGATAGAGAAATCATAGATCGTACGGCGGTGGCGGCTTTGAAAAATGCCTCTTTGATTAATTCCGGTGGTAGAGCACAATCTTCGAGGCCTGCATCTTCGAGAAGCGGTGGCCGAATTTTGTCGAGCAAACTTTCCGATTCCTTTGTTAACTCCATTGTTTCAGCTGGTAATAATAATTCACTAGAGGAAAAAGCCCTAATTTACTTGAATTGGGAACCCTAAATAGAGAATCGATTGTGAATTGTGAGGCAAAAGAAATGTGGACCACTTCCTCGTTTGTATATAGCGAATCGGTACGTGGCACCACTTTCAAACCGACATAATTATGTCGGTTTAGAGTCCGAGAAAGACCCGAATATCTCGTGAAACCCGCAGCCTAAATGGAAGTAATATTTCGATAGGGTTAGCTATCGTGGGTTAGCTTATCCCACCATGTATATAAGATAACTTATCTCATCACTGTGATATAAATGGTGGAATAAGTTATCTCAAACACGACAATCAAACAAGATACAAAAATTTTATTTCATCACTATTTATTTTTATCCCTCACATCAAACGATCCCTAAGAATAATTATTAGTTTTCGCATAATATGGGATTATTTGGATTACAATAAAGTTTGCTTACTTGTGATTTGCTAAGAAATGCCTTGGTGGTCTAACGTATGTTTAAAATGATTAGTTTTAGGCCTTTAGCAATTCCATTCTTCTACTTTTGGTTAAGAATTGTTTGTGTCTATGAAGTTCATGCATAACGTTTGCAAAATTGTTGATTGGAATAACGTTTCAAGACAGGATTATTGATTAAACAAATATGGAAGTCACTTTTTGCACTTCTCAAAACAAATCAGTTTTAAATAATACGTATGTGCTTATCATCAATAGTTTCCTGAACAACTTTTTTAGACAAGGTAAATTATGTAAGACTCTTATGAAACAACACATTACACATCACTCCAAAAAGAACTTCAACAAAAAAATACCAGGC
This sequence comes from Solanum tuberosum, assembly GCF_000226075.1. Lineage (NCBI taxonomy): Eukaryota > Viridiplantae > Streptophyta > Magnoliopsida > Solanales > Solanaceae > Solanum > Solanum tuberosum. Next base: position 2,098,435 of record NW_006238964.1, on the reverse strand, counting down.
TCATCTAAGGCTGGGCACCGGAACGGGTTGTACCGGTACCATTCCGGTCCGTTCCGGTACCATTCCGGTTCGTTCCGGTCCGGTAGTATTCGGGACGGGATGAGATATATTGAACCGGTACACGGAACGGAACGGTACCATGATTTGATACCGGTATACCGGTACCGGTTCATTCCGGTTCCGGTCCGGTCCGGTCCGGTACCGATCCGATCCCGGTAAATCATTTATAATAAAAATAAAAAATAATATTTTTGTCATTATTTACTTTTATTAGCATTTCTTTTTTGTTTATTTAATTTTTTTAAATTACAAACTTAAGTTATTTAACTTACAAGTTATAAGTATAACTTAATAACTTATAAACTTCAAAAGATTCAAATCTTTAAAACTTATAACATAACTACATAAGCTCAAAAACTAAAAAAAACTTTATTAAACTTAACTTACAAACTTATATACGTAAAAATTTAAAAAAATCTTTAAAATAAACTTAAGTAAAATTATTATAAATTTTAAAACTTAAATACTATAAACTAATATAACTTAGAAAAATAAAAAACATTCGTATTTCGTAATTCAAAATAACTCAAAAAAATAATTATTTTTTGAAATAGTTATATGTGCCGTCCCGTTTATCCCATCCTGTTCCGTTCCGGTCCATTCCGGTCCGTCCCGGTTCTATCCCGGTATGTAGTGGGACGGGACGGAACCGAGCCTCCATCCCGGTAGTTCCGGTCCGGTTCATTCCGGTACCGGTCAACAACCCGGTCAAATCGTCCCGTTCCAGTCCGGTTCCGGTTCGTTCCGGTCCGGTGGTCCCATTCCGGTCCAGTGCCCAGCCTTAGGCTCATCATTTATCAATATAAGCAAAAATTAATATAGTTGGGTAAGCTTCATGACTTTGGAAACTACTAGTGTTCGTTTAAGTAGCCAGGAAGACAACAGGACAATACGTTGGTGTTCAAAAGTTAATTTACAAGCCCATTCATACAGCATACAGTCTGAAATGAGCGAGTCAAAAATGAGTCAGGTGAAAATAGGTTAGTCAAGTGAATGGATCATGAATAGTACATTATCATGTATCATTATAGAGTCTGAAACATCAATAAGTATACCAGGAGGAAAAAAATTAAGGTGCAACATCATAATTACACTTCCGAAGAGAGGAGTCCGGAATCTAAAATCAAATACAGAGAATTGAACTGTCTTGTAGTAAATAAATCATTAGATCAAGGGAACTTGCACTAGCAGTCTATGGAATAATGCAACCAAAGGAAATCTTCAACATTCACAAAGGAACTCTTCAACATTCACATCCTGTTGATCTTGGTTGATTTCCTCCAGCAACATCAATAGTATCGGGAAGGTATCTACAAGGTTAAGATGAAAAGAGCAATTAATTTCAACAAAAATCTTCAAGGGGATCCTAAATGTTTTGACATACAAAAATTGGCAATTTCATTGTGCCTCTCAAATGATTTTCAAACTTCTAAGTTAAAAATATAAAGGCAATGTTAAGGTATTTCAAACTTCACAACTAATTTCGTCAAATTACCCTCTAGATGTGAACTAGAACAATCAAATCGGAACAGCAGAAATAATTTTCAAGATCCTTGATTTAACTTATCTTCATCAAAATATACCTATCAAGATCAAGGCTAATCAGTTTTCTGAGATCATCCCTCGCCTAGAAGACAGTTTTTTCATGACTAAGACATTCACTGACTCCTTCAAAATAGTTCTTCAGACACTTCTACTTCTAAAACAACAAGCTATTTCTCTTTTTCCCAGTCATAAGCACAGGCCTTTAGGAACCAACTAAGGTTTAAAATATAGATACTATCCTGTTTAGAAGAGGTACTCACATTTCTTCTTCAGGTTCATTTTTCAGAGCATTTTTAGCTATACACTGGAAAGCTGCATCCACATTGAATCCCTCTTTTGCGGAGGTCTCAAAGTAAGGTATCCCCTTGGAGGCACACCATGCCTTGGCTTTCTTCTCAGACACCTGCAATCCACAGAAACCAATCTTATGAAACCAATGATCCATCCATTTACATCCATCCAAAGATACCAAATTCAGTAAGAGCATCACTCATGTGAGGAAGAATAATCAAGAGAGATTAATTTACCACTCGACTATTGCCACCATCAACATCTATCTTATTCCCCAATACAACAAATGGAAAGTTCTCAGGATCAGATGGGCTGGCCTGAACATTAAGGAAAAAATTCTCAGAAATCACTTCTACACGTCAAAGCTTGCAAGCAAATTATGAATCTATAACTCTATACTACCTGGATCAGAAATTCTTCTCTCCAGTTGTTAAGGTTCTCGAATGACTTCATGACATTCACATCATACACTAGAACACAACAATCTGCTCCACGGTAGAAAGCCACGCCAAGGCTTTGGAACCTTTCCTGCCCAGCTGTATCCCATATCTAAGGCAAACACAATAAGTCCAGTAGATTAGAAGTAATTAGGTCAGCAACTCTGGAGAAGTATCCAGGATTTCTGGCCATATCCTAAAGCACCATATTTCAATATCTTACAGGCCATAAATTCAAATTAACCTAAAAACCATGAAGTTAGAATGCTAATTCCCATTATACTTGAAGAAATCATTAATTGGAGACAGCTATAATTTCCACTAGACTACAAGAGAAAAAGAAACATTTTTTTGAGAAAGCTAAAAGAAGGAGTACAGGACTGCAAGAAAATTATATCGGCTTTGACGAATATGTGCATTAAACTTGTCTACGATTGCAGCTTCCAGATCAAATACACAGTTAGATTTCAGACTCACCTATGACATTGGATGCGGTAAAAAGACAAATAGGTGCACCAAGAACAGAAGGTTGATTTTATTTTTGAACTAATGCATCTATCTTGACTCAATGATTTTACAGCAAAGCCTCTGCTACTAGTGTAATATGTGTGTGAAGAGAAAGGTGGGATAAAATAAAAAGAACTCAAGAGTAGTTTACACTGTATATGATGGTGGTGTCAAAGAAAGGATGTTGTAAGAACCCCAGCTATTCATATGCCACTTTACTAGTACATTAACTAGCCAACAGACTCCAAAATCCTGTTATGACTTATGAGATTAAAAGTTTTGCTCAATTTTGAGAGGCATTTCATTCTGAGTCTAAAACTCCCCAATTCAGGATGAGGATAAGATAGAAGACCTTTTACCATCCCCTGGAAACAGTTAACAAGGCCTGAAATATGAAACTAAGAAAGGCAAAACGTAGAATTTGGACGTAAGAAGCTACGGAAAATGTGGCAAGAACATTCAAGGATATTTAATCAAACTCGTAAAATAAAATTATCGAACATCGTGTATGCAAACAACAATATCCTATAACAATAATAACTACACCCCATTTAGAAGTAAGAAGCTACGGAAAATGTGGCAAGAACATTTAAGGATATCGAATCAAACTCGTCAAATAAAATTAGTGGACATCGCATATGCAAACAACAATATCCTATAACAATAATAACTACCCCAAATCTCTAACAAGTTGGGGTCGGCTATATGAATCCTTACTGACCATGTTTCCACGTTTGAGCTCAATTCATGTTATCATCATACCAAATACTTAAAAATGAAAGTGAAGCATAAGTTAAATATATATAAATAATTTAATGATAATATTAAAAGATCAATATATTTTTACTGGCATATAAATCTATGACTAGAAAAGCAATAGGTGCAGAATCCACTTATTAGCAAGACAAACCTATCCCAAACTATCTATATGAATCTTTTACTTCCATTATGCCTTATCTTTAGACTGGAGATTGGTTCCAAGAAATTGTAGGTCTATCGAGATAATTGCCTTTCATACATGCAATTTTAGGTCTACCTCCTCCCCTTTCTAATACCTTCATTCACCACAGTTTTACATCTACAGACTGATGCACCTGTAGGTCAATGCATGGCATGATCAAACCATCTCAAACAACTCTCTCTCATTTCATCCACAATAACAGTATCCTATGAGCAAATAGATCATGTAATCAATTATTACAGAAAAGTCTAAGGTGGGCTTAAATGGAGCAACATGGTCAATGAGGATTCATATAGCCGACCACAACTTTCTTGGGATTTAAGCATACTTGTTTTCTTGTTCATACACAAAACGGATATTTAACTGACAAGCAAAAAGATACTCTGTTGCAAACTACTTCTTAGAAGTAAAAAGCTTACTAAGATCCCCAAACTTGGATTGCTGACCTAACCCAAAATTCCTTTATTTATTTATCATTTTTTATTATCTGTTCTTTTTTTCTCTCTAATCTATCTAGTTCCTTCTTGTACAATCATCTGATGAAGTCTCATCAAATAGCTCTTCCACTTCCAGTGGTCACATAGTTACAAACCCAATGAACCTCCACATTGTTGCTTGATAGTAAAAATAGTAAATTGCAGAAGAAATGGTCAGTCTAGAAGGGGGCAAGAGAAAGTATGTGACTGAACATGTCAAAACCATGTCTATTTTGGAGAAAGCTTTCTGCAATAGACCCTACAGAAACTTCTCGTAGGCACTACTCTACTGAAATGTCATTACATCTTGACACATGATTGATGTTAGAAATGAAAGTCGTGTTAATTACATTTGTTATCTGAAATTATTGTTAAGGGGCAAGCAACAATGGACAGAGCAATTTCACGGAACAAAAGAGGACTGAGAATAACTTTCGCTGTATCTTCTGAGTCTTGAAACTAACCTGTAATGTGTACAACCTATCCTCAAACTGAACTTCTTTTGTCAAGAAATCAGCTCCAATTGTGGCCTTGTATTGGTTGCTAAACTTGCGATTCACATACCTAAAGTAAGTATGGAAGAAGAGTATACAGTAAGAAGGAGCCCAAAATGGAGAAGAAAAATATCTACTTTAAATTTAACAGAGAGGAAATTTGAAAGTACTGGTTCATCAGAGATGTCTTCCCCACCCTACAAACGGATCAAAAGGTGAGTTAGTCACACACATTACGCGATAAAGCGGTGTAAAACAACACATAGACATTTAAAAATGAAGACACAGGATCCATCAGAATCAACTCATGAATTTACAGAACACAAATAATTTAAGGCTCCATCAAGAGGTATACTAAGAAAGTTCAAACAGGAATAAAAATTAAAGATAAAACTTACAAAGGCAAAATGCCATTATATCAAAATTGTTCTTATATGAAACCAAAACGAATCACTATTTCACCATATATTTTCCTTAGATTCACCTTGACGCTCATACTACAGTCAATTCGTTTCAATTTCTCATCGGTCAAAGAATCAATAGGGAATAGAAAGACTAAAAAAGCAAATTCAGCTGCTATACAACGTTAACAACAATCTGAAGCTCTCAGATTTGGGACGAAATTGAATGAAACCGAATCAAACGATATAACTTAGATTACGGAAACCAAAACAACAAAATTGCATGAAACAATCATTACATTGGCAAAGAAACCGATGAGATCGGAATAATTAGATGAGAATTTAGGAAATACTAACCCACTATCGCCGAGGATTATGACCTTGAGAAGCATCCGCCTTCGAGAAGCCATAATTATTTTTTTTGAAACCAAAAAAGCTTAAAAATTCAAAGAGCAGTGATATTGAATTGAATTTCGTTTTGGTACGATCAACTTTTGAGAAAGAGAGAGGGAGGGGTGGGGTGGGGTTGGGTGGACACAAATTCTTTTGCTTGAGTAATTAGTTAAGAAAAAAATGCAAATTTTACCAGTGCTAAAATGCCCAACTTAATAATTAATTTTATATTTTAAAAAATTAATTACAATTAATAATAAGTATAAGTAAGAAACTAGAGAATTGTTTGAAATGGGAATGAAATGCACAAAAATTATTCCATGGATTGTGATTAGCTAGCTATCTTATCGATAATTTATTTATACAAATGGTGGATAAATAATTTTAGAATTAATTACTATTCATGATTATAAGCAGCCTAATATAATGCTATATACCTAATGATTTCTAATAATAAATTATTTTTTGAGTTTTAAATAAGAATAAGTAATGAAACAATGAACGGAGGGATTATAATTCAAAAATTCAATCGTCACATCTTTATTACAGCGAGGATTGCGCTTGTAAATAGGATATTCCTCTTTATTCGTATTTTGTGCTTACCCAAAACTTCCACCCAAGGCTAATTAGACCCCAAAACTTTTCGTTTTCTTAATCAGACCTATCAAATTTCCTTTTAGGGTCTTTTTGATCCCCTGATGGCTCACTTCTGATATGGGGTGTGTATGTAAAGCACAAATCAGCTATTTTTAGTAAGCTAGATGGCCGGATGATATATATTGTTAATTCCAAAAAAGAATTGCGGTGACATCATTGTGTCAACAAGATATCGACAATGATGACAACCATCACGTTATTTGAAATTTGATTACCTGTTATTCCACTGTCGCTCTAGGCATGAATTTGAAGTCCAAATATTACTATTCGGACAATTATACATACGACAACCAAGATTTGGTCAAAACAACATGAATCAAAGCTAACTGTTTCATTTTATATTTCACCATAAAATATTGTAAAAGCTGAGATGGCTGTGCTCTAATTGGCTCATAGCCCCAAGCAACTGGAAAGAGAGTAAAAACATATTTACATCAAATCAAATCAAATCAATAGATGCAAGACACGTATCTTCACACACACATATTAAACATGACACGTCCACGCGGTGTGGGTAAGTATTAACCAGTTTCAAGGATAAAAAAAATACAGCCAACTTCATGGCTTTCATACAATGTTTTTGATAATCCTTTCTTTACATGTAACTTTTGAGGAACTAGATATGGGAACACTACAAAATCTGCAACAGCACCTAGATCAATTGATAATTACAAAGATGAGTGGCATATGAAAGGTATGCCAAATTTAACAATTCTCTAAACACACTACCAAATCCAACAATTTCTGAGAAGAGTTCATTACATTGCTCCCTTTCATTCGAAACAATCACTCTTTTCTGCTTCCTAACTGCCTTCTAGTCTATTCTAATTTCTCGATGACCTTCAATACTAGAGCGTGTACCTTGAGTTGTTCTTAGGCCTTCACTACTTGAACCGGAAGGATGGGGGCCAAATTCGCTGGTAGGCCCGCTGCATTCACTAGAATTATGTGTCTGGCTTTCCAGTGCCATCTTTCTAAATTTCTTAAGGTCTTCTTTGTACTGAACAGCATCGAAATCCGAGCTCCCATAAGATTCATGTATACCACTATGTCCAGGTCTAAGTCCATCATTTAACTCATCCAACGGCAAATTTCCTTCTAAAGCTCTGACAATCTGCATAAGAAAAGTTCCAACACTGAATATTAAGCCAAGACAAGTCTTCTTTGACAGTAATAGAATTCTGGGGAAAAAAATAAAAAGTGGTAAGCATGAAATTTAAAAGGCAAAAGCCATTCAAGAAGAAAAGAGAGATTAGAGAGAGGGAGACTAAGTTTCCAACTTGAGATCTCAAAAAACAAAGTAACAAGAAGAATTGGTATATTTCAGATGCTTCCTAAATCCTCAAATATAGTGTAACCATCTAGGGGTTGAGAAAGGTGATTATAGATCCAAGTTATTTCAAATTTTCAATTGTATAGTCCAGCTTCTGCTGAGCTAACGCAAGATGAAGCAGCACTCAACAAGTTGTTCTATTCCATTTGTAAGGACAGTTAAAAGGTGAGTATGCTACTAAAAGGGGGTATTTTGCTTTCTTTCCAAGTAGTTTCACGAGAAATGAAACATTGCTTTCTTATTTTAACATCTGAAACTCAAGGAGACATTCTCAGGAAATCTCTTGTAGACTTGCTGTAATTGTTAGTACCCATAAAGAACACAATGTGACACAGTGTTGTCCCGAGAATTTATAAAGAACAAGGTTTGGGGAATTTGAGGAATATTCCTAAAGGACCTAGACTAGGGAAAAAAAGAAGGTAAAACTACAAATATGCGCTATAAACTCCTTGTAATAAGTAATCTACATTTTGAGATGCTAATTGTGCAAGGAAACAAATATTGGCACCTGGAACACGTAGTAGGAACTGGTGAGTAAACATTTAATAGGACAAAAAATGTTCTTTAGGCGACAGGTATCAGACACCAGTTTAGGTGTCAGAGGGGTACAACTAATAACTATTTCGGGCAGAAAAGAAGCAAAAAGACTCAAATATAAATCATTACAACCTTTTGACACGAGGAATTTAACCTTACTTTCTAAGTTCAGACAGTTCCTTTCCACATGCAAATCTAAAGGTAATAATGCAGCTACAGTGTATGTATAAAATAGAGCTTTCACAAGTAGAAGGTACCTGACTCATACGAGGCCTGCGACGTGCTAGATGGCGCACACACACAGCAGCACACGTGACCATTCTGGTCATTTCAGTCAAGTCATAATTCTTGTCCAATCTTGGATCAGCCAGAGTATCAAAGTTGCCATCATCCAGAGCCTGGGTAAGCAAAGGCCTCGCCTAATTTCATGAGAGAAGTGTTAGTTTTTTCGGGGGATATGTTATTTTGCTTTTATATTTAACTGGGGGGAGGGGGGAGTGGGAAATAGAAGAAGATGGATGCTCTAGATCATCTCAGAAGCTTAGCAATTACATACAAATAATAGAAGAAAGAATGCATAAACTCACAACTTGGAAACCACATAGTGTATTAACTTCCTCTCCTTATTCATGAGTATTGGGAATATGATAATAATGCTACGCACATGCACATGAAAATCTGAACCACATCTAGTTGTCCCAGATTATTGCACCACTTACAGAAAAAACTTACCCAATCAACAATGTTATCGTCAAGGTAGTGTTGAGCTTTATCAATTGGCCGTCTACCAGTTATAATCTCCAAAAGCATGACTCCAAAAGAGAAGACATCAGACTTTTCAGTCAGCTTCCCAGTAAGAGCATACTCAGGAGCTAAGTACCTGCAAAAGGTAAGAAGTTAGTGAAAGAAAAGATATGGAGAGCTCAAAGATAAACATAAACCGTAAATGTATAGGGATTAAATCTTGATTCAATGTGCAATAGCAACTGCAGAATAATACTGCATGAGGATGGAAACAGAAACGTCTTTAATAGATGATAAAAAGAGTATTACCCAAAAGTTCCCATTACTCGTGTGGAGACGTGAGTATCAGAGTCATAATTCAACCTCGCAAGCCCAAAATCAGCAACCTGGATCACATATAACAAATGCATCTAGCAATCAACTTATATGTAAAAGAAAAAAAAAGACGTGTTCATTCAGTCAGCACTAAACCACAGCAGTAACGAAATTCAGATCATATTTGATGGCCTGGGTTTTTGAAAATCATTACAACTTACTAAAAATAAATTCAGAGAATATAAGTCCAAAGAAAATATTTGAAGGAAAAAAGAGCAAGCACGCTTGTTTCTGTTTCTTACTTTAGATTGAGAAAACAAATCCATAGAAGATAGTCAGATACTTTCCACTTCATATCAGGTCCCACCAACTTTTTGTGTCAAATGCCGTAATTCTTACTTTAATAATGCACCCAATTAAAACGTTGAGGTTTCAAAAAGAGAACCATATGGCTTTCAGTACTACATAAGTACTGGTTTATAATATAAATCGTTACCTTCGCAAAAAAAAAAAAGAGAACCAAATGCCAGATTTTTGAAGCTGTCAACTCACATATGATGTCCATCAGTCTATCATTAATAATATCATCTTACTGTAATAACAGAGCTTGGTGGCAGTTATTTGACTTTTTTTTTTTTAACTTGGTAACTTTGGCAGTTATTGACTTATTTCACTGTTGTCAATCGAAGTTCCAAGGTAAACGAAGGAGAGAAAAAGCTCAGCCTTGATTGCCCCCTGGCAGGATAAAATTGCATTAAGGATTTAAGGGCACAGTTGCCTTGGGCATTCATGCAGTTAGAAAAGGAATAATCGTCACTAAACCTCAAAATTGTATCTTCTATTATTGTAGGGGTGTCTCTTATAAGTAGCCCGGTCATTCTCCACATGAATAAAGCTCTTGCTTTCTAAAGTAGGTGATGGTGGAAAATGAAAAGGGCATGCTTTACCAGAAACGCTAAAAAAACAACTGCAGATTGATGCACACACTATACACACAGAGATGCAGAATTGTCCATTTCACCTTTGCATCAAAATTGTCATCAAGAAGAATATTGGAGGCCTTGATATCGCGATGTATGATCTTGGGATGACCTGCCAAGACAGACGAATTTCAACATATTCAAATGCAAAATCATGAATTCTGCCAACTAAAACAAGAAAGGTGATATTAATTAGTAGAATTCTGCAACTCATGAACATACATTCTTCGTGCAGATATGCCAATCCTCTCGCAGAGCATAAAGTAACTCTCATCCTAGTTTCCCAGCTTAGTGGGGGATGCTCCTTGCCTGCAGTTATATCTCCTTTTTATTTGTATTATAATAACAGGTAAAAGAAGTATCAATATCGGAATATTAAAAAGGTAAAAATAACATATTCAACCATTCGTGATAAAGAAAACATTCAACTCTTGGGCGACAGCCATGGCAAGATAGACAACCAAGGGTATAATAATGCATCAAGATTACTAGTTACTTAGAACTAACACTTGAAAAGAACAAAAAAATCGCAGTTTCTCTCCGACTTTTCTAGGGATACCTAAAAAGATCAAATGCCAATTAAGTTCAACAATGAGAGATACCTCTCCAGGAACTGTGTCCAAAACATAATAGAGGAAAACAAGGATTTGGGAAGGAAAGAAACAGACTGACTTGGAATATATACTTCACAAGTCTTATTCTAAAAATAACGAAATAGATTTAACAAAAGGCTAAAACTCAAAGGAATTGGTATCACAAAGTTAGACTTGTTTGTTGTAGCTTGGGAACTGGACTGTTAGTGTGAATATGCCAATTTCTTCTTCAACTCACATGTCAATTTGATGAACATTAAAAAACAACTTTTTTCCATTCTTCTCTTTCTCCTTTAGAAAACATGGTTTGGGTAAAAGGGCAACAAGAAGTGCACCGCACAAAATTTCCCGTAAGGCAAGGAAATCAATGTATCTCCCTGGTAATCTAAAAAGAGGGGAACACAACCTCATTGAAAATGGAGAAAGAGCATGTACCCCTTACCCTTCAACTCCCTCTCTTTGAACAAGACTAAATGATTAGTGCTCTTTTACACACATCAAAATTTGGTCATTTGTAACACCTGAACATCTGCGAGAAAGTTGTCCTTTTTGTAAGTTCAATTTAGATCGTGTGGTACACAACTCTTCTGCTTCAGGAAAAAAGTTTAAAATACTAAATAAAAGCAAGAAAATCTTTGAATACTGAATAAGACAAGAAAATCAGTGAATATGAACACCCAAGCCCCTTAACCTTTAAATCCCTCTCTTTGAACCACACTAAATAATTGGTGCTTCTAATTAAGCTTAAATTTAGATCATATGGTGAGGACAACTTCTGCACCATTAAATGATTACAAAGAACCTCTAATAAAAGCAAGTATGGCAATTGACAGCAGTCTATGCTAAATTGCAGAAGACAAACTATCTAGATATTCTGAGAACTTACCATGCAAGTGGAACTCCAAGGTTTTGTTTGGGACAAATTCATAAACTAACAACCGTTGCACCCCTGAAATGCAGTGTCCAACCAATGAAACAAGATGCTTGTGATGAACGTGACTAATAATCTCCACCTCTGCTTGAAATTCACGCTCCCCCTGCCCACTTCCAGCTTTTAGTTGCTTAATTGCAACCTCCTTCCCATCACGGAATACTCCCTTGTATACATATCCAAAACCACCTTGACCAAGGAGGTTGGCGACAGAGAAATTATCGGTAGCAAATGCTAATTCTTGATAGGTGAATGTAGTTCTCGAGAAACTCAAGTTGGAATCAGGATTTGTTTGTTGAAAAGGTTTGTCAGTACTGAAGTTACTGCCAGTGGAAGGTGGCAGTGGAGGAGTACATCCATCTGCTGCAGATACTTGTGAAACTGATGTAATGGATGGTGGAGGGGAGGGATTTATTGGAATCCTCACCATGTTTTCTGCTGAGGGAGGAGCATTTTGTTGCCAGTGATGATGTTGACCACCAAACAAATTATCTGAGCATGAAACAAGCAGAAACAAACCATATTACGTAAATGATGATGTTTATAATGATGATCTAATAATAATAATACCAGTAGTAGGTCATAATATCTCTGTGTGTGTATATATGTGTATTATATATATATATATATATGTGTGTGTGTGTGTGTGTGTGTATATGTATATATCTGTATTATATATAATACACATAAATATATATATATATATATATGTGTGTGTGTGTGTGTGTGTTTGTGTATTATATATTTATGTGTGTGCGTGTGTGTTTGTGTATTATATATATATGTGTGTGTGTGTGTATTATATATATATATATGTATGTGTGTGTGTATATATACATATATATCATGGATTTTTAAACAAAAATTAATGTGGCTCCTCCTCCCCCAAGGAAAAGGCAATTATACACAAACAATCCCCAAAGGAAGTACATCAGTTTCAACTGCAATTGATACTGCAAATAAGGGAACAACGCCACCAAGCAATTTAGCACTTTTAGTTTTTTAGCTTCAATTACTTACCTCCACACTGTTACTTCTGGATATACTAATTCATTAAAGAGTACTATTTAACAGCAAAATAATATGGTATAGCTGAAATGCAATAATTTTAAATCTTAAATGCTTCTTCTGAGGCCATTGGAACACAAAATATCCCCCTCACCACCACTACTACTAATTTTCCCAAAAGAGTCAGAAATTTGATGGACTGACGCTTGAATCTTCATTCTATTCTTAATAGTCATCAACTCAACAAAAAAAACACAAAGCTACTTCACTTAATTGATAGTTCCTTGGATAACAAGGACAGAATTCAAAAGATCTCATTATCACTAACCATAACCAAGGACATGGCTGAAAAACTAAAACACTAACTGTAATAAGTAATAAAACAAGGAGCTCCATTGGGGTCACTGATCCACCGAAGAACATGACAATATCATATGAGTGAGGTGCATAGCAACATAATGTTTTATAAGTACGACAACAAATTCAAAATTTTAAAATCATATGAAACAAAATCTCTGTTTTAAAATAGACACTAGGGAAAAAATACTCAAAGGTGCCAACAACTAAAGTCCAAATTTATATTCAATTCAGCATACAAATCATTAAAAAAATACTTGCTTACAATCAGACTAGAATTAAATTATTCAATATGACTTCCTACCCAAATGACCCCAATAAATGATAAGTAGAATTAAGAAACAGTGAGAATGCAAGAATACTTCATTAAATTTGTTTTGAACACCAACTCAACTAATTAAAATTGCAATAAAAGGAAAAAAAATAAACGGAGCCCAAAATGGTCACCAAATCCAATATAAGAAGAAATAGTCACAAAGATTTCACCTTTAGGACCTTGTGAAGATGGATCATGACCAAAACCATTTAACCCAAGACGCCTTTTTCTCCTCTTATACCAAAGGGCAAAAATGCACACGCATATAAGCACAAGTGCTCCTCCAATCCCAATTCCAACTCCAAGTGCTACTAAAGTAGTATTATTCGCCGACCCCTTCGACGGAGCACTCGTTGGAGAGCTTCCATTAATCGATGAGGGCGGCGGATTTACCAAGGTCGCTGAAGAAGGCTGACTAGCAACATCTGGAGACGGAGGAGTAGTACTTGGGTTCACCGGAGATGTTGGAGTAGTTGCATTATCCGCCGGAGGAAACGGCAACGGCGGACCCAACGGCACTCCGGGGGGCCCAGTAGACATTACCGGAGATCACTTTTTTCTTTAAGACTAATGTTTTTCAGCAGTTTGAAACCAAGATCTTGAGATTCTCTAGGTCTTTTCGAGTGGCGTGAAGAACTAGAGTGGACAGTTGAAAGAGCACCAAGACAAACAGGTTCAAGACATAACGGAGAAACGTGGAACAGTGAAGAAGATGCAGAAAAGGAAAATGTTGAATGAAACGACGTCGTTTTGATGACCTTTAGCCAACTTGCAAAATATAGAGCACCTGCCTTTTTTTCAAATACGTGGGCGAATTGCGATTGTTTTTAGGCTTCCGCATATTTTGTTTAGACATTTTTTGAGGGCCACATATGACTTGTCCTAATAATAAAATACTTTGAAGCGTGTAGTTCGGGGTCTTAGAGAAAATGACGATGCGAGAATTATCGCTGAAACAGAAAATAGAAAAGGTAGAGTAGAATCAAGAAAAAAAAAATCAAATAGGAAAACAGATCCCGCGCGTGATTACGGCATGTGATTAGAGCTTTTGTTTTTCTTTTCCCAAGGTTCGAGCTTTTCCATTTTTGTTTAGTTTTCACATTAGTTTTATACGGCTTTTACACTACTCCTATGAGATAATTATAAGTTTTAAGATTTTAAAATAAACACATTATACTTGTTTATCTAATTTTTATAATAATTATTATTATTATACAGTTTTATTCTTTTAGTTTTAGTGTTACGTCATACATGTTGTCTCCTTATTGTTATTTGTTTTATTCTTCGTTGTTTTTTGTGTTTTTTTTTTTTTTGGAAATCCTAGAAAAATTCATAGGTGTTACGCACTTGTTCCTGCACAATATTCACCAACGATACAAAAGATGTAAATTGAACTAGGCAAATCATGTGTGACAAGCTCGATTAGAAAGGATCGGGTGGAGGACATCTCTTAACATTTATTTTTATATACTTGATTTTTAATATGTTTTATTTGAATCGAGTGTGTCTTAGAAAAACGATCTCTCTGCTTTTGTTCTGAAGATAAGAATAAAATTGTGTACATACCATTTGTTTTGAATATAAAAATAAGATTATATACATACCACCTCTCTAGATCCTTACTTATTAAGTTATGCTAAACATGTTATATTTTATTGTTATTATAAAATATAATCTTGGTAATAACAAGTTTAAAAAATACAATAGTATACACTAATAAATCTCTTTTTTCCTAACAAATTGAGTTTTTGTTGATAGTAGTAGATTACAGCTGCCCTTTAGAAGGCTTCTTGGCTTCTGTCGAGTTGGTGAACGACCATGAACCTTCGCCAAGAAGATATTTGTAGCCTTGTATTCTCTTCTAATTTTGCAGGGTGCAACTTCTTTTTTGTCATTTTCCATGTATATGTTTCATTTAATAAATATTTTAATTTTAATTATTTAGGTGTTATGTATTAAGTTTTTTTTATTTTTTATAACTGAATATTTATAATACAAATTTTAATTATCAAGCATCGTTACAACCATTTATAATGAGTCTAAATAGTTACTATGTAATAAAAACTATTAATACCATTGAGATGTTTATTGTTAAAGATGATAGTTATTAAGTTCATCAATTCACCGGCACTAACATTCATCATTATCAATTAATATATTATCTTTGTAGTTGTTCATCATTATCGTCATCATCATTGCACTCATTATTTTCAGCTATAACTATCATAATTATCAATCACTATATGCAACCAATCATTATTATCACTGGCCATCATTTACAATCATCACCACCAACGATTATAATTACTACAACCGTCAATCACTATGATCACTATCGTCAATCTTTTGATCTTTACTACATATCGATAACCATTGTGGCTTTTGGGTGTTGTGCTAATATTTTGTGATAGGATCAACAGATTTAGTGTGTCGTGTTGTTATATTATGAAAAGACGGTCACTTATCAATGTCATTGCATATTTGTCAATTCTGATATTCATTATGCTTGTTCAGGGTCAGTTTCATCAAATATATATCATTGGAATTAGACCAATACATGTTATAATTGCTTGATTTTTTAAAATTTATTCATTTAGTCTTCACCTTGTTTCTTTTTTATAATTTTACTTACTTATTAATTCATTTCGTTATCTTGATCGATTCAATTCACACGTCTTTTATATCTTACATACAAATTCAACTGTTTATTTTTGGGGTAAACAATTATTTATTTGTATCTTTTATATATTTTAAATTATTTATTCTTATGGCCTACAATACTTGCATGTTACTTTCTAATTGTGTAAATTATTTTTAAGAAATATTATTGTATGTCGGAATGCACAATTCAAAAAAATAAAATTTGACTCTCAAATTTTGAGTTATATCATATAAATTGAGACGAAAATTTTTATATAAGTACACGTTTAGGAAGTGCTTTTGAAGTGTAAACTGATTTTAATGATCTTAAAACCAGTTGCATTCTCTTTAAAGTATGACTTTTGAGAGCTTGAAAATAAAACTAAGTAGGAGTTTTCCCATGCGATATCATATTTGATATCACGATAGAGGTGAACTCAGGATTTGAAGACAACAGGTGCATCACCAACGGCCAATGCACGTTACTTAAAGTATGTCACCCAATACCAATTCGTATGATAATTTTATTAAGCATTAAAAAATATAAAACTAATGTACTAACGTATAAACATGGATTAAATAACCTTGTTAAATAAAGTTTGCTTTCTGGATTGATGGTTTTAAATTTCACTTTACAGTTTACACCATGAGGTCGCAAGTTCAAAACTAGTCATCCACTTATTTATTCGATATTATTAAGCTTCACAAATAAAAATGAAAAATAAAAACACAAAAAGTTGTAAATGGGATTTGAATCCAAATCTCTCCCATCAAAGTATCCAGATCAACCAAATAATTTCAGTGTCTTAGAATGTTTAATAAAATATATTTAACTCAAGGTATATATATACACACATATACACATAACTTTTTCAAGTTAACGGGTGCACGTGCACCCTCGAGGGCATAGGAGGGTCCGCCTCCGTATCACAATATGAAATCGTGAGATGGAATCAGCGTTTGAACATACGATTTCACGCTGATTTCATATCATGAGATAAAATGAGATTTGAATCCAAATCTCTCCCATCAAAGTATCCACATAAACCAGCTCAACCAAGTAACTTAAGTGTCTTAGAGTGTTTAGTAAAATATATATTTAACTCAAGGTATATATATACACACATATACACATAATTTTTTGAAATTAACGGGTGCACGTGCACCCTTGAGGGTACATGTGGGTCTGCCTTCGTATCACAATATGAAATCGTGAGATGGAATCAACATTTGAACATGCGGTTTCACGCTAATTTCATATCATGAGATAAAATCTCATATGCTCCAAAAATCATGATTTGGGATTTTTAAATACAAAAATTGACCACAAGTTTATATTTTGTTAAAACAACCCCACATTTATATCTATTGGACATTTATTTCATAAGTAAATAAAATTTATAATCATATTATTACTTTTTAAATTTTATTATTCTCACCAACATAAAATTTATTATTACTTTAAATAAATTTCTACTTTATCATTATATTTATCAAATTCATTATTTTTTATCAAATTGACAGTGATCATCAAACTTTTAGATTTCCCACAAGAGTGGGTCATTGAAGGTGCAGCCCACCAAAAAACAATATTAATAACGAGGTTTCAGAAGTTGAATAGTTAAGTGATGGAACTGTTAAAATTAAAATTTCTGATCCTATGGCTATGCTTAATAGAATTGATAATCATAGCATGACCTCTAAGCTATCTAGGTCTACTTCTTCATATATCTCTCCTGTTGATTATATTGTACAAGTTCCCTCAAGAGCATCTGCTTCTCAGATTAGAGAAAATTACAGATGTGACAATATTAAGATTGATAGAGATAATATTGTTAGGCCTATGCCCAGGCCCAATTTTGACTTAGATATAACTGAGTCTGAATTAAATTTTTCAGGTGGACTGTCCACATAAAAATTGTTTTATGATGACTAACAAACAAATTGATTTTAGTCTGGGATCACCGACAAGAATTTTTTTTTCTAAAGATTTCTTGAAATCAAGATGGAAACCTTTCAGAAAATGATTCTTTAAGAATTTTAATAAAGAAGAACGAATATGTTTTCAAGAAGAATTTTATAAAGATCTTATTGAATCAAAGCAAAATGTATTGATTGCTTTTGTTCCATGGTTTATGACCAAACATGTTCATAATTATATCTCTATGATAGAAAGAGATTTTACACTAAGTATTGGAGAAATTACTAAATCTGTTTTTCCTCCATTACAATTCTTTCAAATTGAAAAAGATGACAAAATTGTCTATTTTAATGCTTTGGCAAAATTATTTGAAGATAATACTGCTTTAATTACTGCTTAGCATATTAATATTATAATCAAACAACAAAATTGTACTAACATTTATATGAGCATCATAGGAGAGCAGATTACTTATGTTCATGATAGAATTGATAAATTACTTTCTAAGGTCAATTCCAATACTAAAGGAAGAGAGAAGGTAGCTAATACTAGCGTCCAACCTCCTCCAGAAATTGAAGATTTTAAGTTAAAAAACCTTTCGGACCTTGAAAATCTCTTGGAAAGAAATTCAAAGGTTTAAATATGAAGCCTTTAAGTGTTGATGATTTTTCAGGAGGAGAAGGAGATTATAAAGAGAAGATTTATGATACGATTAATAAAATCTCAGAAAAGTATGCTAGAAAATCGATCAAAAGGATGTACTATTATTTTAGACCTACTCCTCATGATCAAGATGTGCTCTTAGAAAAACATGAACACATTATAACTATGGAAATCTATGAATGGAACATAGATGGCTATACAGATAGACAGATTTATACAACGGTACATAGAATGCTTATGTATAGTACTATATGTAAGGCAAATAAGAATAGTGATAAAATTATTGTTGATATGATAACTGCAGATAAGAATAGTGATAAAATTATTGCTGATATGATAACTGCATAATTTATTGGCCAACTAAAAGGCTGGTGGGATAATTATTTAAAGGCATAATACATAAATTGGACCCTAAACTTGGCTTCGAATTTTAAGTATGACCTCTAACTTTCAAAGTGCACAAGTAGGCACTTCAACTATCCAATTCTTAAACAAAAAAACACGCGAATCCAACCTGGCATAACGCGTGATTGAGACGCAATTCAGGCGCGTCAGGGATATTTTTCGAGGCCCACAACAGTAAAAAAAAAAGTGGAAATGACAATTTTACCCTTAATGAATCCCTTTTAAATATATCTTTATTTTTTTCAAATCAAAATCCCATTTTTCTTCTTCTTCTTC
>NW_006238964.1:2028590-2079064 GCF_000226075.1 Solanum tuberosum | reverse complement strand
AAAAAAAAGTGAATTTACATTCATGGTGACAGCTTCTACCAAAAATAAACTTTCAAAAAGCAAAAATTAACATAACCAGACTAAATTGAGGAAGAACAACACATAAACATCCAAAAGATAAGAACTTTGACCACAAATCTTCACAATTTTACTTTGATTTGCAAAGAAATTAGGGCTAGGGCTCCGCTGATGTTGAGTGAAAATCGAGTAAATTGGGAAAAGAAAATACGACCCTACCCTTTTGTATTTTAATTTCTTTTTTTTTTAATTATAAAATACGTGTAATTTTTTAATTACGTGGCAGCCACTAAGTGGCTCAATAAGCCACGTAGGAGCGTTTGTATATCACACAATTTGGCTGTTGGATTCACATGTTTTTTTGTTTAAGAATTGGATAGTTAAAGTGCCTACTTGTGCACTATGAAAGTTAGAGGTCATACTTAAAATTTGAAGCCAAATTTAGGGTCCAATTTATGTATTATGCCTTATTTAAATCCTGAGCAAAGAGATAAGATTCTCCAAGCTGTGAAGCAAGAATGAGAACAGAATATTACTCATAATGTTGTGTATACCCTTGTTCTTAATATCATAGAACATTTCTCTGGAAGATGGTCTGATAATAGCGAGATCATAAGAACTATGCTCCAAAATCTTAGGTGTCAAACTCTCACATCTTTTAGATTTTATAAAGATGTTTTTCTAAACAGAGTTATGGAGTTACTAGAGTGTAATAGCTCTCATTGGAAATCCAAATTTATAGATGGATTACCGGCCCTTTTTGCTTAGGAAGACTCTTAGAGGAGACAGTCATAGCATTAAATATGACAATTATACCTATGGAAAAACGCATAAGTGCCTGTGTACAAGAAGGATTATCTTTATGCAATGAAATCAAGTTAAATCAACAAGTTAAAGGGCACCGTCTTGATGAAAGACAACAATTACGAGAATTCTGTGAACAATTCGCTTTAGATATTCCTAAAGAATCTTCCAAATTCATCAACAATTAGATATTACTTTAAATAAATTTCTACTTTATCATTTATATTCATCAAATTCATTATTTTTTATCAAATTTATTTATCAACCAAATTTATTACTACTACTTTAATGCTTAATAAAAAAAATCATCTATATTTAGTGAACAAGATTGACCATAATGACTTTGTAATAATTTATTATGCAATTTTATAAATTTTTGTTAATTTGATAAGATTGAATAAATAATTGAAACTATTTTAATAGTTTTATAACTTATGTAATTCTTATATTTATGAAAAAATGTACAACACAAAAACACCAAATCACATGTCCAAACAAAACTTTAACTCCATCTCATAATTTCATATTGCATGACCAAACAAGCCTTAACTGGAGCAACTTCCTCCAAAAGGAAAGTGATTATCAATTTTTAGCACTATCATACAAATTAGGATCATAACTACTCTATCAATCAGTAGTATTAATATTAATATACACATGTGATTGTTACTTAGCGTGTATTGTTTTGTTTAGGTAAATGGACAAATAAAGATGGTCCTTTCTATTTCAAGTAGTATCTGTGCTACTTAGCTCCATAACAAATAGCACAAAAGGCAACAGTTCACAATTTTTTATAATGAATATGTAAAATATCATATATCAAAAATAAAATACGAGAAGGTTGTTCAAAATGTTCAGCTCAACGTACAAAACAGAATTATAGATATTTAATCATTGTGAGTGAATCGACAAAAAGTATAATATAAATCTAAAATTACATAAAATGAAATTACTTTGAATTTTGAAAGATCTTAAAAAAAATAAAAATAGAATTTATAAAATTCAAAATTCGGATCTGCCACAATTGTTGCTCTTCTCTACTTTGGCGCACCCAAATCAGAGGGAAAAAGGTCCAGATTGTAATTTCCAATAAATTTGTCACTAGAAATTACCATTAGATTACATGCATCTAAGCGAGGATGAGCATTTCTCTCTGGGACAAATCAGCATGAGTTATTGCCCAACAGAATTCAAGGTGTGAAATGACGAAAATAGACACATGACATGTTTATTGTCCCTTTTCAAGTTTCGAATCAATCAAGCCGGACGATCCCGTCACTCCCCCATTCCCCACGCGGCGTTCCCTCCTCTTCTTCAAGCCGTCAATCAAAAACTCTGAAGCACTAGTTAAACTTGCACCACTCCCATTCAGTTGAACATTTCGCTTACAGAGAAGTTAGAGCGAGAAAAAGTTTTTTTTCTAGAGAGAGAAAACATCACTGGTATCTCAAAAACCTATCAATCTTCGTTTATTCATTTTCATTACATTGGGGATTGTGTTTTTTTTATTCTACAGCGTGATCTTATGCGGATGAGAATGTGCGTCGATTTGTTGCTGTTTCAATTGATGAGAATTGGGAAATTCAGAAGTTGAATTGGTTGAGTTCTGTTTCTGTTTATTGTGAATTGGATTGAAGGTTGTTGTGGTGGTGTGAAGGATTTGATCAGGGGTGGTCCGACATGAGCACCACGCAAGGGCAGGGCGTGACGGTTCGGGACCTCATTGAAGAAGCTAAAAAGCGGATTGTAATCTTGCTCCTATGTGTCATTGGACTTTCGTATATCATGTCTCGTGAGTGTCTACTTTAATTTATTTTTTCCAGTTTTTGCTGATGATGATTGAATATAATTTTCCTCCTACTTGTTTGGATGAGCTATCAATTAAAGTTATAAATTGACTTGTGAACAGTGTTTTTTTGCTGTGTGTAGTGTCTTTTTTATTGCAGCCTTGAAAGAAATTAATACTAGCTAACAACCATTTCTAGTTCAGGAATTTAGGATTTTAAATAGATATGGTTCAGGAATAAATCTTTGCAGGGCACGAGTTGTACCGGAATGGTAATAGATGTGAGTATGTTACTGCTTACTAGAGGTAACTATTTACAAGTTGTATGTGAGTGGATTGATTTGCTGCCTGCATATCACACATATTTACTCATCTAAAATATCATTCATTATTCTATATCTGTAATTGCTGTGCATTGTTGACACACACAATTAGATAACCAAATGTTAGTTGGCAAACACTTGGAACAACTTTAAAGGAAAGTTGTCCGTTCATTACTTATATAAAAATAGAAAAAATGAAAAAAAAAAAGAATCAGAGATATCTGGTCAGGATTTGACTTGAGAATTTAGATCTCGGTCTCATGAATGAAATAGATAACTGTTTTTAAAAAACTTGCAAATAAGACTTAACAAGGAAGCTGGAAGACTAGCTAATTAAGTTCTCAACAAATTTGAGAAATGTTGTAAGCTTGTTTTTCAAACTTATGTGACGCCCATGACGGAGGTGGGCCGACAAGAAGGAGGGTCAAGAAAAGGATTGACATGCTTCAAGGGTGGCAAGCTTCTGAAGAAGGATTGCACATGACACATTAGGAAATTACCACATCAGAATGGGAGAGGAAACTGACGAGCATCGTAAGGCATAGTACAAGTTCACATTTTATGTTTTGGTTCGATTATGATGTAGTCCGAATCCTTGAGGTCTGTTGGACCAAAGTGGACAACATGTACCATGGGCTTGAGTCATGACAAATATGGGATCAGAGCCTGACACTTCCTCAGTACAATGGTGGGGCAAACCTCAGTGTTCTCGCTGAGTCCGTAAGGTGGGTTTTATGTGATGCCCATGATAGAGGATAGGTCGATGAGAGTGGGTCAACGTTCACATAGTGTGTGTGCGTTTAGGCTTGATGATAGCGTAGCCGAAGAGGCAAATATGTAAGGTCTGTTGCCAAAGCAGACAATATGTGTCATGGGCTTGGATCGTGACACTTTAAAAGCTCATTAAGTTACTGAAAGCACTTTCAAATTTTGCCCAATAAATTCCCATTATCCACCGAGTTTAGAAGGTTGTGATTGGTCCAAAGGGCGGGTCACAAACGGATTTCTCGGTTATCAAAAAAAAATAAAAAATTTGCCCAATAAAGCTTTAAACTACCAACTCATGACCTGTATAAGAGTTTAGAAACTTAATGTTGGATTGCTGTATCTTCTTCATGTATAACCAAGATTAGTGAGTTTGAGGGAATATGAAAATGTCCTTGCATTTTTCACATTATTCAATATGCCACTTTACGATGAATTTCTCCAGAAGAGTGCATCCATTGGCTTAAGAGGCCGGAGATAAAGAGGGTGAAAGTTCATGACATCGGACTACATTGAAAATACTTTCTAGAGTGCAACATTAGCGGGTGCATGTTCTAGACGAAACTTCCACACAGGTAAACAAAAGAAGTGGAGACAATTACACTATCGGAAAGAAATTCTTAATGACTGAAAATCAATTGCATGACTGGTGTTGTTTTTATTATGATACATACAATTTTTTTCGCCAATTCTTGTATAGTTTATGTGGTTGGTTAACTGTTCAAGACCCTTAAAGATTTATCCAGTGGATATGAAATCTTACAATTGAGTAGTTACAAATAGAACCAACAAGAGAAGTAAGATGCTTCGTGAGACTACATAAGAAATTGTCTTTGCAACGTTTTGAAAGACAATTCTTAAAAAGATACAAGTTGACAATCATGAACATGGAACTAAAAGAGATTAAAGGAAACTACATTTTTTCTTCTCGATTTGCGAGTTACTCAAAATTACGTGATTAGGGATGTGGATAACTCTTTCTACACCATGTTATGGTATGTTTGTGTCACACATGTATTTTTTTTCTCTCATTAAACATGTCCTCAATATGAATATGGAAGCAATCTATTTGAATGGGAGTTAATCAAAGGCTATTATTGGATGTCTACAAGTGGAATATCCTTTAAATGTATCCAGAGAAACCATAATCTTTTAAATGTTACTCAAGCATTTCCCTTGTTACAATCGACATGCGGGAGGGGATAGGAGATCTTGGCGATGTGATCTTCTACTTCTTTGGTGTTGTAGAATAGTTATTAATACAACTTCCAAAAGTATATGACTTTCACCTAAGTCGTAGTCGTCGATAAAATTGTAGTGGAGAGCTTGAGATATTAGGGTTTGGATCCACTACTACTCAACAATAATAATAACTACGCTTTCGTTCCATACAAGTTGGTTGGTGATTAATATTGGTCTTTAATTAATTTCCTTCCATCTATCTAAGTCTTGTTGGGAAAAGTTACCATACCTATGTTGGTGGGAAAATGCAAATACTCAGTAGAACAATCAAAATGCACGGAAGTTGTCCAAAGACCCCTGTTATATATAAAAATAACACAATCTTGTAATATTGTTACATCTAATTCTAGTCGAGCTAATGCAAGACTAAGATTCCCTACGAAACATAAAAGTTCACATACATAGCAAAGTCAACAACAACAACATACCCTGTGTAATCCCACTAGGTAGGGTGTGAGGAGGGTAGGGTATACGTAGACCTTACCACTACCTCATGAAGATTTAGAGAGGTTGTTTCCAAATGACCCTCGGCTCAAGTAACTCATAACAAAGCAATGTTAAAAATAACACACAGTCACAAAGCAGACATAACAAATACAAACAAAATTATTACATGGCATTAGTAACAACATCAAAATAATGTGATAACCGAAACAAAGAACAATAGGTATTAAACAGAAATCGAAGGGCAGAAATTACGAGATTAGTACTAATCTACTGGAATGCACGGAGATAACACTCGACTACCTACTAACCTTCTGCCCTAATCCTCGACCTCCAAAACGCCCTCTCTAAGGTCATGTCCTCGATAAGCTTAAGGTGCGCCGTGTAAAATAGCAAAGTCCCATTATTAAATTTCTTGATTCTTAGTTATGGCAATATTTGCTTCCTTAGAAGCTTTCAGCTCTATGTAGGTGTCAAGTCGTACAGTCTGTCCTTTGCATGACTATCATAGCAAAGCCTTTTGGTTTGCACAAATCTATTGCAATGAGTCCCTGATAAAAAAAAAAACTTTTTGTCCTTCTTCTGCTAGATGTGGATGAGTAATGATGTAGGTTCAATAAATGAGCTTCAGAGAAGATGAAGAACCTAGTTTTATATGAAAGATTTAGGAGACCTCACATGGGAGGCCCCACACGAAGTGATTCTTCCCCGAAAAGACTCTGCATGTGATGTTCCGTAAACATAATCAGGTGGTTATTGTTGTTATTAATCTTGCATGTATCTCGACAGAGATACTCTATTCAGAATTTATTGTTATAAGAGTATTCAACTTGACTGGGAGCCTGGGTTTTTGCAGTATCTGTTGATTGTCATTTTTTCATTAATTGCACACTTCAACTTTATTGTTTTTGACATTCCTTTTGGATCTTAACGTATATCTTGGGTGAATGTCGATATGCCTTTTCTGTTTCTATTCTCACCTTTGACATTTTTGCTGTACTTTTCACTTGCAGTAACGAGCTCTTCAGTTTTTATCAACTTGCCTGCTGCTGCTCTCCTAATTGTTATGCTTCGCTATCTATCTCTGGACTTTGATGCACGAATAAAAGCTGCTACATATAAAAGCAAGTCATCCTCATTAAATAGTACTATTCAGAAGAAACAGTTAGATGGTCCAAGAACAGTTAATGAGAAGTCTGATTGGAGGAAAAAAGTAGATTCACCTGTTGTGGAAGATGCAATTGACCACTTCACCAGACACATAGTCTCTGAGTGGGTGACAGATCTCTGGTACTGCCGTATTACTTCTGATAGACAGGGTCCAGAGGAACTTGTGCAGATCATGAATGGCGTGCTAGGGGAAATTTCATGTCGGATGAGATCCATCAATCTTATAGATCTTTTAACAAGGTTTCAAATTGTTGTTACAGGATGCTACTGACATATTTCCTCTTTAGCTTATGTTATATTATATCCTTAAGGAAGTCATTCATTGGGATCATGCAGGGATATTGTCAGTCTAATATGCACTCATTTGGAACTGTTCCGTACATGCAAATTGAGGATTGAGAAAAAGAATTCAAGATCCTTGACTATAGAAGAGCGAGATCTGGAACTTAAACTGACGCTGGCTGCAGATGACAAGTTACATCCGGCTTTGTTTTCTCCAGAAGCTGAACACAAGGTAATCTCATTCTTTTATCTTAACAAAATCAATAATCAATTGTTCTATAGTACTTTTAATTTAGGATTGTCTCATCTCATTTACACCATTTTCTTCTCTATCTGCAGGTTCTCCAGCATCTTATGGATGGTCTCATTTCGTTCACGTTCAGACCAGAGGACTTGCAATGCTCTTTATTTCGATACATTGTGAGGGAGCTTCTTGCTTGCGTTGTGATACGACCAGTACTGAATTTAGTTAACCCTAGGTAACTATTCCTTTGCATCTTGCTACCTGTAGCCTCATAAACCCTTGTTTCTGTACTTTATTTTATCACCAAAATATTGTCAGGTTCATTAACGAGAGGATTGAATCTCTAGTTATTTCCTTAAAGAAGGTTGATAAAGGACCTACTGCAGCTCAAACAGAACAGCAATCAAGTCCAAGTGTATCTGAAAAGGTATCAGCAGATCATTTTTCTGGGGTGTTGGATTCTTCTGCGAAGGGTCTCGAACTTGTTCAGTTTAGAAGGGACCAAACTAATGATACTATGGAGAATAATACGATGAACAATGGGAATGGATCAGATTTGTCAAAGGATCCTTTGCTTTCGATTGATACACGGTCTACTCGTTCTTGGAGTTCTTTGCCGTCACAAACCAACACAGATGATGGGAGAGGTCTCCAGAAACACCGCTCTGGAGGAGAGTGGGGTGAAATGCTAGATTTGGTGTCACGTCGAAAGACTGAAACCCTGGCTCCAGAGAACTTAGACAACATGTGGACAAAAGGAAGAAACTATAAAAGGAAAGAAGAGGGCAATCTAGCATCAGATTCACTCCAACAGAATTCTTTGCTAGGGGCACCTAAATCACAGGAGAACTTGAAGGGAATGCTAAGACAGAAAGAGAGTGAGAGGGAAAATAAGGTTAACGTGAACCATTATTTGAAAGCTAATACCCAACCTTTTCAATATCAAGAGGAAGATGAGCACAACTCAGATGAGGTCGAATCAGAGAGCACTAGTTCTTACACTACTGATGATGAGGAACCTATTAGTGTGACAGGTCTTGATTCTCCTGGTAATAAAGTGTGGGATGCAAAAAATAGAAGGAATATCAATCACATTCATCATCCACTTGAAAGTAATGCTGGTCATAAGACAAGAAAGGGAAAAGCTAGCAAAGGTCATATTCGCTCTAAGCACTTAAATAAAGTACCATCTGCGAGGAAAAAATCCAGAGCAAGTAGCCAAACAGAGCATGTATGGCAAGAGATTCAAAGATCGAGCTTCTTATTAGGGGATGGACATGATATATTAAACTCTAAAGATAATGAGAAACCAGATGTTCTGAGCGATCACTCTGATTCAGAAATGCCTGGTAGAATTTCAAGTGGCACCAATGCATCATCATCTTCTTTGTCAAGCAGCGTTCTCGCTAATCAGAAAATGGGTGCTAATTCTGTTAAAAGTTCTATAATTGCTGATTCCTTTTTGAAGTTAACATGTGAGGTACAGAAGTGATTGCCATCCTTTTTACATGAACTTCACTTTGTGTGTGTTTGGTAGGGAGGAAAACATTTTTCAGAATTTCTTTTCCCCAATTTTTCCATGTTTGGTTGGTAAATGCTTCAGAAATATATTTCCCAAGATCACATTTTCCTCAAAAAACTGAAAATAACTTCCCTGGCATACCTAGGGAAGTCATTTTTCATGTTCAAACCACCAGCATTACACAACCGGATTTTCTGGCGGTTCACTCCCGATTTCTTTCCCCTCCTCCACCCCAATTTCTCTGATGGAAAAAATCCAGAGAAGGTTACAAAGTCGATGGTAACAGGTCTTGTTTCCATTTTATCATACAGCTATTTGATGCTTTTGATTATATTGTCTTGGTACACTTAACAGCAACTCATCTTCCTTATTGTTTTCCAATTATTTTTTTATTTTTAGCTGTTTGAATTCAAGTCCATATTTGAAAATAAAATTCCATAGTTTCTTATAAAAACGAAATTGAGGTTTATAATTATTAGTGCTCGTCCATTATAATTTTATTAATTTACTTTATATAGACAGTTTTAATAGATTACTAATAATCTCTCTTTAATTTTTTATATAGACATTTTAAAATAAAAACTAAATAGGAACTCTTTTACTTCTTACAACCAAAAGAGTGGAAAGTATCTTCCTCTTCAACGGTCCACCAAACATTTGAAATATCTTCTGGAAAATGATTTCCATTTACCAACCGAACACTTGAAAATAAATTAGAGAACCACTTATTTTCCTGAAAAACATTTTATGTGGGAAAGATTTTCTTTCGTACCAAACATACCCTTTATGAATTACTTTTGCAGCTTTGGACATCCACAGATGTTTCCCTTCCTGTGTTGCAGGTCTTGAGTGCCAATATTGTAAAGAGTGGCTCAAAAACTTTTGCCGTTTATTCCTTATCTGTTACAGACGTGAACAATCATAGCTGGTCCATCAAAAGAAGGTCTCGTTATGTAACCTTTTGCTTTTATCATTATTGTGAATGTCAAAACACCTCCTTATCCCGAATATTATCTCAACATGTCCTACTATCCCGTGTGTAATTTACTTCTGCTGTTGTTTGTGACAGGTTTCGTCATTTTGAGGAGCTACACAGACGTCTTAAGGAGTATCCTGAGTACAATCTTCATTTGCCACCCAAACATTTTCTCTCTACAGGTCTGGATGTTCAAGTCATTCGAGAACGATGCAAATTTCTTAAAGAATATATGAAGGTGATGCTCTAACAGATGGCATCTAGAAATGTTTTTCTACTATTTCTTTCTGACCTATAACAGAGTCCTGTTATTTATTAGAGTTCTCTTTGATATCACAGTATTGTACTTGTGTTCTTACCTCAAACGGTTTCTCTTCTCATTGTTGTATATTTATCTTGGTCTTAATTCTTTGATTGTATTTGACTTCCATGTTCCCTGAAAATAATTTCTTCTCTTCCTGAAGTTGATGAAATATGACTAGTTACGGTGATATATGATGTCATGGGAAGCTTCAAAAAGCAAGAATATCGTGAAATTGGACCTTTATTATTCTCTCTAAACTATTGTGTTCACTTTTTCTCCTTGCAGTTAAATTTATTTCCTTTTATCCCCTAGGTGTTATCTTTAATTTTCATTTGATTCGGTTTTTCTGGTTTTGTCACAGAAACTGCTGCAGCTCCCAAGTGTTTCCAACTCCATTGAGGTTTGGGACTTCCTCAGTGTTGATTCACAGGTTAAAAGATTATTGATTTTCTATTCTTTTAGCTTTGGATACATTCTTTGAACACAGAGCATTGATCTTGTAAATTGTCGTGCAGACATATAGCTTTTCGAATTCCCTTTCCATAATCGATACATTACCAGGTAAGTAAGTTAGTTGGCATGGCTAGGGGCCAGAAAGTTGCATTTCAATTTTTATGTTAATCGTAAATGGTTCTTGTTATTGGCTTTCAGTTAACCTGGATGATACAGTACACAAAGTAAATAAAGAACCTCTGCCCAAGATTGATCCAAGAACTGATATCATATTCTCCACGGCAGAGCATGATGCTGAAAGGAAGGAGCGAGTCTTGATGCATCATCCTGTGGTGGATGAATCAAGATATGGAAAAAAATATGTCACACTGTCCCCTCCAAAAAGACCCACCAAAGGAGCTTTTGAGGATTCAAGTAGTGGCTCCGACAATGTACAAACAAATAAAGTTCCAATCCCAGGCACAGGAATGACGCTAAAATCAGTTGAAACTAATTCACGTGCCTCACATGGATCATCCGATTCCTTTGTTGATGCTCCTGTTGATTCCTCCCTTCCCATAGAGGTAGCTGCTACTGACTTGAGTTAGTGAGATTGAAAGATATGCAAGTTACCTTTTTTTTATGATGCCTTTTCCTTTGGTTTCTCTAGTAAGAATTACATGTAGTTTACCATTTTTTTTTTAAAAAAGAATCACATGTAGTTTTTGCCTTTGAGATGTTTTTGAACCTCTTTTTTTGTTTTACTGTAGTGGGTGCCTCCACAGGTAAGTGCACCAGTTCTAGACCTGGTTGACGTCATTTTTCAGCTCCAAGATGGTGGATGGATCAGGTATTATTCTTGTGAAACTATTATGCACTTGGACCTCATTGATTACTCATTTCTGTTATAACTTCTTGGGGAGTCTACCAGGAGAAAGGCATTCTGGGTGGCGAAACAGGTTTTACAATTGGGAATGGGTGATGCATTTGATGACTGGCTGATTGGGAAAATCCAGCGTCTGCGCAGGGGTTCAGTAGTTGCTGCAGGCATTAGACGTATTGAGCAGGCAAGTGTCACAATTTTGTAGCTTTTCCTTCTCAAGCTGATAAGAACAAATCAACTTGAATTCCTAGTTGTTGTGATTTAATCAATTAATACCATCCCAAATAATAGTTTTTAATTTTCCAGGATTTGCTAAATCAAACAATTTGCTGTCCTCCTATTGATATCTTTTGGTTCTTATGTTATGTTCTCCGTTTGTTTTGGGTGGGGTGGGGGTGGGGGTGGGAGGCTTATTTTGTAAGCTTGCTTTATGAGAAAAAGCTATAGTAGTAAGCATGCTGTGTTCATAAAATATGTGCATTTTATAGATGACAGAGGTGGTGGTGTATGCTTTTTCTTAGAAGCCTGTAAAAGTAGTTTCGGATAACTCATGATACCCAAGATTCTGTGATTAACATTTTATTGATACTGTATTGGTTGTTCTTATAGATACTGTGTTGAGTGTTCTCATTCTTTGTGCTCCATGTAGATTCTATGGCCTGATGGAATATTCATAACAAAGCATCCAAGTCGACAACGTCCTACACCATCTGCCAGTCAATCTGTTGGTTCTCCATCAAACCAACCTCCTACTCCATCTGCCAGTCCATCTGTTGGTTCTCCACAAAACCGACCTACTCCATCATCATCACCAACGGTAGAGGATAACCAGAAACTGGATGAGATGCAACAGAAGGAAGCTGAACAGCGTGCTAACCTTGTATATGAGCTGATGATTGGTAGGTCACCCAAAAAACATGTCTCATTGGCTATTGACCATTTCAACATTCATCATCCATAATAGTTTGCCATTATTTACTCTGATAACCTTTTACAGAAAAAGCGCCTGCTGCTGTTGTTGGACTAGTTGGTCACAAGGAATATGAACAATGTGCAAAGGATCTTTATTACTTCATCCAGGTAATATAGTCAGTGCCGTTAGAATCTGCTTTAAATATAACAACCTTTCAAATCTCCATCTTGTTCTACTAATTGAGTCACTGTTTCTTTTACAGTCATCTGTGTGTCTAAAGCTGTTAGTCCTTGATCTTGTTGAGCTGCTACTGCTGTCCGCTTTCCCGGAGCTGGATGGCGTATTCAACACATTGCATCAAGAGAAGAGGAAGTTTGGAGAGCTCAAAATAGATTAGTGTGTGTGAATTCCGAGACAGTTGGTCCATCTTTTAGAGAAAATTATATCAAAAAAAAAAAATCAAAAAGTTTTTTTTTTCGCCATGTCCCTCCTGGGAACTGATTTCTGCATACATTTTTCTTTCCCTTAGGCACTCCCCGGGAATCGATTTTTTGCATACATGTCTTGTACGCTAGTTGTTAACTGGCGTGGAAAATTTTTCTTTAGAAACACAAACTGTTAAAGTTGAGTTGGAATCATTTTCCTTGAGGATATGTAAATTAGATATTTTTTTGGGAAGATTGTAAACTATATTTTGACCAATACCCTTGTAAATATCAGTATAGCATACATACATTCTTCAGCAACATTGTATTTTTCTGATTATATGTTCTGCCATACAATCAGAGTATCATAGTTTATTGCGAAGTTCCGTTGATAGAAGATCAAAGGTATGCGCAGCTTAAGCTAACCAATGGTATGATATTAAGATATGAGGGTATGAAAGTCGTAAATTAGGATAGAAGATAAATAGGTAACCTCCCCAAACTCTACTACCATGTGAGATTTCACTGGTATGTTGTAGAAAATGAATGGTTTTCATGTATGCAGTATTTATAACGTCTTGGCCATTAACTCATACAAGTTCATTCATACTGGAAGATTATCAAACAGGGTAGACTCACAGTAACCTAACAATTGAAAAACATTGTGAATGACTGGAATGAAGGCCAAAACGTATAAATTTAGTAAGCCTTTGGGCAACATTTGGATTGCAATTGAAAAACAAGAATATCCATAATTTAAGTTTTTGCACATCAATGATCAATGGAGTTCATTTAAAAAAAAAAAAAAAGTTGGAAAAGAGTCTTTGAAAGTCAGATGTATTTGTGCATAAAGTTTATTTCATGATTGAAGATTTGTGCGGAAAACCACTACCGTTTCATTTGAAATACTTATATCATTGTTGAAAGAGAAAAGACATAAAGACCCCATTAAAGTTGTCCCGTATTTGCATAAATATACATTAACTTTCAAAGTG
The DNA here is from genome assembly GCF_000226075.1 of Solanum tuberosum. Classification (NCBI taxonomy): domain Eukaryota; kingdom Viridiplantae; phylum Streptophyta; class Magnoliopsida; order Solanales; family Solanaceae; genus Solanum; species Solanum tuberosum. The sequence continues at coordinate 2,065,536 of NW_006238964.1, read as the reverse complement.
TCCTATCACCCCACAAAACTATTTAATATCTTTGTAAATAGGCCATTTTGACCCATTTCCTCGTCTGTTACCACGCACATGAGGCGCGTCATGCAGCGTTTTCACTGCCATGGACCAGTTTAAAAGTGCCACATGTCATTTTCTCTCTTTATTATTAATTATTTAATCACTTTATATCATCTTCCCCAAATTTAAACCCAAAATAGCCATTGATAGCCCTAATTTTTTTATTTCAGGGTTTTTTCCATAGCCCTACAATAGCAATTACTCAAAAACACAACAAAAAACTATAAAATCATAACAATGGCAACTATAGTAGGTCGATTTCAACACTTTCACACTATAATAATCCCTAAAATCATAATAATAATAAAAAAAAAAGATATTTATCATATGATCTACCCTAACTTGTTAAACCTTCAATTCTTTGTCCCTCCAAGAATCTTCACTAAGACACATCAACAATGAGATTATCAACACCAACACGGCGAGAAAACTTTTCTATTTCTTCAGATTTTATGGAAAGTTGAGAAATAAGAAAAGAAAAGGAGAAGACAACTTTTCTTCAAAGAATAGGGTTGGGTCGGGTCGGATTGAATTCTATCACTGGGAGTGAGCAACACACGCCACTACATAGACGAGGGAATGGGTCAAAATGACCCATTTATAACGATATTAAATAGTTTTGTGGGGTGATAGGACACTTGAAAAGTTAAGGTGTCTTTATGCAAATACAGAACAATTTTGATTGTGTGTCTTTATGTCTTTACTCTTGTTGAAAACCTAACTTTTTTAATACCAAACAGATCTCAGTTAACTAAGTCCAAAACAATACCCCCAACTCTTAAGCACTAACTCAGATAGCAAGGCATGGTAACAGTCAGCTATGTGCACAGTTTTGGTTGGAAACAAATTATATCATGATTAATTATACTAGAATTAGCTATCCCACCATGTATATAGAATAACTTATTCCATCCCTGATGGGATAAGTTTTGACAACCAAGACACCAAATTTTATCCCTCACACCAAACAACCCCATGGTTACCTTTCAAATTGCGTAATTAATTAAAGAAAAGATTAAAAAAATCCAACTAAAATATGAATATGTAACGACCAAACAACAGTCATGTACCAAATTAACTTGAGAAATGTTAAAGTCGGAGTTCACAAAATCCAAAGGGAGATCGTGCTAAAAGTGCACGTAGCTACAAAAGGTGAGAATGAAACTGAAAGAGAAGTCACAGAAATTCGGCCTACCAGGGCTTATACCAACTCTCCTTTCCAAAACATAGGCAGACCGCAGATGGAAGAAATCACCAGGGTTATTATCTCCACACATACATTCCCCAGTAAGCATTACGATTCATGGCTTCACAAGCGCTCATCAAAAAAATGGTATTAACATGCTGAATGAAAAAGAACATCTCAAATGCAATCTTCAAACAATAGGATGGATAATCCATCATAAAGCTGTTCTAAGGACAAAGGCGGGTGATCAGCTAGAATAGATGCAAGAAGAAAAACATCAACGCATTGGATAAGTTGCAACGAGCAATAAAAAACAGATACGGGAGGGTACGAACTCAAAAACTCAGATTCAGCAACAAAAATAGAAAGCAGCTTATAAATAAAATCAAAACTCTGTATCAGAATGTCAATTTCAACAACACATTTCAAAAATTTAAGTACTTCTAATTTAGACCGGACATCAACAACAAAAATAAGCTTTCCCAAATTTCTTTGCCTTCTAATACTTGAAAATACTTTCAAAATGAAGCTACCATTAAAAAAGTACCCTCCTCAATTACTCTCTCTTCAAGCAGAAGCTGCTGTTCCCTTCTTCCTTGGAGCTGCTTCAGTCCCTGAACATATTGCAATTCGAAGTTCACTAACATAGACAATACAGAGCTCCTTGACTACACAAACTACTAAGACACTGACATGGAAAATCAACAAATCCGAACATTCGGAGAACAGATTTTCCATAGCTCAAATTAACAAAGACTACACGAACTTAATTCTAAAACTCAATTACAAAAATAGATGCAGAGAACATACTTCTTGCTCAATAAGCAAAGACTACACAGAACTTTTTTTTTTACTTCAATTACAAAAGTAACTCAACTAGCGTAGTGGATTTGACAATGTGGATCACTGTTTAATCAGAAACTAAAGATCACAAATAACAGCAAGCCATAATACGACGTGTACCTTCTCTGAAATTGGTCTTGAATCTGCGAGGGACGTTGCGGAGGTACCTCATGCGGCCTGTACCAGTTGTCTTTCTGCGGATTGCCTTCACACTCCAGTTGTCTGAAATCCATTTCATTCAACATAACAGTAAATTATATATCGGACTAAGAAGAAAGTTTTCATAGCGTCATATACAAAACAAATTATACGGTAAGAGAAAGAAATTTACATGATCTCTTCCTAGCAGCAGGATAAGCACAAGCAGAACATCGGCTCTTCTGGAGATGGAAACTGCGGCGACCGCACCTCACACACAGTGTGTGGGTCTTGTTCCTCCTCTTACCAAAGCTTCCTGTTCCCTTACCCTATAATAATAACAACACAAAATCCACATTGGTTAGCACATCAACACCTCTTGCAGGCATAAAAGGTGGGGAAGTAAGAGTAATGGAGTAACACTTACCATTGCTGTGCAGTTGCAGAAACCCTAGCGTCTTCCTCAGATAGATGAGATTCGGCGATAATAAGAGAGTTTATACGTCGTAGTTGGAAAGGGCTTTAGGGTTCTTAAAGTGGGCCAAAAGTATTTTGGGCCTAGTATCTTACCGAGCCCATTTATTCTATTACTTGGCCCGGAAAACGTATATACGTAAGAATAATGAGATCCATTATTTAATTTTTTTTATAGAAGTAATGGATAATGACAAATACGTTTAACTAATAATTAAAAAAATTGTGAATTAAAAATTGCACTAATTTGGAGATACTTAAAATCTTAGTATTTCAGTCATTTCGATTCCTACCTTGTAATTTTCAGACAGAAAAAAAAGAAAGAAAACGATATATTTTGATACTCACATGCTATTGAGTGTTAAAAACACCTTCCATACCATGTGGGCGCAAAATATTGTATTAATGGCACTTCAAAAAGAGATAGTAGGACCACTACAAAGTACCAACTCAAAACATGGAACTGGAAAAAGAAAAAGATGATTAATTGAGGTGGTTCCGTATAGAGTTTGAGAATTTATTCTTTATTATTATCATTTTTTAAAATATCTATAAATGTTGATTCCAACCAGGATATAGCAAAAATACACGCCATCAACACTGCAATTCAACTTGTTAGGTGTAGTACAGAGAAAAATGTGATTAAGCAAATCTATTTCATCATTTCTTCGAGTTTGCATTAGCTAGACTTTTGGTAACACCTATTATTTATCTGATCTAATACTGCATATTGAGAGCTGACTGTTCAGTACTATATATATATATATATAAATATAAAGTATTAAGAGCAACAACATCCGGGTGTATTCCCGCCACAAAGCGACGTCTGGAGAGTATAAAGTGTATGTAGAACTTACCTCTACCTCAAAGCGTATAAACTATAAGAGCATTGGGGGGAAATGTATCAAGAGCGAGCAGATTACAGGAATTTATTGTTGAGGTGGACACTGCCTATTGTAGCATGTTAAAGAATTCAAGTGTTAAAACCGTAGGAAAGAGACTGATGTAATGAGCCCTCATCTCCTCAACCATTTCAATCATCTCTTCTGTTTATGCCCCTTATCTTCTTCAACCACAATTTACCAATCTTTAATGATTTGGGGTCCAAAACCAGCTCTTAGATTAGTGGCTAATTAAAGCATTTCTCATTATTACTTAAGGTCCCATTGACATAAAATTAGGTGTTCTTTAGTTGTATGTACTAATCACATCAAATATCAACCCAACTCACTCTTCAACATTCTCTTAACAATGATCATTGTTGAAATTCCATTCCCTAATTACGTACGTTTAATTATTCATAAGAATGCTACTCCCTCCATTTCAGTTTACTTGGATTCATTACATATTAACTATATAAAGTAATAGTAACAAAATTTAGAATTTCAAAACATCATTAATAAAGTTAGTTTAGGAAAATACGTCTCTAGTTAAAGTTTATTCGAGGTGTGTCAAGTCAACCAGGACAAAGTAATACGAAACGGAGTGAGAACTCAACTTCAGCCTAAGCTTTAAATATCCTCCTTCTGCTAGGTGGTGGATAGAACCATCAATTCTGAGCCCTCAGAACCTTTTGATCATTGATTCCCTCAAAACTACAATTATCTTTTTACTTTTCTATTGTTTATACCCTCCTTACTTGAAAATTTTCTGCACAGAGGGTAGGGTCAGAATAATGAATATAATGGAAAGGGAAAAATATATCTGGAGGAACAACTAATGCAAGGAAGTGTCCCTTGTATTTCATTCCCTTTTTGCTTTTTGTCTTCAACTAAAAGGGAGCAAATCAGCTCTGTCTGTCCCTATATTAAACTTCTTGAAATTATAACTTCAAAGGAGCCAAGGCTAATAGCAGTATCTTTTGCTGCACAGATAGAAAAATCAGATGGAGGAGTCGTACAACAAGATAGAGCCACAAATGCTGCTTAAGAAAGCCATCCAAAAGACTAAGAATTTCCTCTACAAAACTCCTCATAATCTCAAGTCATTTCTATTTGGAGGTCACCACAAGCTACCTAAAACTGCTCGTCACTTCAATCCCTTTTTATCAGTCAGCAAACGATTCTCAAGCAGCAAAAGAATCCCAAAGACTACTGTTAAGGAGTTGGATGACTTGTACAGGGACTACTATCAACAATGGCATCACCCTGATCACAATGAGATTCAGGAGAGAAAGATCACTAGCAAAACTGCAAGGAAATATCAAGGGATGGCTGATGGCAATTATAGCGAAAGCCAGAGGAAACTTGCAGTGCGGTTTGGTATGGAAGACATAGAAAGTGAAAGGAGAAAGGAAGATGAGAAGAAAGGGCTAGAAGTCTTAACACGAAGCACAAGTAAAGGGAGTCTCACTTTACTGAAGAAGATGGAGGAATTGGAAATGGTGGAAGGAGAAGATATGGATCATGTGCTAGATATAGAAGAAGTGCTTCAATGCTACACTCTGCTAAACAGCCCAGTTTATGTTGACATTGTTGACAGATTCTTCATGGACATGTACACTGAGTTCTCGATTCGAAAACCATCAGTTAGTGTCAACAGTTCAATGCGAAGACTTGGTCCTCTCAAGCTCTAGAAACAAACAAGTATGGTTTGCGTGTGCCTCTAAGATTGTGAGTAGTGGTGCAATTCCCATCTCTTTTGCTTCTGTTCCTGTTTGCTCATTGTTTTTCAGTTAATATCAATTAAAAAGATCAAGGATTGTGTGTATTTCTTTGCTATTTTGGTTGTGTAATTCACAGTATAATCTACTCAGTAGATATATATTTTGGCTGGATTGTGATTACTTTAAGAGTCAACCTGACCAACTGTTTAAAAGTGTCATAAGAGATATAATTCTAATAGATTTATGTCTTTTAAGCCTATTTCTTACAAACAAAACCAGAACACTTGTACTACCAAGCACAATGATATCACAGAATTTCAAGAAATGAGAAAGTGGAGCTAAGGGACCAAAATAGCAATAGGCTAAGCAAGTGACCAAACCATTGAGCTTTTATCAGGAAACTTTCCGGCAATCTTTGCGGATCTGTCCCATTGGTGCAGTCAGGACTCCCAAGTTGGAGAGCTTCATCATTGTCGTACCAAAATCCTTGTGAAACAATGACACATCTGAAGCATAAGCTTGGACCCAGGTTTTAGTTTCTTCCCCTGCCGTCAGCTGCTGATCAACGTACAGTATTCCCCTGCCTTGTAGAAGACTGCGGTAATACAGTGTACCAAAACTTTCTCCTGGTCCCTCAAAGTCCATCGGTATTGCTGGCTCCTCCACCAGGGAAGATGACAATTTATGGATAATAGATGATGGTGAAAGTGATGTTGAAATTAGTTGGGAAGGGGATAGTGATTTTGATATTGGTGACATCAAAGAGGCCTGATTGGTGTTGCATTTTGACCTCAAGAAACTCAAAAATTCTGAGTCCATAGTAGGGTCGGAGCTGTTAGTCCCGCTGAAGTTGAAGAGCCTGTTGACGAAGAATTTGCAATGGATCACCCCAGTGCTGTGAGCCCCTGTTGGAAGCATTTCCAATCAAAACAAACCAGATTTCATTTGTGTGAAAGCAATCGAAACAAAGAATCCTATGGTAAAAACAATACCTAAGAGGCTTACAGTCTCCCTTTCATCGAAACCTTTTGATGAGAATGACTCAATGATCTTGGAAAGATCATCCTGAGGACTAGGAAGCTCAAAAGTTGCATCTTCTGCGAAAGAAGACAGACTGTCTCTCCTTCCCGTTTTCAGTGGGTAGAAAGGGCCACCAGACTGAAATAAATGGAGGATTCTTTCAGTTGCTTGTGTGTGAGAGATAGTGAGGGGAGGAAGGGGAGAAGGGGGTTACCAAAATAATGCTTTCTCTAGCAGCCAAAACAACAGCATCAGCACAGGAAACAACTCCAGGACAAGCTTCTTCGAGCTCTACTTTAACGATATCTATTACGTCGAAGCCCTTCAATGATTCGTTGGGAGGAGATTCTTTCTCGCTATGCATTCCTTCAACAGAGTCCAGTAAAACTGAGGCATCGCACCCCTGTTATTTAGCAATGATCCATTCAAAAGCAACGAGTCATCAACTAGAATTCATTAACGAGAACTTCACAAGACAACACACTTTAAAAATTCATGATTTCTCCCTTGAGCCATTCACTAGACTATTTGAGTTGGGAAAAAGAGAAACAAATTGATTTCTCACGATACAGAGATCATATATGAGCACAACCAGTAACAAATATACACGAGAAAAGAAAGTTCACGCTGAGAATTTACGAACTAGCTAACCAGAATTGGTAATCACGTAAACCAAAAACCAAAAAATGGAGTTACATCGCAAAACAGAAAGTAGAAACACCAGGTTATATCAAACGGACTCATTAGGCCTCTGTTTTATCAACGACAAGAGAATTACCAAAGTTCAATTTAATAAACTTCCTTGATAACAATCAAAAATATAACGAAGACTGATCAATATACTTAAAACTCAGGCTTCGTCATTGATAATCCTAACTTCATGTATATATAACCAAAAACGAAAAAATGCACTGATGTATAAGAACACGAGCAGATACAATTAGGTGTTTAGGAAAATGACCTCAACAAAGCAGTCGTGGAAAGCAAGCCTCAACAATGCAGGAGCAATCTGTGGTTGTTTTCTGAAAAGACTCCGAACACTTGATCGGATTATTCGCTCAGCTTGAGGGCAAGTTTGTTGGTAGTAATCGTATATGAGAAAACCAACAGACGCAGTTTGTTGTTGGAGCTTCCTCCCCTCTACAGAAGTGGTAGCGAACATTGGAAGTGGCGGAAACGAGTGATCATCGAAGATTGAGTACTGAGAATCACGAGAGCAATATTTGTCAGTGCGTGAAGAGAATTCCAACTTCACATTGATATCATCAACGTCTTGGTTCTGCAAGGAGATGAGAATGCATAACAAAAACACTAGAAAACTCAATTTCCGTGTAAAATCCATGGGAATCTGAAACTTGGAGAGGAATTTTTGAGAGGAAGAAAGCGGTAATGGAATGATATCGATTATGGAAGTGTACGTTCGTTACTTGTCAGTGAAGCTGGCTAGCATGCTGTGCCCCGTAACCAACTCTTACCCGGTGTGTTAACAAGTATACCCTCTATCTTTCCCCAATTTTCATTTCTGCCATTGCTTCATTAGCGAAAGAAACTAAAGGAGTAATTAATACTTCCAGTCTCCAAAAGGAGAACATTCATATTATATATGCTCAATCAACTTCTTATACCATTTAAAAATATTTTAGCAACAAAAATTGTGATTTTGTATAGTCAAGTTTGTAAATATATCAAAAAATTCCATACTAAATGCCTAAGCTACACTGGAGCATCTCAATGTCTAGTACTCTATTGGAACTCAGCCAGGCAATGTTGATAAATATCCTCTTCGAGTATTTGTGACTATGAATCACATACATTGGCGTTTTGAGAAAGGCTTATATCAAACATTCCCGTCAAGAAATTTCATAACATTTCTCGATTTGTGCATGTCATCCTTGCGCAAGAGTCATGCTAATCTTCTCTTCTCTATATCGTTCCAATTTTATCAAATGTCCCCAAAGGAACAAAAATTTCATAATACAGATGCAAGAATGACTTGAAAATTTTCTGTTACAGTAGGAGGATCAAGAAAAGAGGCACAATTTGACGGTAGGCTTAAGTTTGGAAGTTCCACACAAAATAGCAACATAAAAAAGTCAGCAGATTGTCTCTAGTAATTGAGTAGATTCCAAGAGCTCATTTCGTAGCAATATGTTGATGCATGTGGCTCATGGCACACAGCTACAATGAAAATATAGCAATTGTACAATCAATTACACCAGACTTGGCCAGATCCTCCACCAGTCATCTATGATAGACTTTGCAGGCAGGACCAGATTAAACAAATTTGTGCCCCCAAAACATAGCAAATGCCTCTTCCACTCGGCAGATCAATCAACAAATAATAATCTTAGCAACAGAAAGCCTTAAAGCCATGCCAAAGCATCTATCGTATTTTTTTCTTTTCAAATGAGAAAATGAATAAACAATGACAAGATTCTTGTGTAACTTAACAGAAGGCTTCAAAAACTCTTCTGAAGAAACCAGCATGTGAATGTTGCCACTCCAACTTTTGCAAGCCACATGTTTTCTACACCAACACCTATGGGTCCATTAGTGGATCTACAACAACACCTCGTCCCAAAGCAAATGTGCACAACATCGGAATTTTGTATGCATACTGAATTAGAGCTTCAGTTGCCAGAAGATACAAGAACATTGTGCTCCTTTAGACGTTTTTGAAAATGAGCTAACTGGTTCTGCAACTCTAGGATGCCAGCAGCCTTTTGTGAAAGGATTGCATTTAATCGAGAAATATAATTGTCCAGCTGGTTCCCTGGTTGATCTGCCTCAACTAATAGATTCATCTCCTGAAATTGTGAAACAGGATTCTCAATTCCCATGAATATCCAGCTAGCCAAGCAAAATTAACTTGTCTACAAAGTGACAAGCAGATACACAACCACGGAAAAAAGTACTTGCCAACATCCTTACGGGATTACAAGACTGACATAAAATAATTATAGAAAGACTTTTCCAACTACAAACATCAGGTATAATCAGTAACATCACCATTTTTTAAGAATATATATCTACTTCAACTCCCTATGCTGAAGACGTAAAGCATTGTTCCACAAAATTCATGTTCGTTACATACCTCTCGAACAATGTCCATTGTTTCCTCCACTTGTTTCCGATGCGCATTCACAAGATCTTCCTCATCCTGAAAAATTAAACATAAAGCATTCAGAGGCACACTCAGGGCTAAGTGAAATTCCTCAATTTTCCACAAAATAGATTCACCTTTAGGAGAGCATTCAGATCATCATCCGAGTTTGAATACTTTGCCTCTGTTCTAGGTGGCTCCTTCCACTTTGTCTGAGCATTTGCTCTCTTCATTTTATCTTCTGAATTGGAGATAGTGTAACCATCAAGCTTCTCATTCTTCTTCCACATTGGCTTCTCTTGTACATAGAAATCTTCATCATATTCATCTTTGTCAATTTGTTCAGGCCATGAATCACCGGTATCATCTTCAAATGTTGATGTAGAAGGTACAACTGCAGAAAAAGATAATGTTGTCGACTCCTTCAGATTCAATGTTGAGGATGAGACGTCCTTCTTTGAGTTGTTCCCTTTTGAAAGACTCTTCACCCTGAAATTTACAGCAAACTGCAAAGCTAAGACTATGAACACAGAAAATAGCAGCCGTGGAAACAAAATCTTATTCAAGAAATGATTACCTGTCAGCATATCTTAATGTATTTAAAGTATGCTCACAAGATCCTGCATTTGGGGAAATGCAAGATATCATAACAGTACGACTATTTCCAACAAAAGAGTCCCTCAGCACTTCAGTTAATTTACTGCCTCTAAAAGGAATATGGTTTTGATCATTGTCAAGGGCTCTAATGCATTCCTTTAGTGCCAGCAAACTTTTATTAATCTCTGCTCCTTCAATTCTGCATAACAGAAAACAAGGTAAATATGGTAGTAAGAAGAGAATTTATTAAAAGACGAAGAAAAGCAGTAACTTGGTAGATAAATACCTGGTTTGCTTATCATTATCAGTTGTGTCTGCACCACGTTCACTTCCTGCAAGGTCTATGAAGGAGAGCTTCCCAATAACACGGGGAGGTTTAGATTCGCTACCGTCAGCTGACCTCTTAACAGAAAGCTGGAGAATAGCATGTGACCTAGATGATTCCTCATTGGCACCAGTGGTGCCAGTACTTCTAGTTGCATTTCCTCTGTCAATGAGCTCCTTAATCATCTCCACATCAGAGACCCTGTATTCTTGCAATCCAACTATACATACTTGTTGTTTACCATCCTCTCTCATGCAAAGTTTCCTGCAAAGAATTAGTTTCAGTTATCCTCAGAAAGCTACAACACTTTAACGTTGCAAAATGCAGAAACACTTACTTCCGATCATTAAGCAAGTCATAGAGCTTTCCACCATATATCTCAAAAAAACTGAAAAACAATTGAAAACCCTGGTTCCGGTATGTATGATGAATGAGCCTCAAAAGATCCCTAGATGCCCTCAGAGGTAGTGGTTTCATGGTATACGTTTTGCCACTTCCTGAATAAGCCAAAGATGAAAAGAATTTTAGAGGAAGTTATAGAAAAAGTAAGAAAACCAAGCCTCTTTGCACGATCATCACAGATAGTTGACACCAGATTGATTATGAAAACAAACTTGGAAGCACAGTCAAAGACCTCTCAAGGAAGCTGTAAAATTGGCACATGACAGAATAAATTGACTGGGTATTGGTTGTTTCATATGCCTTGCATTTGAAACAGTGGACTGAAATTACTGCATATGAAATGACTGGAAGACAAATTTTGAAGATAATGCAAGAAGAAAATTTGAAAACTTTAGGCTATTTTTATCAGCAATTGCATCATCAGCTGATTAATATTTTTGTAATGGTTCCTAAAATAGTTGAATTTGTATGAATGACATACACTAGAACTTGCCATGACCTAGATCCCTGGAGAATGAGCATTTACCATTGAATGTAGAATGATCTTTTCTCATTTCTAAGTTAATGTTTGCACATTTTGCAGGGCTGTGAGATTAAAAGCCTCTGATTGTGTTATATTTATAAAGACCTGGGACTTCAGGAATTGTTGCAATAAGAGAATTTGAGTACAAAAGCTTCATAGTACACCAAATCCCCCTACTCCCAGAATGGGCAGCACTAGACAGTGTTTGATGTTTTAAATCTTGATCTTCAACCAATTGATAAAGGAGTTTGAACATAGCAATAACAAAGAAAAATCACAAATGATTACAGGTGTAGAACATATCCCTTAGCATCAATAAGCAGAGGGTCTAAAAGCAATATTAATAAAAGAGTTTTGTAAAAACTCATCCCACATGATAAGTGCATTACTAGATATTGGAGAACACTGATAAATCGAGCAAATAGTAACAATGTGTAAGTGCATTCAGACCACTATTCTTCACAGTTCGAACAAGCAAAAGGATAAGTAAGTGGATGAAGTCAAAACAACTTGTGCCAAGAGAAATAATGGTGACATTGATAAAAAAAAAATACTGATTAAGCTAGGTAGCATACCTGTTTGCCCATACGCAAAGCAAGTAGCTTTTGTGCGTTGGAAAATTATTGGGACAATGGGCTCCACTGTTTCATGGTATACCTAAGGAGACATGTGGCAGACCAAAGTTAACAATGATCTGAATGCAGTTAGGAGTTTTGGAGTCTGATGTAGAATCATGTATTTTATAATCACCTCATCATTCGAAACCTCCTCATTTAGCACAGCATCAAAGACAAACTCATGCTTCTCAACATATTGAGTCAGATCAACCTGTATTATAGTCGTATATAAGAACTTCAAACTCAAAGAAAAAGGTTTGAGGGCAAACTTGGGCAAAACTAAGCAACAAGACATAGGAGGGAGATTTACAAAACACAAAGAGATCAATGGTCATGTCAAATAATCATATTTCCACATTCGTGTAATCTTATTGCAGAAGTTTTTGGCATTCAAGAAGAGATATCTTTGTTAGCAAAATGATTTCCATCAGGCAAATAATGGGTAAATGTTTGATAACAGTGATTTTCAGGTTGTCAATTACTAGAATATTCATTCTAGTCACGAGATTGAAATTGAAGGGATAGACATGCATATTCAACTGCCAATACAGGATAAAAACAACTGCATTTCCACAAACCTTTAGTTTAGTTTCATGGACTACTAGAGAGTTGAAACGTGTTTCAACGATGTCTTCTTCATTCTTCGTTAATTCCTTTTTGTTTAGTGGTCGCTTACGCACCTGGAAGTAGATAACCATTAGAAACAACTTGAACAAGTACTAACAACTTCGTTCACGTGCAAATACACATGAAAAAAGGTAGACTACTCTTGTGCAAGAGAAAAAATAAAGAAATCGCATAACAGGGATTGCATGCTGGATATCGTTAAGAAAATGAGAATGATTCTGCGGTATACAAACTGAGAAGTAGAATACTTTAACTCCAGAACTAGAAGCAATGAAGTTGAGTAAAACATACCACCACTTTGATCTTTGCGACATTGCTGGCCTTGTCTTTATCAACAGCAAAACTCTTAGAGACATTACTCTCTGGCAATCCCCGAACTCTACCAGTTTGCTTGTTGTTTGCAAGGAATTGCTCCGAGTCATCAAAGCTTTTTGCTCGAGCAAAGTGATGCATGGAAGGAGCATCATACAAACCAGCAACAGGCATCTATATATAAAAACTCCACATAAGAGAACTTGAAAACTAAACTATAGGAATTATAAAGGTAGAACTACAAAATATCAGTCAAACTAGTATGATATTATATGAATTATCATGGCAGAGACAAGGACCAAATTGAGGTATATCAAATTGTTGATATCCAAATATATGGTGTTGTAGTGTTTGACCAAATGATGCTACAATAAAATGTCACTCAAAGAGCCAAAGTGTGTCAACCTGGAGATTCTAACATCTAACTGCCACTGTCCATCATCTAAGAGAAGAAATAGAGAATGCAAGAGTAGGCACAGCAGGCAAAGAAATAGAGAAGAAATAAACAAATTGTTCAATCGCAAAGCGAGTTTGCACTATAGTAACAGAAAAATCAACAGGCAAAATGGCAAGAGCTTTGGTGGCATTGGAAAAGTAAGAAGCTCTAATCATGTGAAACTTATTAAAAGTGGACAACAATTCCATGGCACTGTAAAATGAGAAGCTCTAATCCAATTGCACATCTTGCACTGACATAACAAGGGTGATGTCCAATCGCATATAACTAAAATAATTAGATTTCCAATCCCCTTAAAAATACGAACGCAGAATTTGTCCAGATCAGAAACCAAACCTCTGGTAAAAGCTCAGTATCCAATGAGTGTAGATCTAAGAGTCCAGGACTGAACTCATTGGGATAGACTTCTTCGTCACCATTCCTTCTCTGGCTTGACTGTCGATGATTTCCCGGCGGCGTCAAAGGCTCCGCAAAGAGATCGCTTCCTCCACTATATGTCCTCTGTGCACCTCTAAGCATTCTCGACCCTTGAGCTCCACCATAGTATCCATATTCCTGTCCCTTCACCGACATCAAAATCAAATAAACACAATGAACAAAACCACTGTACAATCAGATCTATGAGCTAGGGCAACAGTAAGCTCAGAAAAACAAAAAAAAAGTAGAGAAAATCCAAAACCTGTGGAGCCTGAGGAACATTATTATTTGAAGTTTGAAGATGCTGAAGACCAGCTGATTGAAGCCATCTTCCATTAGATGAAGTCTCCAGGAAGTTATCAGAGTATTGCCTCTGGTGATGCCCCGTCGATGTTCCAGATCTTTGCCTGCCAACTGCATTCATGTTTTTTCACTACTTCAATCTCCGATTAAATCCAATCTCCTCTTCTTCCACAAACAACAAATTTCCACACCTCCAAAGCACAATCAATCAGCTGAAACCTCTCTCTCCGTCTCTATAAATCAACGATTCAATGAACAGATTAGTTTCACAGTGCCCAGTGGGTATCAGAAAGAGAGAAATAGAAGATGAAGATGAAATGGAAGACTCGGAGGGCTTTCAAAAGCATCTATAAAGTTTAACGGTTCTGATTCATTTCACCGTCACAAACAGTTAAAAGTAAATCTGAAGGTATTTTCAGTGCGATAAAAGGAGAGAACGAAGACGAAGAGCGGATGAGAATACAGAAAAATATTTATTTATTTTTAACCAACCAGAACGGACACGATTATTAGAAATGTTCAAAATACCATTTTTGAATTTGGCACGTGTGAGGGGTTTTGGTGGGGCCCACTAATTTTTGAATTTGAAGATAGCAAAACAGGCTCACATGGTGGGGCTACGTCGTTTTATGCATTCATTGGCCAAACATTTGTTTATTTATTTATTAATATATGTGATTAAATTTAATTAATTATGGGTTAATTTTTGACTAATTCTGAACCCGCCTTTGACTTGTATTCAAATTTTCGTACATGTTTGGAGTGGTGATTAGATGGTGACACGTGTATAAGATCAACGGTGGATTTTGAATAATTGAACGTGCGAATATCGTGGTTGGAAGTAATTAAAATCAAAATGGCCGGTGAGTGTGTCCAACTTTTGGATGGAGCCGTTTAGATGCACTTTTAATAGATGGATTTAGTTAGTGGAATGTTCCATGCCACAAAATTTAATTAGATATCCCTTTTTCTAGGTCACCCTTTATGTCTTGTTTCATTTTTTTTCAAAAAAATATACATACTATCTTCGTTTCAATTTATTTGTTTGATTTTAACTTGATATGTAATTTTAAAAAGTGAAGAAAACTTGTGAATCTTATAGTCATAAGCTAAAAATATGTGGAATGCATCAAAATGTTCTTTTTTTGGTATTGAAAACACAACAATAACAACATACACGATATAATCCTACAAATAGATTTAAGAAGAATAGGGTGTGTGCAGGCCATAACTCTGCCTTGTGATTTGTGAAGACACTTTATGCTGTCCTATATAATTTTTGCTTGCATTGCATTATTTGATCTACATATTAAAATGATAACATTCGAGATAATCGGCTATAGAATAGACAATAACAACAAAACCTCCTAGAGTACGTTCATTTCACACTAACTAAAGTGGAATTTAATCACCAAGGTAGAGTTGTATAAAAATGGCGACTAGGGCTGTTGTTTCCATTTTTATTATATTTATATAATTTTATGTCTCCGATAGATCTACATTGGATCATTCATTTACAATGGAATGGAATATAAAATCAACATATCTCAATGAATCATATCATATATATATATATATATAAAAGAGAACCTTAGTCCCGCCTACGTGGCGCCACCACAAACTAGAATTCATTTTTAATTTATTTATTTATAAAACTAGCCTTCCTCTTTCATGAAAAATTGTGAAATTTATGAAAAGTTGCGACTTTTATGAAAAATTGTGACTTTTATGAAAAATTGTGACTTTTATGAAAGGTTGTGACCTTTCTGAAGGGTTGCAACTTTTCCAAATAGTTGTAACATTTCTAATATGACACAATAAACATTTGTTCACACTACACGTTGTTGTCTATAAATAGAGGGGTTTCCTCTCATTTTAAAACAACGAAAATTCTGAACCTCTTCTTCTTCTTCTCAATTAAATATTTGTGTACTTTGCTCCTGTTGAGTGGCTCACTGACACCTTTGCTTATGTTACATATCATGGTATGTATTTTTACAGTCATTGATTTATGCTTATGTTATTAAGAATAAATGATAAGATGTAATAATTTTCATTTTCCTTTATATTATTAATGTTCGTTATTATGTAATCTTGTATGTAAGATAATATAGTGTTTTACTTTTAATAACTGATAGGTTTTAAGTATTATTTTATAAATTTCATGATATTAAATTCCCGCGCGAAGCGCGGATAATTTTACTAGTACAATAGAATTATGGCTACACAAACTGTTGAGAACAGCTCTGAGAGAGATGGTTTCCGAAAGTATCTCAATTCAAATAC
This sequence comes from Solanum tuberosum, assembly GCF_000226075.1. Classification (NCBI taxonomy): domain Eukaryota; kingdom Viridiplantae; phylum Streptophyta; class Magnoliopsida; order Solanales; family Solanaceae; genus Solanum; species Solanum tuberosum. The sequence continues at coordinate 2,049,235 of NW_006238964.1, read as the reverse complement.
ATTGGTTCTAAAACACAATTTCTCTATATATCCTTTCCAATGAATTTTCTTTCTTTTTTCTAACTTGTATTCATAATAATCTAGTCAAGATACTTTTAAATAAGTCTCTTTTAATTTTGAGATGCCAAAACGAACTTTAGCATAGTGTTATGGTCGATTGTAAAAAGATTAGGGTTTGATTCCTTGCGATCATAATTTTCTTAACATTGAGGTTCACAAAATTAGGTCTATACATGATACATCCCCTTGCCGTTATTCAACAAACGATGTGTTTGACTAGTTTTGAATTAAAAAAATTGCACAATATATAGTTTGTTTGTTTTTTCAAACTTATTGTATTTAGTACTCCGAATATTTTTTTCAATCCTACTTGGCCTAAGGTGACTTCGTCACGGCCTATATGGTCAAAAGTTTGTCCTGAAGGTATCACACAAATTCAATTAAACTTTTAAATTAAGGTCTAAAAATTGAAATTACCTACAAATAAATTTAGAGGGCAATAACCAAAGAAAAAGGCTATTTGAAAAATCAGGCGTGTTCATGGTAACTTAGAGGAGGACCATTATGTTTAGACTTTAGAGGGCAAGTCACTGACAGGTTGATCGCGATTTAGAGCCCATTTGGATTGGCTTAAAAAAATTAGCTTGTAAGTCAAAAATAAAAAGTCAAACTGAAATGACTTTTAAGTCAAAAATTTAAAAATAGTGGGAGACCTACTTTTGGTTTTTGACTTATTTTAAGTCATTTTTTACTTTGACAAACACTTCGTAACTTATTTTAAGTCATTTTTGACTTATTTTAAGTTATTTTTTATACTTGTCATACACTTTCAGAAGTCAAAAACTAGCTTAAAAATATATTTGACCAACTTTTAAGTCAATCCAAACGGGCTCTTAGCCTTCTTCTCCTCTGAACTTTAATTTAAAATCATAAAATTCAATTGTCAAATAAGATAAATAAATTAAAATGGAGGGAGTAACTAATCAGAGAAACTTTGAGTAGTAGAAAAGGTGGAAAAGATGAAAAATATGAGCTTTGTTATCTCCAAATCTTTTAATTTAAGAGGAAGGACAAACAAGTAATTTTGCATTGTGTCAGCATTAACTAATTGATGAAGTCACAATTTAATTTGCACAAATCTACTCTCCATATGATATAAAATCACTCTGAAGATGTTAGTTCTAGTATAAAGGTAATATGGGAATTCCATAAGAGAAATTTTGAGTAGTAGAAAAGGTGGAAAAAAATGAAAATAATGAGCTTTGTTGTTTGCAGCCCTTTTAACTTAAGAGGAAGGACAAAAAAGTAACTAGCATTGTGTCAGCATTAACTAAAAGATGAGGTCACAATTTAATTTGCACAAATCCACTCTCCATATGAAATAAAATCCTTTAGAAGATGTTAACTCTATTATAAAGTTAATATGCGAATTCTATTAGAGAAACTTTGAGTAGTAGAAAAGGTGGAAAAGATTAAGAATATGAGTTATGTTGTTCCTAACCCTTTTAACTTAAGAGGAATGACAAAAAAGTAACTAGCATCGTGTCAGCATTAACTAAAAGATGAGTTCACAATTTAATTTGCATAAATCTACTCTCCATATGAAATAAAATCATTTAGAAGATATTAGCTCTATTATAAAGTTAATATGCGAATTCTATTAGAGAAACTTTGAGCAGTAGAAAAGGTGGAAAAGATTAAAAATATGAGTTATGTTGTTCCCAACCCTTTTAAATTAAGAGGAAGGAAAAAAAGTAACTAGTATTGTGTCAACATTAACTAAAAGATGAGGTCACAATTTAATTTGCACAAATCTACTCTCCATATGAAATAAAACCATTCAGAAGATATTAGCTCTATTATAAAGTTAATATGTGAATTTTATAAGAGAAACTTTGAGTAGTAGAGAATGTGAAAAAGATGAAAATATGAGTTTTGTTGTTCCTAACTCTTTTAACTCAAGAGGAAGGACAAAAAGTAAGCATTGTGTCAACATTAATTAAAAGATTCGGTCACAATTTAATTTGTGCAAATTAACTTTCCATACAAAATAAAATAATTCAGAAGATGTTATCTCTATCATAACGTTAATATGCGAATTCCATAACATGAGTCACAATCGAGTATCATAATGTTTTTGAAATACAAATCTAAAAGGCGCGGAATTTGGTCTTATACCGACAAGGCGTCTCTATCTCTATATCCAGTCTTTTCAACTAACTTGAAAAGAAATTCAAAATTACACCAAACTGATTTTTATTTTTCGTCACCAATACCTACTGTTACAAATAGCAAACTTATTATAAAGATTGACAGTCTCTGAAGGGTGATTAAGCAGTCATATCTACAGTAAATTGCTCTGAATTATATCAATTTCCAAATAGCAAACTTTCATTTTCTCTAATTTCTGTAAAAGGAAAATAATGACATCTACACATTGCTCTGAATTATATCAATTTCCAAACAAGATTATTCTCTCATTTATAACATTGTAAACTCAGTTTCCTTTCGTGTTCTCTCCCCTCTCCCTATACATTTTTTTCCTACAGTTCAGAGAGGATCCAGGAGAAGAAAGAAATAAAAACGTTACAAAAGGTTGAGAGGAAAAATGTGCACCTCCACATAGAACTGACAGAAATTGTGGAGATTCGACTATTGTCGGCCTGGAGTTTCACAGCCAGACTATTCAGAAGTACACAGCAAGTAATTCACTCTTCATTTCTCTTTCGTCTGTTCTGTCTTTTCCTCTGATTTAGTTCCAGCATCAACATTTTTGCCAAAGCCAAGTTCTGACATGTCTTGCTTTGCCATCAAATTCCTGCAATTGCGCTAATGAAGCAATCATTTATTTGCTGTCTAAATTCCTATACTATGACGAACAATTGTTGTTTATTAACATAGAGATAGATTACATAACAGAAAAGACCTAAAAACAGCACATATTAGTCAAACCATCTCACTAAAAACCATCAATGTGTGTTTAAATGTTGTAACAAAGCCTCGTGTTGTTTCAAAGGAAAAAGAGAAGGTATTTCAGACTTTGGCGTGTTCAGAATATCAAGGTTTGTACTTCCTGAGATCTTCTCTTCAACTATATGGGGAATTATCCTAGAACTCTTTCTATATTCCTATAGTTTAAGGAGGAATTCTTCCCTTCAAATTGCGCATCTACTGCTGGAATACATTGAAAACAATATTCAGAATACTGCTACTTATGTAAAGTGCAAAAGGTCCAAATTAAACTCTCACATACAGCAGATGACTTGCAACAAATTCAAAATCAACGAGCACCAATATTGCATTGTTCATCTCTTATGAAGATATGCATCACATAACTGATAAAAAAAACACCAAATGGAAGAATTTTTCCTGGTAAAGTCTGATAGAAAAAAATTGAAGTTGCACTATGAAGTAATATGAGAGAGAAACAAGAGCCTGATTCCAACTAATGCTGTCATCATCCTCTGCTAGGAGCATAACCATATCAATTGACTGTTGAGACATAACCACCTCATATAATTGATCATGTTTTACGTTAGGAAACTTTTCACCTTTTCCTCCAGTGGACAAAATTTAGGGGAAGCACTCTTTCAGATACATTACGAGGCATAATTTGCACATATTTGTGAATATAGAAGATGAATTTATAAACTTGCTATATAGAATTTATACAAACTGGAACATTTTGTAGTGCAGCGACCAAAGCAAGTAAAGACCTTTGATGACTACATTAAGCTGTGTGCTAAAGTATACTTTTAACACTTGAAGTAGTGTAACAAGTTTTCCGAACCAATCAAATGAACTTACTTCTCCATTCGGCACTCCAGGTACTTTTTAGAGAGATGTCTACACTCCTCGGATTTATGCCCAGCGGATTTAAGACAATTGAGGTATTCCTTCTTCTCCTAAAATGAACCAGAGAGAAAACAAATAAGACAAGAAAACGTACCACGGAAAACCTATGCTCTATCACAAAAATAAAATCACTTTTTCTTAATTAAAATAGGAAGTGACACACAGAAGGCATCACAAAAGAAATTAACCATGAGAATTGTGAAAGGACTCTACCACGTCACATAAATGCATGTGATCCAATGGGAAAACTCCTTTCTCTGGTGGAACCGGTCTCAGTCCTCTATTTCCACCAAATGCTCCCCCTTCAAAGAATTGAAATAAATATTTGAAACACAAGAGTAAAGAATAAGGAAATACATACAAATAGGACTACAAAGACTCTCCCTCTGGTTTAGGTTGCTGCGCATCAACCGTGGCTTTGAAATATGCGCAATCCCTTGTGCTTCTAAAAGAAACGAAAAAAAAATGCTTTTATACTACCACTTGATTAGTTTGAATGGCTTATTTAAGTTTGTCCTTCCAGAATGTCTTGAAAAATCAAAAATGGCTTTGCATTGTGTCTTTCATCATGATAAGGAATTGAAATACCTTTTGCCTTCCAAAAAAGGAAAAAAAAAGTCTGTTGTGTCAATTTCAATTTCCTATGAAAATTTCATCCTCTTGGCAAACTTTCCTTGATTAATAATTGAAAACTCGGAAGTTTCACAGTGAGGACAAAGGATCAATTACCAGAGTGATTTTAAAAATAAAAACTCCATGGAATTGACTCTATAAAGATGGCGTTTGGACCATTTTGCACACACCGTGACTAATCCACTAGGTACTTGTTACCTCCCACCACACACATTCCAGGCAACTCTCTACTGGCTTCCACAAACGGAGAGAAAGTACCTAATTTTTTTGTTTCTACTCCGATGAACCCTAGTCTTCCATGATCAATTCCAACTTCATTAACCGCTAGGCCACAATATTTTAAATGACAATGGGAAAAAAAAGGAAAGAGAATTTATTTAATGCATGCCATATTATGTTTGTTTGTTTATAAGAAGCTGAATATCATATAAACTTCAGATATCAACCTATGTAACTTTTCTTTAGAATTGGTTCCAAAACGGTTCATAGTCATATCAAGACCACATTGAGGTAACATGCACCATCCAACCAAAGGGATAACATGCTTTTCACCTGAAAATAATAAAATATGATGCTGAAACTCATAGCAATTTACTTTCAGAAAAATATATTTTGCTCTTTCCTTAACTAATTGGCAATCTAATAGATATTCATACTAAGTAATTGATTACCTTTGATAAATTGTTTGTACTGTTCAAAGGTTGATGTTTCAGTAAATAACAAACTCAAAATGTTAACAGAAAATACATAAAGTCCCCCTAAACTCAACATTTTACCGATAAGTTATATAAATCAAATTTACCCATAATATTAGCGAATAAAAAGGACATATGAAGAACACAAGCAAAATTGAAACAGAATACAACTAAACTTCCTACTGACTCAGTTTAAGCTAAATTTGTGCTTATTTAAGATATATTTTCACTGAGAACTACATAATCGTGAGAAATTCGCATATAACTGGTGGGAATCAAGAGGGTAAATTTACCTGCACTCATTCCGGAGATGTTGATTTGTTGTATCTTACAGCGTGATTTCGCCCGAAAGTCTGATAACGACGGAGCAGAGAAGCATTACAGGCTGGACTTCTAAAACCAACGAGGCAAAGAAGCAGTTCTTAATTGGGCTTCGATCGGAGGCCCAACCCTTCTGAAATACAAGATGTGCTCGTTTTTATAGGGTTTTTTCCTTGGACTCAGAAACTAATTCATATACGTTCAAATACATGTATTTCAAAATACATATGGTCAAAATTATATTTAATTTGTTCTAGATACATATATTTTGTGTGATTCATAGGTATCTAAGATACATATACAAATTTTGTTTGCCTTCCTTATGTTTTCGCTCGTCTCTTTCCCTATTTCAGTGTATATGGTAGCTAAACACGTGTATCTAGATGTATATGGCTTATAATGTGATATGAAATTATTAATTAGTGAGATAAAATGTAATTATTTCAAACTATAGAAAAAATTAATAAATATAATAGAAATATTTGTGTAATTAGATAGTTTCTCCTCTTTTTTTTTTCATTTTTCATGGTTTAATGGTAATTAAGTCTTATAAGTAACTTACAGTCCTTCAAAGATTCTTGGGATCTTTTGGTAGTGGGATGGGATAAATAAAAATATCAGATAAAATTAATTATCTCACCTTCTCTATGAAATAACTAATCCCGCGATTTCCCCCATCTAGCACGAAAAATTTATTATGTATGAGGCACAACTAGTACTAGTTGTATGAGGCTATTGGCTTAAATGGGTGCTAAAAGTAGAAGTTAAAAAAGACACGAAATATGAAGACGAAATTTTTTAAAGTACAATAAATGAAAAATGAGAGAAAAAGAAATAAAAATAATTTTAGTAGTCGATTTTCACGACATAAGTGACCATTCAAATAATTAACTTGAATTTTTTTATGTTCATAGCCTTTAAGTATAGGGACCTTAATTATATAATACTGAAAATTATAATTTGGAAAATATATTCTATAAAACAAATAAGTATAAGAATAATAATTATTTTCATTCGTATAAACTGAAGGAGAAGTTGAACTGATTTTAAAATAAAATTAAAAAAAAAAAAAAACATAAAACGAGAGGAATGAAGAAAGAGAAGAAGAGTAAAAAAGAGAAACAAAAGGGCAGGAAGGAAAATAAAGTATGGCCCATGAATCAGAATATAATGTTAATATAATAATCCCTCATACAACTAGTACCAGTTGTACCTCATCCATAATAAAAAATTTCATCTAGCACCCTCATAAAAAGAAAGAAATAAAGGAACACCAGGTGTCATTCGTTTTTTTTTTCCCAAAGATAGTCTCTGCGAGTTCTGTTATGTTTTGTTTGTTTGAATTTTTTTTACAAAATAAGTACTCCTTTAACTTCTATCTTAAAGAAAAGAAATTCCAAACCCAATTTTTCAAATCTTCCAAAGACATTAAACATGCTCTTGCAGTAAGATGTTTCCAACGTCCACTGCAGAATCTTGCCTGATGTTCTAATCATTGGGAATACATCCTCGTGGAATATTCAGTATTTGAATCAGACAATTTTTTTAATTTTTTTTGTTCATAGAAACTACAATATCAGTAGTGAAAATAAGGAACTATTAAGCTGCAAACTAGAGGAACACCAGCACAGTGTATTTGCAGCAAAGTGAGTTTTGTACCATTGAAATATGGACACCTGAAGCAGACAATATCGAGGGAACAATATACAGTTTACAGCCGAAACCTCTGAGGTTTCCTCAGTAGAGATGTGTACAAAGATTTACAGAAAATACTGGTTATAATCCTCTTTTCCTATAAGTAGATGGATGCTTGATCTGCAGGATGTCCTGAACCTGGCTTCTGTTACGATTGGTAACAAATGAATAATATACATCTCCAGCAAAAGTAGCTAAGCTACAGTCTGAGAATGAGTGTCAGGTGGTGTCAATCTACACACATGGGGCTGTTGAACTACCACTAAGACTGAATTCTTTAAAGTTCCTTTCTTGGGTGAAGTTGGCTGCAAGATTAGAATTCAATTTCAGTTCAGATACCAAATATCATCCGTTAAACAAAAATAATAGTGAACAATATGAAGATTATAAACCATTCTGCCAAGAAACATGTGTAGGAAACAAATTGGCTAGTCGAAATTGTAGAAACTTGAATCAAGTTCTAATTGGCAGTTAGTTAATACAATAACACCAAGAAGAAGTTATGAAAAATTGAAAATGATGAGAGATGGGGGGAACTCGAGAACAAATCTCATGAATGAATACTCACCACGCCTATATGCCATCCATGAGTACTGAAGTCTTTAAAAGTAGCTGCATCCATTTCCTGCAGTATCACAACTGAAGATTAGAGGTTTGGGGATTCATTCAAGCAGTATATGTACAAGTAGATATTATGAGTTATACTCCTGAATCCAGCTCCAATACAAACCATATGCCTACCTTAAAGTTTCTTTAATTCATGATGCTGCTAATTAAAATCAAAATAGTCAATTACAAGCAGCTATGGAAACTACAAAATGTTAAATGTTCAGGAGAGGCTGCACTGAATTACAAATAAGAATTTATATGAAAAATTGGAGAGGGGACTAAGGGAACACATGTTTATTCTATATGTAGCTATTCCTTGCTGGTGGTAGTTGTTAGGGGTAAAGTTTCGAATAAAGATCTGGCTAAGGTCTCCAAATATGTGGGGAGAAGGCGCGAGAAATTGAAAGAGAAAGGACAACGTTTAAAAGTTTCTTCTTTATCATATTTGACTATTTAGAAATCATTATGTACGGATCAAGTTTCTCTTTTATCTCCCTTGCTCTTGTCAAACAAGGAGATGATCATCATCTCATACCACTTCCACTTTTTTTTTTGCTAATATCAAACCTTAGACAAAAGATAGACAATATTCACCAAGATCAGCCAACTCTAAGCAAGGCAATTAGAATTATGGTATCAAAGGACACTTACAATGCTATAAATAGGAGGTACCATTCTCTCCCCGAGAGACTTTATTACAGGCATAACAGAAAAGCGTGGTGCTAAGTCTTTTGACCTGAAGGTCCACCTGAGGTAAATAAAATATTAATGATATTCTCAGATTACAACTTGATAAGGAATTCTTTCTACTAAAATAAACCCGAAAACTGGCAGAAATTTTCACTTACCCAATGTAAGAGAGTATACAAAACTGTGCCCATTCTCGAACCAACAATCGGAGCCAGTAGTTACCTATTGAATTGTCGACGTTTATAAGAATCTGAAAATTAAAATACCTGATTATCACAAGATTTTAAAGTAAAACTAACTACTAAGAACAAATAAAGGTGGGTGTCAATACCGCCAGTTCTGCCACAGCCATCATATGCATTGCATTTCGAAATTTTCTGGATAATCACATAGATAAAGAGTTAAAACCCAATAATTCATGAGACACTGAGTCCAGAAATATAGGATACCATATTAAAATTAGTGAATATTGCATACTTGAGCATTGTATACTTTGTGTAGATTGCTTCATGCATTGCAGGGATTTCCTCATCCTCTATAAAGGTCAACTGTTCTTGCAGAACTATTAAGTTCTGCGATATGTGCTTAAATATTACATAAAATGAAATGACATAGCCAACTGTGAGGAGTACCTGTATTACATACGTAACAGAAAATTAATATCATGTGTGAAAACAATAAAGAAGTTGGCAATGCTACACAACTAATTTGTATTGTTAAAAAGAAATTAAATGAAAAAAACAGTGCAGTAGGCAATAATGCACTACTAATTCTCAGTCTGACAAAGAAATTAAAACAAAACAATAATATGGAAGACAATGCTGCACGACTAATTCATAGTGCGATAATGCAGAAGGCAATGCTGCACTCTTTCAAAGTCAAAAGAACATAGTGGACTCACAGAGAAATAAGGTACAGAAGCTCTATAGCCGACATGAGTCAAGTAGAAAATACATCCAAGCGCAGCTGTGATGCGGCGCTCTTGTATTGAAAGACGCTCACACGTGATGCAATATCCATTAGAAATGAGCAAGAACGAAACAAAAGTTACTGTTTGGAACAGAATTCCAGTAACATAGACACCAAATGATATCCACAGAGAGCACACATGATGATAAAAGCATGAATACCTGCAAGGCAACATCAAATAGAAGAACAATAAGAAAAAAACAAAACCTCCAATGAGCAAGTTTAACTTCACAGTGACTTTATCCACAGTAGTTGTTTCGTTCGAGAAATAGAGCACAGACAGAACTATTGAGCATCCCATGGTTAGGTAATCAAATTGAAGTGGAAATCGAATTTTCATAAATTTGCATCAAACAGTCAAATTTGGAGGAAAGCTTCACTTTACACCTAAAATAATAAAAATGACAAAAGGCCTTACCAAAAGAGGAAAGATAGGGTAAGTTGCAGAGTTTTGATCAGTGGAACAGTAGCCAGCGTCCATTGCAATCTGTTCGTCTGTTCTAGTGCACATAAACAACCAAAATTAAACAAATTACTTTAACAGTTCGACAGTAAAGGATAAATCGGAAATACTATACAGAATTTAAAAAACTACTAAATTATTTGCACAAAGAAGACTTCCAAGCGCATAACTCGGATAAATTGATTAACGACGTTACATAAAACCTCGATAAACCGTATAGGCAACGAATCAATTCGAGTAGCTTATTCATGTATGAATAACGAAGGAATTATAACACAAAAAGTTCATAATAACACAGCGAAAAATTTGTGTAAGTGTGTCTTCAACTATCAGATGCATCAAATTACTCGTTCTCCATAAAGCGAAACTAGAAAGAGGGGGAAAAAGGAGCAGAAAGAGAAAATGAAATAGACCTGAAAATGGCGATTTTTGCAAGTGTTGAAAGTCCAGGAACAGACGGAGATGAACCAAATTAGCGTCAAAATGAAATAGAGAGGAGGAAGCGACCGATACTCTTCCTCTATTCTACTGGAATCAGAAGAAATTTCCATTGTGTTCTCTCAGCTAATTTTCATTCTCAACGCCAGGCTATGGCTTTTCTATTTATACGCAAGCAGCACGCACGTTCTCCATTTTAATTTTCTTCTTCTTTATCTTTTTCTCTTTTTAAAAAAAATTAAAAAATCAACTACCATTCTAGTGGTAAAATAGCAATAATTTCCTCAATTTTTGAACGGATTATTGACCTGCTCATCTATTAGTTAGTCAATTCACCTCAACTTATTTCATTCATGAATATTTGGACTGATATGTAATTCAAATTGCTCAATTAAAAATCCTGTCAAAATAATTACATTGGAAAAGAACATAAAAAATCACTTAATATTTACTTAATTAAATATGATGTATAGTTCATAATTTCCGCTTATTCATTTGAAGATTAATTACATATGTAAAACGAATCAAATAAGGTAAAAAATCCCCCCATGGCCCTAAAAACGACTCAAGCTAAAGTTATATTTGTTCTTATACAATTCATATGGATTATTGCTCTAGTATTAAGCACTGGAGATTGATTTATTCAATTCAAAGTCTAGTAACTTGTCCAACATTTTTATATAACTTGTACTACTTTGCAATAGAATATAGATAGTGAGAGCTTTCTCTAATTTCATATTATTTGTCATTTTATATTTTTACAAGCCTTTTTAATTAAAAAGTGAAACGTCTTTAATATTTGTCTAAATATTTCTTTTATCGGAAACAACAATTGAAAACGGCTGCTAATACCCTATAGTCTGAGGAGCAAAAAAGGGGAACCCGCCCATTTCTTATTTTTCTAAAACCTCAAATATTTGAAAAACAAATATCTTAACAAAACAACTACTATTTAAGACACTTTTTTTTAATGTTGGTCAAACTATACAAAACTCATGAGATAGCTACATTAGTAAAGTTTCAAATTAATGGGTGGAATAAAGTAGTTGAAAGTGCATGATGATGTTGTGATGCAACGAAACCATTTTTCTCCTTATAAAACAGACGTGCTAAGCTGCTAAAACTTCGTGCTATATTATCTAACCGAAACATTCAAACAGAATATATGTATGTGACACGCATTCCAAAGAAAAAAACAGAAAATATTGATCAACCACTATAACAATGTTTATTCTAATTAATTAAAGCTTATATTCCTCATGAAATATATTTTTAGTTCTTTTATTATAAAATGCCTTTTATAATATGATAATTTATTAATGGATTTTTAATAAATTATGGTTAGAGAATTTAATTAGGGGTATGTGGATAGGGAGGAAGATATCAATTGATCAACAACTTGCATACTTTTGGGGAAATTAAGGGGCGACTAAGCAACTCCTTCAAAATTTAATTAAAGGTTTAACTTACGTAGTTATGCAGCAAAATGATCTCAACTATATTAGTTGAACAAACTCACTTTAGTCCATCCCACTCCATTACCATATGTTGCTGAGGTTAACAAAAATAAAAAATTAAGGGAAATAAAACTTTCAAATATTTTTAATTAAGGAGTTAAATGGATGGAGATTAAGTTAATATATAAGCGATAATTGACCCGTTCAAAAGTTACTTGAGTTGAAATGACTTGGATTAAAATGGGCTAAAGCTGGGTCATAATCCAACCCATCTAATTCATACTAAATTAATTTTTTTTGTTTGAGTACTTAATAATATTATCTCTGATAATAATTTATTCAAGTTCCCATAGTTTTTCCTTGAGGACTTCTGGATATACATATTTAACTTGGATATTGCTAATATATTCAAATTGACAATATATTGAATTCTAGATGTCAGATTATATTTATTTATTATAACAAATAACATGTCTTATTTTCAAGAATACAAATCTCACTTTTTACGAAAGGTTACATATAAATATATTTTGGATATCAAATATTCTCTCAAATTAAATTGGGTATTCAAAAACAAATAATGAGCTCCTACGACAAAACTTTACACGTGAAACGATGAACGACCCTAAGGAAATTAAGTCACAAAATCCTGCGATGAAGAAAATTGAGAACATAATAAATTGATGAAAGATTCCATCAAGTTCTTTTTCGTGCAAATTAAACTCTAAACTATGCGCAAAAAAGGCAAGCAAAAAGAAGGTGACTATTATAAAACAAACTTCAATATCTAAAATTATAATGTTATCAATCGCGAAACACTTTTAATCAGCTAATCGAAAACGGGCTCATAACCTTGTGTAGGGAAACAATCCGATTTGTCAAAAAACAATCAATACTGATCCAAATCATTCAAGACACTTGTTTGATAAATAAATGCACGTCTTTGTGAAGCTTGAAACATGAAAATAACCATAGAATTATTACCATTCCTTTTAAATTCATCGAGCGTCTTTACACATCGCAAGTGATAACTATTGAAATCATGACGATCAATTTTGCACTTGTTAAGCATAATTTGTTTGGTAAATTTGTTGTAAATAGCAAAATCGTAGCCCAAATCCATCAATTCGTCGATAATATTCTTCAATGTAGCAACTCAAGATCGAGTGAAATTGAACTGTGATATGCCTCTTTTTTCATCTATTGGGACCATTAGAAGCTTAGCATATTCTTTCACGTGCTTCATATTTGATTGAATAATTAAAAAAAAAAAAGAGAGATTATTAATTAGAGTAAATTTTAGGTTTAACAAACATTAAAATCATATTTGTATGTTATAATTATAGTTTGTATAATTGCGCTCCATATCAAACTTTATGTTTGCTATGACTATTAATCTGTATATTTCGGTATACATATACATAAAAATTTGTATTTGTATATTTCGGTATACAAACTAAAACATAGTAATTGTATATAAACAAAATTACTACATATATACAACACATATGTATACCGAATGGGTCTATTTGTATATTACAAATGGGTCCTGCGATTAATTTTTATACAACACATGTGTATACCGAATGAGTCTATTTGTATATTTCAGTATACAAATGGGATGACAAAAAACATGGAATGTTTGCTGCGAATTACAATAAAAAAAATATGGCTATAACATTTAATTTGAATTAATAGTTTGTTGTTTCATATAATTTTCCCTATTAATTATGTAACTGTAAAAGGGGATATATATGGATTAGTAAACCTAAGGCCTTATATGTATTTTATAGGCCTATTTGCCTCGGCCCAATTCTAATCAGCCTCTAACAAGGAAACAAGCAAAAGTGTCTTGTGGCCGTGTATTGTCTAGTAAACATTTTTTTGTACGTATAATCGACTTTATCTACTTATAACTTCTAATTCTACGTACTTTTAAATTGTTAGCATAACTTATGTTGGATTGGGAAGATTAGATTTTTTTTTTGTTCACATAAAATTCAACGATGAAATTAATTTTCAATTTTACCAAATTTTGAAACCTCTTACCAGAGGCGTATCCAGGATTTCGGGATGATGGGTGCATTATTACAAAAAGGTTGATCTAAAATATAAATTTGATCGGTTGGACATTTAGGTTTTTAGTATTGAAAATCGTTAAAATTAATATTATAGGTCCAAAACTAATTAAAATGTCAAAAGTGTTACCAATAACCATTTAGAGAGGTGTTATCTAATTTTACAAAGAAAAATAAAACAAGATGAATATTAATTCAAATTTCTAACCTCACGTAGAGAGGTGCACCCAGTCATCATCGCATTATATGATACTCCGAATATGGGTTCACACATCTATATTTCAATATTTTTCAAAAATATAACACTACTATATATGATCTCGAGAGGGGAGCATGGATTCACGTGAACCCGGTGACCCTTCCTTGGATACGCCTCTGCCTCTTACTCGTTTCTTTGGTGATTAAAACTCGCAATCTTAGAATTGATCCACCTGTTCCAATCTTTTTTATCTTTCAGATTATTCGGAGTATGGACAGGACAGGTCACTGTAGCCATAACGGTTTAATAGTTATACTCCCTCCGTCCCTTTTTAGTTGTCCACTTTAGAAATGGCACACAGATTAAGGCAACAATGATTAGCACAGTGAAGTTACAATTTTACCCTTATGACAACTTTTCACTTCAAAATTACAACCACTTATTTGAATTCAAGTGAAATAAATTGGAGGGAAACAACATACACTTTTACAATTTTCAAAAAGTGTAAATAAGGGTATAATAGGAAAAAATTTGTTGTCCTTTCTTGATTTGTCAAAATGGACAACTAAATAGGGACAACCAGAAAAGGAAATATGGACAAGTAAATAGGGACGGAGGGAGTAATATTTTTGACAGGCATTAGGGATATAGAGGCCAGTTGTAGTGTACGGCAAATAGAATTAGTACACTCGAGGCAAATTTGTCGTTTTATGGTGAAGTGGCATTTGAACAAAAAAATAATTACTCCATCCGTTTGAGAAAGAATGACATAATTTTCTTTTTAGTTTGTTTAAAAAATAATGACCAATTTTCTTTTTTGCAATACTTTAACTTTAATTTTTCACGCATGTTTAAGGTCCCACGATTAAAGGACACTTTGGTACATTTAATATATTTAGTTTAGAAGCACAAGATTAAAAAGTTTATTTCTTTTCTGAAACTTCGTTCCAAGTCAAATTAGGTTATACTTTTTTAAACGGAGAGAGTATGTAAATTGGAGCATGGATCGGGAGTCCAAACGGGGATGAACCTGGCTCTGATACTACGTAAATATATGACACATGCTGGGAGGATTGGCCAAGTCCATATAAGAAGATCACCAGTCCATTTTCCAATCAATGTGAGACTTTTACCCACTATAACAAGAATGAAACAGAATGGAGAAATAGGGGACAACAAATGAGGACATTGAGATTTTTATGGATTTGGAATGGGAGTTAGTTTATAGGTCAGCATATGTTAAGGACTCTGTGAGTTTATTTTCTAATTGATGGTCCTGTGGGTGTATGATGTACATTAATTTGGCATACATATTGAATATGTATTCTTGAGCTATACAAAAATGGTATCATGTAAACGAAAAAAAAGGAATAGAAAATGGTTACATGCAAATATATTATGTCAATTCTCTTTGTTACTTGACCTAATGTCTAGTCTCAAGTATTTTCTTTCGATCGAATGAGTCCATGTTACTGGAACAAGACGGGAAGATCTCTACTATATTTAGATATATTTTCTTTTCTTTTAGTAACTTGGGAATAAATTTCAATAGCATGACGATAAACATTGTCCTTATAATGTTCATTACGCAAATTTAGTTAGACTTACAGTTTTAATTTGAACTTATTAAAAATGTGACTTGTTTGAAAGTCCTAGTATACAAGTCTTGTTAATATCACCAACATGGATTGTGGTGCACTGGTGGAAGTGTTTCACCCTTAATCAAATGTTTCGAGTTCGAGCCCTGGGTATGGAAAAAATCATGTTGGGAGCGCCACCCCCGAATGGGTCACAGCGCGATCTGAATTTAGTTGGAGTTCCAATGTGGGCTACGGACACCAGGTGTGAAACCAAAAAAAAAAAAAGTCTTGTTAATATCTCGTGATATTATTTGTATTATTTTTTAGTATCTTCATCATTCTCGAATCTTTAGAAATAGTCACACTCACCCACCAAAACACACAATTCATGTATATAGTAGTTATTAATTATTTATATCCTTTATTCTTGTGAAAGTCAATAGACTTCAAAACTATACCTAAAAAAAATACTATATATTGATATTCTTCACATATCAATATGATTAAAAAATAGAGATATCTTAAAATGTTCATAAAATTCATAAAAAGTTCAAATTTTTGGCTTTCATTTTTCTAGTTTTTATTATAGAACAAAAGGCAGTAGTAATTATTTTCTTTCTTTGTTCAGAAAATGGTCAAAAAGGGTGCCAACTTTGCCGCTATCTGTGCAGTAAATAGTTTGATTTTATTCTCTGTTCCAGGAGAGAAGGAAAACATATCACGAGCTAGAAATATGGAGAGATTGTAGATATGGTCAAAATATTTTTTAGTACTAATATTTTTTTGAAGTTTGAACAAGTATAGTAACGGACAAATTTAAAAAAGTATTGTACAAATTCCAACGGACACATGAATGAAAGATACGTGTATGACTATGAATGAAGTATTTGTTTTACCAAAAGGAATTAACAGTAAATTTACTTGTAACGTATATGCTTGAAAAAAGAAGAACAAAAAATCTATTGGTAGTGTGGGACATTTTTTCTTTTGGCTTTTGGTACACGGAATATATTGTTGGGAACCTTTTTGTTCAATAGCTAGCTGACCCATTCTTCTTGAGAGTTGAGGGTCCAACTTATCACTTGCCCCTACTCAAGTTTGGCTATTAAGTCATTATTTTTGGTCAGTTCCTTCTCATATTTGAGAGTTGAGGGTCCACTTATCACTTGCCCCTACTCAAGGGTTGGCTAATAAGTCATTATTTTTGGTCAGTTCCTTCTCATATGAGATACTAGGAGAGTCATCACAAGGAACAAATTATTTTATTACTCCCTTCGTCTAACAAGAGTCGTCCACTATACTAAGCTAGCATTTGGCCATTATAAATTCCAAATATTATTTAGGTGAAATTTCACCATGTGTTTAGTCATAATATTTGGGAAACATATTTCACTTTTCTAAGAAATATAATTTATACCCATAAGTTTTAAAAACTATCAAATATAACCACATGTTAGTATTACATAGCAAGATAGAAACATCGACGTAACAAGATTCTTGACTTCCGTAATAATTCAATTAGATCTTCGTTGCAACAAATAACAAGTAGTGTCCATGACATTAGAGCAATGTGATAGTTCGGAGTGAGTGCAACAAGCAGCATTCCATACATCGTGAAGTAGATGAATCACATGACTTTATTACCCCGAATCGATTGTTCGTCATTTTCATCAACAATTATTATATCATCACTTTCATATTCACCGAATATTCCATCATTGCTTTGGCGTTCACGTTAAAAAAATATGTAATACAATACAAGCAACTACTATAGAGGATGTTTTTATAAAAAAAAATAAAAGTTTGATGCAGAATTTGAATTTTTAAAAGCTCCCAAATAATCATATTTAGCTCATATACTAGTTTTTTCTAGTATTTGGGAATTTGGGTTATTTATTAAAAATATTTGTCAAATAATGGCAAATTGTATGGACAAACACTATTTGCCAACCCCCTCCCCCCCCACACAAACTTTACTTGGAAAATTTATGGCCAAACGGATCCTACAAATAGTTGTTCAACAATACAACAATACTTGTCCAGTTTAGAAAATCATGAGATAATTTGCCTTTTTGGTCTATTGTACCCTTGCTATTAAATACTACTCACTATGTCCCTAATTACTTGTCCACTTTTAAATTGACACATCTATTAAGAAAATAATAATTGACATATTGAGTTTACCATTGTACCCCTATTAATAATGAAGTGGATGAATTAAAAACTTAAGAGTTTCAAGAAGTTCTACATTTTTCAAAGCAATTAATTGAGGGTACAATAGGTAAAAAAAATTGTCTTTTCTTAATTTGTCAAAATGGACAAGTAATTAGGGACATAGAGAGTATTTATCATCTAACACATTTCTCAAAACATTAAATTTAATAAAGTCAAAGAATAAAATAGTAATATTACTTCTATTATTTATTGTTTCTTTAAAATAGAAAGAATATATAAAAGTAATTAAACTTACCTAAAATGTAGTGCTTTTACTAATCCATTAAAGTGGATAAAATCTAGTGACCATATGGATTGTTGATTTGTGAATTTGATATTAATAAATATTAAATTTTGTATGAAATATATTGTAATTTTTATCAAATTTAGAAAGTAGTTTTTTAAAATTAGTTGACTTAACTATAGTTATAACATTTGTTAATATAATATAATCTTGACGAAATGGAGGGGAGCCAGATCCCATTGAATGGGAGGCTTCTCCATTAAAAGTTCACCCATTTTCAATAAATTCTAACCCAATATTTTTTTAAAATTTTATTTCCCATGTGATATAGTATTGATGTTGTACTTTAGTTTTGTATTGTGTATTGGTACGTTGGTTAGTATTATAGTGGTTTTGTAGTGTTAAAAGTGGGAAACAATGTCTACTACACATCACATCACATCACATCAGTATTGAAGTAAATTAGTATGTTTTCGCTATAAAAACGCCCGCTCCCACACCTATCAATACCCAACGGGCACTTCCAAAATTTTGTCTTTTCTCTCATCTTTCACTTTCATTCTTCTATCTTTTTCTAGCAATTTTCATACTCTCATTCAACAAATATAAAATATGAACTCTTTTTTGTCATTCAATATATAGAACCCAAAAAGGAAAAAAAAATATATTACTACAAAACACTCTATTCATTGCATTAACCGACTTGTATTAAGAGCTTCACGGGATAACTGTTTCTGTATATTCATTAATGGCGGAAGTTGAAGTACAAATTTCAGAAACAGAGAGCTCTTCTAATACTAATACCTCTGTTTCTTCTTCTTCGTCTTCGTTGTCCGCTGATTCCATGCACAAATCGGTTTTTGATTCGTCAAACAAATTACCGAAAGGGAAGAAACGGCCGACGAAGAAACAGAAGGCTATTACTAATAGTGAGAGTAGACATCAAATTTACAGAGGAGTTAGGATGAGAAGTTGGGGGAAATGGGTATCTGAAATTCGTGAACCGAGGAAGAAATCACGTATTTGGCTCGGTACTTATCCTACAGCAGAAATGGCCGCTAGGGCACATGATGTTGCAGCGGTGAGTATAAAAGGAAAATCCGCCATTCTCAATTTCCCTCATCTAATCGACTCGTTGCCTCGTCCATTGTCAAATTCACCTAGAGATGTTCAAGCTGCTGCTGCTAAAGCAGCATCAATGAGGGACCCACCTTCTTCAGCCTCATCGTCCTCGTCCTCGTCCTCGTCCTCATCCTCAACAACATCAACGGGATCTGAAGAGCTTTGTGAGATTATTGAACTGCCTAATTTAGCAGAAAGTGACGATTCAAAAACTGAGTTGCGGCCGAGTGACTCAGTTGAAGGACTGCTGTACTCGCCGTGGTGGGCAGATCATAGTACAGATTTTTGTGGTTATTTTCTGGAGCAGTCTGCAGCTGGCGCTGGGGAAAGTTTAATTTCTTGCAGCTTTGAGACACTGAAATGGGCTTGTTAAAAGCTGATCATAATGGAGCTTTTAGGACTCAGAACTCTGGGCTTTGCTCTGTTTTTTTTTTTTGTTTTTTATTATGGATTTTTTTGAATATCTGTCGAATAGTAGTTACTGTTCTAGTAAATATACTTAAGTATCAGTTTAGTTGTGCATAATCATAAAATTTATTTACGGTTTCTTATACATTTGAATATAGAAGAAATATGTCTACTATATATATTTACTACTCTCTTTCTCGACACATTTTTTAGATTTTGAGATTCAAAAATCGTACTGATATTATTTTTTGCTTTGTTTCCCAGTGTATAAATTTTATTATTTAAAGAATTTAAAGAATTTATGGTCAAAATTATGATGTTTAATTTTTGGAAAATTGAAAACTGTCACGTAAATTGAGATTGAGAATACTTTTTTAAGGGCCAGCTGTTCTCGCCGAAGGGTTCTTTTTTTCCAAGAAATTTTTGGCTTTTTACTCTGATTTATATGATTTGACATAAATGAACTAAATTTTAGTAAGGACTTGTTTGGAAGGACACCCTGATAATTGGATTTGGTGTAATTGGTGTAATTACATTGTCTTGTCATGTTTGGAAGGATATGTAATTACTTGGTCAGCAGGTAATTGGTGTAATTGGCAGGGGGTAATTACACTCTACAATTCACAGGCAGAGGTTGTGAATTGCTGGTGGTAATTACACCACACCTGATTACTTTTTCATTTTTTTTATCTCTATTTTTATTTTTTTTGTTTTAATTTTTTTTACTTCTATTATTTTAATTTCTTTTTATTTTTATTTTTATTATTCCAAAAATTTGTAAAAGTCTATTTTTTATTTTATATTATTATATTTCATTTTATTCTTGTTCTCAAATTCTATGTAATTTTCTTTTATTATCTATTTCTTTATGCCATGTTTATTTTCTCATTAGCATAATTTTATTAGTATTCTAATTTTTAAATTAAAATAGAATTTATTGTTAAGTAAGGTTATAGACTTACATTTTCTTTATTA
>NW_006238964.1:2026497-2028111 GCF_000226075.1 Solanum tuberosum | reverse complement strand
TTTCTTATTTGTCTAGTATAAATTTTAAATGATTAATTTTTATTTTTAAAATTTATTATAATTTTATGATTGCAATTGTGCATCCAAACAGAACATGTGCAATTACACTGTGGCATCCAAACATGACATGTGTAATTACTGTGGCAACCAAACATGTCAGTGTAATTACTAGACTGTGTAATTACTAGGCTGGTAATTATTATCCTAGTAATTACACCAATTCCAATTACTTGGTGGCTTTCCAAACAAACCCTGAGACGAAATTGACTAAATTACGTAATTTGGCAGATGTAAAGTTAAAAAAAAAAGGATAATTAGTACATCATATAATCAAGGATCCTGTAAGCCAAGATATGATGATTATGAGTTAGGACATGCAAACTCATTGTGACAAAATAGCCTTCACTGATTTAATGTGGTTATTTCATATTTCCTTTATTATTTTGCCTAAGGTCTTTTTTGGTTTAAAGACAAGCCCCCTACAAGTCTATTTTTATTAACTAAGGTCTCCGTACCCTCCATCCTCCTTATTTATTGAATTATAATAGATATGTTATTGCTCTCCTCCTTATTTATCGAATTATAATAGATATATCGTTGTTCCTCCTCCTTTATTGAATTATAATGAATGTGTCATTTTTATTTTGCTTAATGAAACCTCGAATTCGACTTTTATCTTTAACAACTATAATAATAGAGCTACAAACCATATCGGATTGATAGGGCCAGCAAATTCTATCAAAGACAAAAATATACTTCTTTCTTCTTGTCTATGTTTTCTTGGGTAAAATTATTAAGACTTGCTCTTTTGACAGAGCTATTTATTCGATAAATAATTGATATAAAAGCAAATTAACTTGAATAATACTTTTTTTAAAAAGTGTATAGGGCCGGCATACAATAAGTCAATAAGATAATGAAAGATATATATAGAGAAAATTCTAGGACTTTGTTTATAATATAATTGAGATAGAAAAACATAGATGGTCAAAAGTCACTTTCGAAGTTCAAATTGCAAGTCATTTTCTTGTTTTTATCCTTTGGGCACCATATCCCATAGATAGACAAAATGGATGACAACTTTTCTATTTTAATTTAATCATTTATGGAGAACTTTTTAATATAACTTATGCTTGTGGGTTTTGTTTTAAACAAATAGTGTGATTTGGTGGTAGTTCAAAATTTTCAATGACTTGATGATAAAAAAAAAAAAGTTCTTTAAGTGGGCAATCATTATGTACCCTTGGCCTTTAATATTTTCATCCACGTATTTGATTACAATTATTTTTTCTTCTCAAATTACTAGTATTTGATTGAAGTCGACATTTTCTAATTTAGTTATTAGGAATATACATGCTTCTTACTAATTCGTGCATTTTCTTCCTTTTTGTCTTGTCGATACTTTAATAAATTAAATTTCAATAATGCTAACATCCATTAATCTCCAAATTTATTTCTTCCACTTTGTAATTATGTTTTGTACGGGACTTAAATTATTCAAAATGTCCGATCAGTTGAGATAAATACCTCTAAGTCGGGAGCGAATCTAGCTAGGTGGGGAATGGGGATTCATACGAACCTCATCGTCAAATAAATATATATATTATATATATA
>NW_006238964.1:1997691-2026191 GCF_000226075.1 Solanum tuberosum | reverse complement strand
AGTCAAATCTTATGGTTAGAACTTAATTAGATCCCCAGCGGAGTCGTCATTTCTGTTGTGCCGTAATTTTCCTAACCTTGGAAAAAAATCATTTTTTGAAATGTTCTAAGTATAGAACAATTTGAGAAAGATACTTAGAAAAGAGTTGTCACTTAATTTTTTAAAGGAATTAAGAAAACTTATAATTTTCAAAGATTTAAACAGAAAAAATCATTTGAAAATACCAAAGAGGGTTCGGGGTTCAATTTACTCTTCGAGAAGGGTTTAAGCATTCGAAGTGCCCGCTAACATGTGGTTGACCTGCGACTTGACTAAAATGTATTTGACTATTTTTAGGAAAATAATGATTTAACATAAAAAATAATAACTTACAATATTTGATTAACTTTGAGAAAATAATTAAATAAATGACGCATTTTTTATCTTTATAGAAAGGAGTCCAAAATGAAACACTTGACTTGAAATACAAGTGATTAGAATTTATTTTTAAAAAAAAACTAGAGTGATTAGAATTTCTTTAATTCATTTGTGAAATAAATAATTTAAACCAATTGAATAACTTAAAGAATGAAAATCATTTTAAATTAATCAACTAACTTTTTGTTTGAGAAAATGACTAAGTAAATATATATATATATATTATTATTATTTTTTTTTTTTTAATTTTTAATTTTTTTTTTTTGAAATTGGTAGCATGATGACAAGGGAAAATATGTGACGATATACTAACGATAAAGTGAATGGATAAATTTCTATTTTTCAAAATGGATGCATGATATTTTGGACATCTTCATTTTATACCGTTATTATTTAGTGCGTGAATATGGAAGCCTTTAATGTCATTCAAAATAATAATAATAATGTTGACGTGTTAGTTTTCAAAAACAAAAAAGTCTTAAGACGATAAGTGCTATGGTATTAATATTGCCGTTAATGATGAGATTAGCCTTAAGAGAAATAAGTTAGGCAAAGAGATGCAAGTAAAATAAATATAGAAAATCATATAATATAAGATTTATTCTCTTTATTAGTTCATTCAATTTTCAATCAATTAGTCATTCTCCAACGAATTGCATGCAGTCTGCCAAATTAAAAGAGTGATTTAACATTTAGGGAAAGGGAATTAGGGATAATCAAGAATTATCAGAAGTCCTTTCGAAAATGACAATCTATCTAATTCCTCACAATTATTATTTAATTTCCTTTGAATATAACGAAAATATATCTCGTATAATCTTATAAATATAATTTGCAGAAGATAAGATGTGTGTACATAAATCTTATCTCTAACTTCTTGAAATATAGAGATTATTATTTATAAATCTTCGAATCTCGACTAACCTTATCTCTAACTTCTTGAAATATAGAGATTGTTTTCGATAAATCTTCTGATCTTGACTACTTTATTTTCCTTTGGATATTTTGTTTTTAAAAGAACCTGATGAAGATGCCATAAACGTAGCTATATCCTTGACCAATGGATTATATAACACCGCTGTCAATCTTACGCCATAATTAATCAATTCCTAATCTTATTTATTTATTACTTATATTTTGTATTTTTTTATTTAATGCTAATTCAGTATCTTCCTCTCTAACATGACACCTTTCAATTAATTCCATAAAATTGTATATATTCCAACAGTCAGTTTTTGTTAATTCTTTAAAACTTCTGTCTACTTGCTTTGTGTCCCAAGACTCGTCCACTAATTACCTACTACTCCTCCGTCTACTTTTATTTGTTGTATTACACTTTTCAAAAGTTTATTTGACTAATTTTTTAAGTTAAATTAGATTACATTAATTTAATATTTTAAACAAAAAAAAATATATATTCAAAAATTACATAAAAAATACTATAAATTGCAATTTTTTACATATCAATATTAAAAACTACATCGTAAAATATTAGTCAGAGTTTTTATAGTTTGACTCTAAAAAAAACCATGACAATTAAAAGTAGATGAAGAGAGGACCAATTGATAATTGATCTCTAAATAATTATGATATAGTATTCTTTTGAAAAAAATTCAATTACATTGGTGAGATTATTATTTTTGGAATCCCAGAAAAATTCGGAATCCCTATTCTTTGGGTGTACACTAGGAAATCCATGACGAATGCACTACTCTTGAGAAAGTGTGGACGGGGAATAGGTCCCTAATATACTTGATGAGATATATCATCTGATACACCAATTCAACCACCTTTACGTAGACTTTTTTCATTTTTCATCATCATATTAAAGAAGATTTTGTGACTTGGCCATAGATGTAAGTTTCCTAATCGGAAGTCATACGTAGACTTTTTTTTTCTTTGGTTAAACAAAAACAAAAGAATAATTATCAAAAGCAAATCTAATCACGTTTTAATTCTCATTTCACATTTTGATACGTTCAACTTTTTTCACCTAAACTTTTTTTATTTCCTCATGTTCCGTTGGTCAAATTTTTGAAAAAACATATATAGTTTATAGTATATATTTTTTTTAGGAAAGTTACTTTCTGCATAAAACTATAGAAATAAGAAAATATGTTTTATAATTAGTAGCGTGTTGTTTATAGTATATTTTTTTTCAGCTCCTTTTTTTTGTTTCTATCATGTCAAAGAGGAGAATATACGATTATAGTGGAAAGAATATGAAGTATTTTAGTCCAAAATACTGGTCGTACTAATCACAAGACCGCCTCAATTTTAAGCCAAAAAGATACTGAAACAAAATGCAACATAAAAGAAAGGACAAAAAACATTATGCACTCTCAATGTTTCATTTTTCCTTTTTTGGTATTCTTGAACTCTTCTGGCACTTGATGTTATCCTCATAGTATAAACATAGGGGGAAATAGTCAAAATTTGACCTTGTATCATCTAAAGTAGTTTATATTCTTATATTTTCTCCCTGAGCTTTGATCTAGTGGTAAGAGCACAACACGTAGCAGTAGACTTGCCTGCAGTAATGAAGTTTTTACAGTGAAAGGGTTTTAGGGAAGAAAAATGTAGTTCTTGGTGAGATGTGTCTGAAAAATGAAGCCTTGGAGTTGTTTTTTTTTATTTTCTTTTGCTTACTAGTCTTCAATTTCTTTGTTCTTAATGCCACATCATCGCATTGAAGTGGGGACTAATGTCCGGGATATTTTAGTATGATAAGTATAACAAAAGACAAATATAAATTATTTTTATAATACAATGAGAAATTCAGAGGATGTCCCACCATCCTTGTCCTTATCTTTAAAGCCGCTAACTTTGGTATATGGGTGCATAACAAGAAAGTCACTGTTTCTTACGACATTTATAAAAGAAAGAAGCAATTTATCAAATAATAAGAGCATTCAAAATGAAGACAGCCAATTCAATTAACTGAGAAAAGTCATAAGAGAACGGAAGATGCAAGTTGCAACCTTATCTGAATAGGTAACGGTACTCCTTCTTTTTTGATTTTCCACCGGTGTTCAGAGTTCACATTGGAGCTCCGACTAAATTCGAATTGCGCAGCACTACAGGGTCCATTTAGAAGTGGTCCTCCTAACAAAATTTTCTTCATACCCAAAGCTTGAATCCGAGACCTTTAGTTAAGGGTGAAACACTCTCACCAGTTGGTGGTAACAGTACTCCCTTCGAAACTGTCGTAATCCCAGTAAAAATTAAAGGTCGAATTGTAAGATAGGCTAGTCAAATCATAACAGGGGACAAAACAGACCAGAGCACACAGTACGGCAGAACATCGTTTTATCCAATGTTCTATGTATCCCTATTTGCACCAACTATTGGTGAGCTGTTATCATCATACCAAAGATTGGTGCCTTCTTTTCTTCTTTTGGTATATACAGTATTAATTTACACAAATTATGACATATTCTACAGATAGCTTGCACAACACCACGGACAATTTGCTACACATGGAGAAAAAATTTATTATGAATGAGGTACTAGTACTAGTTGTATGAGGGATTATTATATTAACATTATATTCTGATTCATGGGCCCATACTTTATTTTCCTTCTTGCCCTTTTGTTTCTCTTTTTTACTCTTCTTCTCTTTCTTCATTGCTCTCGTTTTATGTTTTTTTTTATTTAATTTTATTTTAAAACCAGTTCAACTTTCTCCCTTCAGTTTATACGCATGAAAATAATTATTATTCTTATACTTATTTGTTTTATAGAATATTATTTTCCAAATTATAATTTTCATTATTATATAATTAAGGTCCCTACACTTAAAGGCTATGAACATAAAAAAATTCAAGTTAATTATTTGAATGGTCACTTATGTCATGAAAATCGACCACTAAAATTATTTTTATTTCTTTTTCTCTCATTTTTCATTTATTGTACTTAAAAATTTCACCTTCATATTTCGTGTCTTTTTTAACTTCTACTTTTACCATCCATTTAAGCATAAAAAATTATTTATAAAATAATTTTTCACTTTATTTAAAAATTGATTTTTGACCATGAAAATTTAAAACACAACCTTTTATTTTTGAAGAAATATTTTAAATTTGAAAAACATGTTCGTATAATGTATTTTTTCAACTCACTTTCACTTTTGAAATTGTATTTATATATAATATGAACATTATTTTGAATATTTTTTTTGCAAAAATAAAACATAACTCTATTTTCAACTCTAAGGCATATATTTCAATACAGTTAAAAAATATATGAATTATATAGTCAAACACCTAATAATAATCATAACCATGCTTTCTATGTTTATAACTTCTAAATACTTAATGTGTAATTTAGTAACATGTGTTTGATATATACACATAACTCTAGTTTTATTAATAATATTTTTAAAATTTAAAATTTAAAATTTAATTATTAATATTTTATGTAGTTGTTTAATGATAAAAATAATCATTTTAAAAAATATTTTCTATAAAAAAAAATTACTTTAATTTATATTTTGGAAAGAACAAAAAAGGAGAAAAAGAAGGAAAGTGAAAAGTAAGAAAGAGAAACAATGCCAAAATGGAAAATAAAGAATGGGTCCCGCACAGGTCAAAATATAATATTAATAAAATAATAACCTCATACAACTAGGATTAGTTGTGCCTTATACATAATAAAATTTATATGATTTCTTGTCCACAGTATACTTTACTATATAACATAAAAGAAAACTTAAGTCAGGTAGGGGTAACTATCCTTTTCAAATTTTCTATTTATGACGAAGTGCTGGTTGATCGAGATAGATGTGTGAGCAAACTAGAAGAGAAAATATTAAGATTGAAGGTATTTGAAACAAGGTCAAAGTAGCCTCGTGATAAGGGAGACGAGAACGGTTCAAACATGTATAGACGAAATGCATAGATGCCTCAATGAGGAGGTGTGAAAGAATATGATTATTATGATTTATGGGTATGAGGAGAGGTAAAAGTAGACTAGAAAAGTGTGGGGGAGAGGTGATAAACAAGATATGCATGACTCTCCTATAGTTCACCAAAGACATGATCCTAAATAGAAAGATATTACTCGAGTATCGTAACCAACTTCTCTTACCTTCACGAGGTAGGAATAAGACTGCACACACACCATTTCACCAGGCCCCACTTGTGTGACTACACTGTGCCGGGTACATTGTTGTAATGGTGTGATGTTGTAACTAGTACTATGTTATTTTCTCAATATATGGTATATGCTACATTATAATGATTTATTGAACATGGCCTTTACCCTTACAAGCTGAAAGCAGTAACATTGGATTAGAGTTTTTTGCTGGTAACGTTAAGTTAATATCGACTACTTGGACCGTCACCAGCGTAAAAGGGAAATTTTTTAATCTTTTATCAAGTAAAGTAATAATTTCCACTAGAAAAAAAAAACAAGAGGAATAAATTTGAACAATATTGTTACTTTAATTTTACCATTTCTATCACTGCAAAAATGCAAACTACACCATTTTGGCTCACTCATGAAAAGCCTACGCTCATAAAATTTCAACTTGGAACAATAAAAAACACTGGCTATTCGGAAATGTGAACTCATCAACTAGTAAACTCTACGTTGCTAATTAATTCATATTATTCGTAATTTACCGGCATTGCGCTTCAGCATACCAGTTCTCAGCATGTCCTCAAGCCCTTCTTAAACAATCTAGGGTCCATAGCCTATTTAACATCAAAATAAAAGAAAGTATTAGTTCAAAAAACTCGTTCATTCAAATGCATCTAAGGTTGTCTATCGTTGGCCTCTATGGTAGAATCAGAAAGGAGGGGGGGTGGGGGGGATGGTTGGCCTCTATGGTTAATACCT
Organism: Solanum tuberosum; assembly: GCF_000226075.1. Taxonomy (NCBI): domain Eukaryota; kingdom Viridiplantae; phylum Streptophyta; class Magnoliopsida; order Solanales; family Solanaceae; genus Solanum; species Solanum tuberosum. Next base: position 2,019,933 of record NW_006238964.1, on the reverse strand, counting down.
GAATTGTCCATTGGGTTCCCAGCAACTGCAGGTTCAGGCACCTTGATCTCAGTGACCACAGCATCTGATGTCAAAAAGGTCCTTGCAACTGAAGCAGCATGCTCCAAGCAACATCTTACCACCTAATTTCCACAACATGCAACCCTTAGCTTCCGTAAACAATGAGAAGCAACATGAAAACATCGAGAGCGAAACCTTTAGGATTGAAAATAAGAATTCCCTGGAAGTCATTTATCGATGAATCACAAAAACAAGGAGAAAAAGAACAGATACTTGAATTCTCACAACACAAGCCACCCATTGTATTATTTTTTTCAACATAGACAAAGAATCTCCTAGATGCCTAATTACAAAAACAAGAAGGAAAAAGAGTAGATATTTAATTGCCGATCACTGGTCGTCCACCAACTCTTGGTAGATGTCCAAATACAAAGAAATGAAAAATGAAATGTCAAAACTTTTGATGTGTTACAATTGTAACACAGTTGATACAAATCAGATTTGACAGGTTATGTGTCTAAGAACAATAAAAGATCAGATATACATAGTTTAAAGTAACAAATATTGATTTTGACAACAAGGGTCATCCTTTAATCACTTCATAAATTAGAGATCAATTTCTAAGAAGACTGGAAGGAGACCTTATTGGCAGAGAATTACGACATATTCAGTTCTATGATTACTAAGAACATAAGATGAAATGTTTACGGACATGACTTTGAGAATACATGGCACAAAAGATATAACACTTGAGCCTAACTCAACCCCAAGAGCTAGCTCATGAGGGGAGGAATACCCAAATCCATATAAGTAAATCATTTGTCCATTCCCCAACCAATGTGGGACTCTAAGTCTCTAACCCACTCTAACATGCATATTGTTGAAACTATCTACACGTCACTTCGGCATTTGTTTCCCTTGAGACTTCAAGATACTTACTTTTGTAGGATCAATTATACCAGCAGCCATTAAATCTTCATAGTTTCCGGTGGCCGCGTTATAACCATAGTTTGGATTGTCATTGGACAACACCTGAGAATGATAGTAAAACCAGTCAATGTATCTTTGAACTCTCATACAATGCAACATAAACAGTAAACCCATTTCAATATTGTTATACCTTCTCAATCACAACACTTCCATTAACACCAGCATTCTTGGCTATTAACTTCATAGGGTAGCGCAAAGCTCTCTTGACAATATCAGCTCCAATCTGCAGTATTGAAAACTGAATTAGTGCCATCCCCGCTTTCAGAAAATTAACATTAACATATGCAAATAATCTTGGTACAACTGTACAAGGAATCTTCCTCAATGAACTAAATAAAAGTAATACCTTTTGTTCATCATTATCAAGAGTTCCTTTAATGTCTTCAACTTTGGCAGCAAGCCGCAATAAGGTGCATCCACCACCAACTACAATACCTTCGTCAACAGCTGCCTATGGTTACCAAAGATCAATTTCATTACCACTGTAAGATAATAGTGGTTGGCAAATTCAAATTGAAAGAATGGCCATAATTGCATAGACACTTGAACAAACCTTTGTCGCATTGAGTGCATCCTCTACTCTCAATTTCTTTTCTTTGAGTTCTGTTTCAGTTTGTGCACCAACCTGATATTTCATAATCCCAAATTACGGCAAGAAGAGTATACTTTGAATTACGACAACGAAAAAGATATCATCCTAAAATAAGTGAATCATCAACTGACCTGAATAACGGCAACACCCCCAGAGAGTTTTGCAATTCTCTCATTCAATTTTTCCTTTTCGTAGTCTTGTTCAGCTTCCTGCATGGACAGCCCAACATTGTTTTGTGAAAAGGGCAATTAATTGACTGGCATGAGAAAATATAAGTCAAAGTTCTACCTCAAGAAGTCTTTTAATTTGCGCGACTCTTTTGCTCACTGCATCCTGTGTACTACCATCACCAACAATTGTCGTCGAATCCTTTGATAAAACCACCTTGGCAGCATTCCCTAAGACCTCACTTCCAGCCTGGTCTAGGTATAAACCAACCTCCTCTCGAATGACAGTACCTGAGTGCATATTGCATAATTAAATTTACTTTATATGTAAACATAGCTTTCGTTGAACAGTGAGATCACTTCATTATGGACAGACCTCCAGTAAGGATAGCAATGTCATCAAGATATTGGCTTTTTCGATCTCCAAAACCAGGAGCTTTAAGAGCAGCAATTTTCAATGCTCCTCTTAATTTGTTCACAACCAGTGTGGCTAGAGCTTCCTGCTCTATGTCTTCAGCGATTACCAATATTGGGTATCCGTTCTTGATTGCTTCTTCCAAAACATTGACTAAATCCCTTGCATTTGTTATCTTTTTGTCTACCAAAAGCAGCTGATTTTTTTTAAAACTAGTTGTCAGCAACACATTCTTTAGCATATCCAGGAAGAGTTTTTTTAAAGATAGCATGCAAGACAAATTGTCATGGTACATCATACCTTGCAGTTTTCATATTCAGCTACCATCTTCTCATTGTCTGTAACAAAGTATGGAGAGATATAGCCACGGTCAAATTGCATGCCTTCCACAACAAATAAGTTGTTCTCAGAACCCCGTCCTTCCTCAAGAGTCACTACACCTTTCCTACCCACTTTACTCAAGGCTTCTGCTATCATATTTCCTACTTCATAGTTGTTTCCTGCACTAACCGCAGCTACATCTGCTAGTTCACTGTCCTCGACCTAAAAGGTTATCAGCAACTTTCAAAAATAATAATAGTTGTTCCAAACGAAGTAAAGTTTTGAAAAATTGATGCAGCTGTACTGAATCATAAGTAAAATTTAACATAGACTTTTGTAATTTTCACCTCTTTTGACATATTTTTTAGCTCAGAAACCAGGGCTTTGGTGGTCCTGTCGATGCCCTTGGCAATCTGAATAGGGTTTGCACCAGCTGCAACAACCTGAATAACCAGTATTAAGGAAGCTATTATCAAATCCCTAACACCATCAAAATCTTGAAATAGCTTGCAAAATTGAAAGCAACTTCTTACAAACCTTAACACCCTCAGTTATGAGCCCCTGTGCCAAAACAACGGATGTAGTTGTTCCATCCCCAGCCAAGTCATTTGTCTTTGATGCAGCTTGTCTCACCAAACTTGCGCCAATATTCTCAACAGGGTCTTCTAGTTCAACCTATTGAGCAATTCAGAGCATACATTACAACATATCTATTTCTGCATAGTTCAACCATACCAACAGGACCGAAATACAGCATTTTAAGTGTAATAACAATATCTACTAAAGGAGTACACCATTTAAAAATGAATTTGTGAATAATATACAGAAGAAATAACAAAGATCAATTCCAGTGCTGATCATGGTAAGTACAACATATTTCTCTTCGACAAGTCAACAAACACATAGCATTTGACAGTTGAGTGCCAGAAGAAAATCAGATGCGGAGTTTTCGGAAGTTTACCTCTCTGGCCACAGTAACACCATCATTTACAATTTTCGGAGATCCATATTTGCTCTCAAGAACTACATTTCTTCCTTTTGGACCAAGAGTTACACCTACTAGATCTGCAAGCTTGTTAACACCTGCCTGAATTTTGAAGGCAAAGGAATGACGAGAATTAAATAGGTACAAAAGGATGAGGTGTCCATACAAGAGAAATCAATTAAAAATTCCTATCAAGCTTACTTGCAACTTCTTGATGGCAGAACCATCCTGATTGAAGTGTAACTTCTTGGCCATAGCCTGGATCTTGGAATCATTTCTCTTCTTTAAAACTTTATTCTTTCTCCTGCCCCCTAATGAAGTCAAAGATATCCCAGAGAATGAAGATAACGTTTCAGAAGAATTGATGAATTTTTTATCAACTGTCTGGTTTGTGGAAGCAATTGAACACACTGAGGTAAACGTAGCAGCCATGCTCCACAAAAGACCTGCAGCATAGGGCATCATTGCCTCAGAAAAGTATATAAAAAAGAGTCCAATTCATTGAAATCAAACACACTGAAGGTCTGATTGTTCAAACACAAGCACATTCTTGGATTACCAAGAAGGTACTACTGATAGCGTGACTTCATGTATCGGTAGGTCATATTTGGTATGCTTGACAACAGGAATTGGTAGAAACAAGTGCATAGATTATGGACAAATAAAGAGATGCAAGCAGACAGGCTTCGACTTAAAAATCTAAGGCATGGCGCATGGATTGTTGGGCTTATCGGCATCTAGATTCAACCTACAGTCTTTTGGAATCCATCAGGGTGTACTGCAGAAGAGCCTTTGAAAGCAAGACAAGCTCAAGAAAAAATTGTGTGGCAGACCTTTAAAAGAATATATCACAACCTTCAATGAAATTTCTGAATGAAAACAACAACAAATGACGTGCATAAGTGCTCATCGAAATGCTCAATCCAAGAGCAAAACTTTTTCGGTAACACACACACAAAATTATCATTACAGGTCCAATAAGTGTTACACTTCAAGGAGTTCCTACCTATATAAGGAGAGCTAACAAACTAAAGTTACGGACTTTTTAAATCCTAAAAGTTATCACAAATCATGCTTGTTTCTCAAGCTTATTGTTAAATTACAGTCTTAATTAAAACGATTGAGAAAAACATTAGTAATCAATATTTTTCAGTTATTAGTTGAAGTGCTATTAGATAGCGAATTGCCTTGACAAATTATTGAGTATTAAAATGGAACAAGCACAATAAAGCTCGAGATTTCGTTTTCAGAATTAACACAGCAAAATGCAGAGTCTCAGTTCAAACAATAATGGATAAATCTATACAGTAGCAAAATCGCAGTTCCAATTAAAGGCAATTAATGGAGTAGTTGAGATTCAAACAGAAAGGAATGCATTTTCCATTAATGTTTTTGCATAAGAATCAGAAAATAGGATTACAAAAGGCAAAAGAGGATGAAGAATGAGGAAGAGTACCTGAGCTCACTCGTAAAGTGGGTGAATGTGGAAATGGTAGAGCACAAGGGGAGAAGATAAGGCTTCGTTGAAAAGGAATTTTCTAGAAGTTCCAATATTTAAACTGCAAACTTAAAAGTTTAAAAGAAAATTTTCATTATAGAACCTTGTAGTTATCGTGCTTTGCAAATTGTCCCTTATGTTTCTTCAAATTTTCATCTCCGTCCGTTTATACTTTATATTGTCCAACTTTTTGAGTAGCACACTAATACGAGTTCAGTCTAAAAAATAAATGGGTCATAATTTATTTATTTTCATATTGTTATAAATAAAATATTAAAAGTTAAAAAGAAAACAAAAAAGAGAAAAGTAAGAGGAGAGAAGTAATTTTCTTTCAATGTGTCCTTCTATCACGTAGTGTCCCTTTATAGTTTATAGAGGGTGAAGTTTACTTAGAGATGCTATTATGCTATCGTAAATAAAAGTCTTTATGAACATCCACTTATTTACACACATGTGTATTTATAAAATTTGAATATTTTTAACAAAAAAATTAATTTCATGATAATAAGGAGATACATATTTTAGTCAAATACATAATCTATCTATGCAAAAAAATTGTATCCTTGAAAGTTGAAAGGATAGAAATTAATGAAATATGAAGAGATTGACTTACCATACGCAATGAAGACACACTTTAAAAAATATTACTAAAATAGACATTAGTATATAAATTCCCATTAAGAATTGATGTGTTTCCATACATAATAAATTCAAAATGAGCCATAAATCCAATGTGAAAAATTGAAATCGATAGAACATTCTAATTAAACTAAGCCAAATCATAATGCATGAAACTAAACAAGCTAAATAACTAACCTAAATATTCTTAGTAAGTAGAAAAATGAAAACCACAATAACAGGGGCTCATGCTAACCCAGCAACAGCTACAACAATAACCGAAATCAACAACGCCGAAATGAACGCCAACGGAACTGCTGAAGAAACCGACGCCGAGATTGAGAGCGGCGATGGCGCCGGCGCCTGAGAAAATGGTTGCGGTGGAGATTCCGAAATTGGATGTAGTGGGAGAACTTCAACGGCTAAACGCTGGCCGTTTTTACAATGTTCCGGATCGCCGCTCACGAAGTAGAACGTGCCGGCCCTGTTGAGATTCACAGTTCTGGTGCCGTCTTTACCGGCCGAGGCTAGATGAGTTCTGTTGCAATGATAAAATTCCCATTTGCCCACTTTAATAACCGAGTCATTCCTGTACTCAAAACCTGTACCGAGATAAATCATGTCACATATTTTACTTTCTGTTCACAAAAATTTATCAGTACTCGATATTTACATCAAAGGAATGTTAATTTATTATAGAAATAAGAGAGTAATTTGAACATGTAACACGAAATTATTGATTTGAGTAACTACTCAATAAATTTTTACCTGGAACTAATTGCCATTACCCAGGAGTGTGGTGAATAACGAAACCATGAACTTAATCCGAAGTCTCAAATTTGAGACTGAATTATTATGCATGATACGTACATTGAAGAGGAAACGGAATAATTACATAGTAATAATACAATTGAGTGAATATTAATGACTTACGAAGTGAATCACCGATATGAAATTTCTTGTTTGAAGCCCAATGATTATAGAGATCTGTTTCATTCTGGCTTGGCTGACGCCAACCCACAGCATCACCAACTTTGAATTCCTCGGCGGAGGAAGCAACAATGGTAAGCGCGATGAAACAAAGAGTAGTGTAGAAGAAAGTTGAACCCATTGTTTGTCTTCCTCAAGAGTGAACTAATATTGCTAATTGCTGTTAGTGTATGTAATGCAGTGAAGCAATGTGGAAATTTGAGAGCTTTAGAAAATTTCTCACTTTGCTATGTGGTTTAACTCTGTGCAATAATGAAGCTATTTAAGAAAAAAAAAATTGATAGCAAAGGATGCAGTAACGTGGTGAACGTGGAAGTTATAGTGTTTAGAGGAGAGGGGTCGTGGGAGGTCCACTTAAGTTTTTCTTGTTGACTTGGTCATGTTTTGTAACTGTTAATTGATGAATAAAAACGTCTCTAAAAAAAAATGTTTGTATTGTTTTTTGTTTTCCACCTTATTTCAATTGTTCCCATCTTTTTAGGGATTAATTAGTTCTCATCTGTTCAAATCATTTATCTATAACAAGTGTTGAGCACAAATTTGAACATTCATATTTCCGTTGAGACGTATTTTAAAGGAGAAAAACTTTGTAATTTTCTACTCCTTCCATCTTATTTTAATTATCCTTTTTAGCTTGAAAAAAATATCTCAAAACAAGTTTCACTTTAGAAATTCAAGTCCAAAATGGGCAAAACTTTCAAAAAAACATTTACTAATAAATAGGCGTAGCATATACTTTACCTTGTATTTTTATTTTTTTCAATTTAAAAAAAATTAAAACAACAGTTAAAATAGAACGGACCAGTATGTTTATAGTCTAATTGGTAAGGTAGAAACTAGAAATCTGCGGTAGAAAACTGTTGAACATTGAATTCAACATAATTTCATAAAAGTCTAATCTTCTATCAAGTCAAAGTTTTCAATTTTACTGTGAACTCGAACATAGAAACCTTAAACTTTTTAAAATACTTATTAGTATATAGTTGGCTATAAATAATATCTTGATATGATTAGAGCTTCGTTTCTTTATGTATTCAAATACAAAATGATTATGATAATAAACACACTTCAACAAGAAGCAATGAACGAAATAAGCACAATGTATATAATTCACCAAAAAAAAATCTTGATCTAAAACGTTGAGCTGCGGTGAGTTTCTAGTGGCCACATTTATGTTATGAATCAAGAAATCAAGGGCCATTGCAATGACCACAAATTCACCTAATAAGGTTTACAACATAAATCACTTGCATTGAGATTAAGTAAAGCAAATAAGTCTAGTGCTTAGACGACAGCCAACGTACATCAAGAACAACTAAAATGGCAAGCAGAAAGCAGCTGAAAAAAGTGAAGACTATTGAAGTGGATACACGGTCACAAAAATGATGCAGGGGTTTGCAGAAATTTGGCAGAGCTGTATGTCGAATCCCTGAGTGATTCAAACTGGAAACACTTGATGCAGACGATCCAGCACTCATCAGCGCCAATGCAAAAACCTATAGTAACAAAAACAATCAGATAGTGTTACTGTTATAAGCAATTATTGGCAACCGAACAAGTGCAACTAGAGAGGTGCTAATTATATCCTTTTACAGTGAACGCTTAAACATCAAATCTGTACCTCATCTCCAGCAAAAATAAGCCATCCGTGATTTCGCGAAGAAATAGTAGGTGATCCTCGTACAAGTCTTGATCCACTGATAAGTAGCTGAAGTATTAAATGAAGTGCAACAGCAGCTGAGATGCCAACCAGGTACCTGATCAGTAAATTTCAAATAACTCAGAACTTCTCTGATCATCCAAGATGTGCACTTTATACTATAGAAATTATTGAATCACATCCTCCCACTGATTATATGAATTTAAGGGGGATTTCAGTAGCTCAGTTGGTTGGTTACCTGAACCCCCACCTTATTGGTGAGGCTGTAAGGGTTGCATTGTAATCCCCTCCCCATTTCCCCTTAAAATTATATGAATTTTACGGGATACATATATAATAAGCATCTATAATTGAAGACAATAAATGCTTGAGAGGAGAATGAACTAAGTAAACCCAGGGAAATCTAAGTGGCTCAGATAGTTGGCTACTCGTGATCCTCTCCCCATTCTCCCTTTGCCTACTCCCAATTACCCCTTAAAAAATAAAATAAGTAAGCCCAAGAAATAATTGCAAGAACTAAAAAGGAAGAAGATTCTCTGTACTAGTTTGCATTAGTGTCAGAAAACAGAATATTAAAATTCTACTCACGGGCCTTTTGTTGTGATTTGTTCATTACCTGCTATTGCAAACAAAAACAAGATATATGCAAGTACATTACCTGATATTGCACGTACTACTAATTTTCAGGACTGGAAGTGTCATTTCAAAATTCAAAAAAAAAAAGAAAAAGGAACAATAATATCAAAACAAGTCACCTACTCAAAAGCTTAGGAAAAATTGTTAACAAGACAATGCCCTAAAGTTCATAGGGTTACCAGTCCAGTACATCAACAACATAGACATCAACAGATGCAGATTGAAAATTTGAAGTTCATGAATTTCTACAACGCCCACAAATTTGTATATGTTGAATTGTGTGAGCGTCTCATTTAAAAGCTTAAGCTATTAGAGATAACATAAAATAGGGTAAGAGATGTTTACTCGAAGGAATGAGAGAAGGACCACTTGGAGTGCAAGGGTATATTAAAGCCCAAGACAGTGATGGTAGAAGCTTGTTCGGCAGTCACCATAAGTGATAGAGCTGTGACTGAAGTCACAAGACACAATGCCCGTAGGACTACTTGCATCACTTCAGCTTTCCCGTTAACATTTCCGTCCAGTGGACTATCCATCTCCATCTTTGACTCCGGCAGCTGAATTCCTACATCCGGTGGATTTTTGCCGTTGATCATCTCCTCAATACACTAGTATTTAGTTTTGTTCCAATTGCTCAATCTCCTCTGTTTTAGAGAGAATTTTCTTTTTGAATCGTAAGAAAGCGAGCAGTGGGGTCAGAGAACGTGAGAAATTAACACGTGGCGAGTATAGGTAGGACGAAGTAGTCAAGGAAGTGTCCGTGAATGAACAGTGATAATTGACGTTTTTGTTCTCTTTGGTCATACAATAAAAAAGCTACAAGAGGGCTCTACACTCCAAGTCACGGGAGCAAGAGAGGCATTACTTAATTTGATTACGAACGCAATATTATAATACTCATCTGTTCCTAATTAATTGTTCACTTTGAGAATACACTTATATTTTCATTTTTTTTTTGTCATCTCCCATAAACCAATAAATACATGAATTCAAAGCATGTTTTTAAACCACCGTGTAACAATTATGTCCATCATCTCGTTGGCAATAAAAAGTCATCATTAACTATTAAACACTATTAGTAATGAATAACTAAAATACGAGAGAACCCACCAAATTACTTGGCCAAGACATTACCAGCCCAAAATTTTAGAACACGCAGCTATGCAAGACCTTGATTTCATACCAAGCATTTACCGCTCCCAAAATCTCCACTCATCAAAACTGACAGAAAGATGCAAAGGAAAGGTAAATTTCTCTATATCTGCATTACAACACCGTTTTTTTCCCCAAAATATGAAAGGATCAGTCTTTTGCTCACATCGATACAAATACATCATGAACAAGCATTTGAAGATGAAATAGAGAAGACAATGGAGGAGAAGGGAGTACGAATCACAGACTCATGACTCAACTGTTGTTTGGAGTCAATATGCATTCCGGATGAATCAACTATGATATTTGACATCATTGAGTAGAAATGACACAAAAGCATGGGAGGAAGAATAACAAGAAGCATGGAAGATTAGACACCAAACATTAAGTCCACAATTTTAGACACAACGGATCTTGCTGGGGTGGCAACAGATCCAGATGATTGCTTTGCACTATTGCTGCCATTTTGGAGATAATAAGGTTGAGAGGAGGTTCTAAACGGAGTCGGGTCATTGCTTTTACTGGTTGGAGCATGCGGTAAAGGTATAAATCCCTGCTTGTTGAGCTTATCATCCAGTGCCTGACGTTGTGTTGGATCCACTGGTTTCACCCCAATCATAAGAACTCCATTTATCTGCATACCGTTCTTGTTAAGAGCTTTCTGAGCATCAGCACGATTCTGCACCATAAAAGAGAATAAGTCACGGCTTTATGGTCATGAAATATTTTTACCTTCCAGGAGACTAGGGTCATTGACAGCAAAAAAGATCGCACAAAGAAAAATAAATACCGTGGACAATTTTTTTTTCTTTTAAAAAAAAACATATCCTGCAAAGAGATATTACATATCAGGGGCATTGCAAGTGGCCACACTATTTGTTGGCTTCACAGCACAGGTAGAAATCAATCCAAAAAAAAGACACTGGGTAAGGTCGGGTCACACCAGCAGTCCCAGCTACAGAGACAAACACAGGGATAGCAGACTTCTAAAAAGGGGTTTAAATTAAGCTCATAGGAAGGATAAGTCAGTTGGAGAGGAAGATAAGAGAACAGGACAAAAGGGTTAAAAAATACAGAATAAATTTTATGAGGGGTGAGGGAAGCAAAATAATGAAGAAGAAACGGAGACCTTGTCCTGGTACACTTTAGTGGTGGCAAGTAAGTGTTAACTGGCACTAAACATCACGGTACCCACACCACATAACCACCCAGGGCAATACAAATACCAAATAGGCCCTTAAGACAGTATGACTACACAAGCATGTACAACAGAATCTGAACATGATGACAAGTTTATAGGTATATGAAATACCTGATAGAGAATGTGCATCCAGTTAGCATCTCGGGGGCCCAGAATGTGTTTCAAAATGACACCGCATTTCTCAAATTCCCTTAAAACTGAATTGGTGTCAATTGGGGAAAACCTGCACATAACACTCAAAAGGTAAATGATAAGTGGAAGACCAAAAATAAAGAAAAATGGCAAGCAAAATGTGAGAAGTACAGAAATTAGGGTCCCTATAGAATAACTCAAAGAGACTGAAAGGAACACATAGATCATAAAAATTGTATCCATACATCTACCCTGAAACTCTGTAGGCAGTTAACCTAGCTTAGACGACTAAAGCTGATCCCCTTCATGAACATTCTGTGATGCAAAATAAACAGAAAGTGGATTCTAGAGGAGTAGAGCTGGTTTTCCCTCCAAAACTATATACTTATATCCTTTGCTCTTAATTTCTGGGTAGGCGTGAGGAGAAGAGGATTATTCACAAGAAGGAAGTAAAGAATCAATTGCCACTACATCGTTAGAGCCTTGAGACATCTACCCTTCCCAATATCACCAGGAAAAGGTATTCCAATAAGGGCACTTTGCTCATTTCAATAATAAACTCAGCACATCAAGCAAGACTCGAAACACAAGCAAGAATGTATCAAAGCTCCTCTTATTTTTCAAGCGCATCTATCACATGGAAGGATGAAGAAAGCAAGTTATTGCATAAACATAACGTTCCATTTTAGTCTCCATGTTCTTTTACATCAATGTTTCTTGGTCTTTTAGTTACACTTGAGCTAAGGGTCTTCCGGAAACAGCCTCTCTACCTCCACGAGGTAGTGGTAAGGTCTGCGTACACTTTACCCTCCCCAGACCCCACCTAGTGGGATTTCACTGGGTATGTTGTTTGTTTTTTTGTTTTGTTTCTTGGTCTTTTAAGGCCAATTTTGGATGGAGCAATATGGTCAGGTCTTCCAAATTCATATCAGTTTCACTTGTTCAGATATACTTCAGAAAAAAATAGATCTGAAATAGAAACACAAATCACATGCCTTGTAAGCCTTCACTTAGATTCACATATCAAATGAGTCAAAAAAAACATTTGATAGCACGTATTCTAAATTCAAACCTTCAAATTTATAATATTTATGAATTTGGACCCCCTAAAATCTAAAATTCTCCATCCAGAGGGAACCTTAGATAATGACTTGGCTAACCGCAAAGGATATCCTCAAGACCCTGCCATGAAAAATAACACAGATACCATCTGATTCTAGCAGAAAGTAATGACAACTCCTAGTGAAGGAGGAAACAAAAAGTAAGGAAAAGAAACAGGAAGACATAATAACAATGGGTGGTTAGCAACATACTTTACAATGCAACAGCTTGAACTAGAAGTTACCCTAATGAAGCTACCAGCAAAAAATGACTATTGTGTGGCATCAAGGAGTTCTAAATACACCTACTACTATCAGGAACATAAGTGGAAGGACATATATAAAGTAGGAAAGATATAGGCATACCCATAAACTGTGACCCATTCTTCCTCATTGAGGTTGCCCACAGGGATTGAGTTCTTCCTGATCTCTGGCCTTGCAACCTCCCTTGGTGGAGGTAAGGTTATCAAAGCACCAGGATGAACGACGCCTTCTACTGGTGAACCTTTTCCCTTGTCATCCTGCTCAGCACTACCACTACCCTTTGTGGGTGACCACCATGTCAAACTTGGCAAGGGGCTTTGCTGACTCTGTTGTTGCTGCTTACCCATCAATGCATATGAAGTGCTTGCCTCAGACTTACTCTTAGGTGTTGAAAATTCCCTTCCTGAATTTAGGACCGGCGTTCTAGGGTCCGACTTGATTTCTGGCGAAGTAATATAGTCAGGAATCCCCGATTCCGGAGAGACATCCGATCGATCCTCAAGGGTAAATACAGGCGGTGGTGGCAGATCTGAGCTGGCAAAATTCTCACGCCATAAAGCAGAAACAGCTGCTACCTGACCTGGTGTATTAAATTTCGACCCAGATTTCCGGGAAGAAATAGGCGTAGCTAAATCCTGGAAGAACAATGATTGTCTTCCAGTTTTCGGGGTTCGCACTGCTGTACTCATTCTCTCTCAGTCCTAAAGATATAATCAAATTCTCAGAGATTGAACATTAACTAACGAAACTACAGGATATGCTGGTGCGTGTAAATAACCTATCTGAGAAAAAACGAAATACATTCAATTTGTTGTATTGAACTTATACAATTTGCAAAACTCGCATTCAAAATTCGATTATTTAAACATAACTCAAAGTTTGCAATAGATTGATTACGCAGAGAGAAAGGAGAATACCTGGATGTATTGGAAGACGAGGAACTGAGATTTGAAAATGGGGGGTTTTAGGTTGCAGAGCGCGAGAACGAAAAACCCTAGAATTGTAATACTGTGTGAATTCAAATAAAGGCGTTAACTCAACGCCAGCGGTGGCTTTCAACCAAATGACTCTTACTGTCCTTGTGGTTGAACACCGAACTAAATTGTGCCAGGGCTTTTTGGTCCACTATTAATACAGAGGGTAATTAAACCTTTTCTTCGTCTTCTTGTAGATACGTACGTCTATCAAGCAATTTGGTACAACACCCTTAAAGCCCTAAAACCATCAAATAATCCATTTCTCCAAAATACTCCCACAACATTATCCCCGTTGGGCTACCTACCATCAATTCGAATTCGCATAAAAAAGTTTTAATTTTGGGATAAAATAATTTTACCAAAGTAACTATTTGAACCTAAAATCTTTAACTAAGAAGGAGTACTTACCACTATAAGGCGGAGCCAAATAGGACCAAAAAATTAGCTAGTGAAAAATGATACTTCTTAAATTTGACTACACTATTTTTATAAATATATAGTATATGTTAAATTCCTTTTGATTTATTCGTGCGAGGTTATAATAAAAATCACGGCATCATCATTGTCACAACACCACAATCTTTGGTGTGGTTAAGCTACAGGCTACTAGTGGAAAAATGCTACATTCTAAAAAAAAAAAAAGTTACTAGTGGGAACATGTTACGTTCTTAAAAAAAGAAAAAAAAAACTACTACTACTGGAAGTCTGCAATTGGGGCAATGGAAACTATATATAATTTACGATTTGAAATACTACACCGAAATACTATGACCCCTTTACACTTGAATGCCGATGAATCATATGACGTTACACTACCATCAGAGTTATAATGGGACGAAGAAATGTCATATTCGAGCCGTTGAAATGAAAATAAAAATCCTAATAGTAGCACTTTCTATTTCATTAGATGTCTTAAGCGGTTACACGATGCAAATCTGAATTAGTTAGACTCCAAAACAAATAAAATAAAATTACAGAGGTAAATAACTAAACAAGAAGAAGATGATCTGTTTATTTGGATATGATGGAGTAAGTTAGAAATCAAAAGGGAGCAGAGAGTGGTTCCTTGAACTTAGATTGGTCAGGCGAGTCGTCAGTTATCGCCGACGGGTACGCGCATTGACAGGATGCCTCGATCATCACGTTTGTTTTCACTGCTTTCCCAATGCAATCTTCTTCTACAACTGATTCTGCTTCCTCAATTACCACTAAAGCTTCCTTTATTTGAACAACTGCCTTTCCTCCCTATATATAAATGGTACCATTTACATTTTCAGATCATGTGGTCACACATTCAAAGAAAAAAAGAAAAATCACTCACTAAAATTAGCATTACATGTGTAACTTTAATTAACACTACTACTACTTTATACATATATAATTTGAGTTGAGTCAATGGCTGGCTCCTTATATATGCATGATCATTCGCTCATGAGCTAGATTCTTAAATTGAGTTATGCTTGAGGTCTTATAAGAGTTAGACTTTTGACTATTCTTGGCTCAATCAATGTTGAGTATGCCTGTTATTAAGAGGTGGAGTCAGAATTTGAAATTTATGGATCTAGATTGAATAATGTCTACATGTTTAATGAATTTCTTAAGACAAATATATATAATATTTGGTCTAAAGTTACTAGTTTCGGTCGAAGTCATATAAGCTCTATACTAGCTTCACCCCTCTAGGCTGGCCTAGCGTGGAGCTTTGGTTGAGTAAATAATAAACATTATTTTCACATCTCAGGACATTATCATAGAGTTTCACCTGATTTTTGAAATTCCATAACCGTAACTATATATTTTTCAAAGGCAGAACTAAAAAGTGGTGAAGTAATTGTTATGATCCCTACTAATTTGAAGGATGAATTTTCACTGTCTAAATTAGCAAAGTAAATAAATGCGATAGTTGCATATATACCTCTAGAAATAGATTTGATGCTTCGTCTGATTGTGTATTTTGTACTATGTCAACAGCAACTTCCTGCATCATTATCATTATCATAAAATAAATAAATGATAGTAAGTAGTAAAATCAACAAATTTAGAAGATTGAGGTAGAAGCATTACTCGGGCAAGGTTGAGTTGACCTTGGCTCAATGTCTTAGGCTCCATCTCAATGGAACAGCAAAAGTTAGCCATGAAGAATAAATGGATAAAAACTCAACAACGGCATGCAAAGGTAATACTAGTAATAGGCCACTGCCCATCACAAAATAATTACTACTTAAGATGAACATGTTCTTGTGACTCTTAAATAGTACTATTATCATATGCTATATTGCTTAGGGAGTCTTTTTATTGGTGAAACTTGAGGTGGAGAATTGAGGCAAAAAGTCTTGTAATGCATTTACATCTCGTGAGGATGAACTGGATATTGAAAATGAGATGATGGACTTGTTTGAAGAACAAGGCCTTCACGAGTTCAATGTCATCTCCTTTTAATTGGTTAGTTGAGGAGTAAATATATACATTGGGAAAAAAATAATTACCCATTGATATACTTGGGTCTTTCGAAAACAAATCACACTTGTAAAATTTCAGTGAGTATGTTGTTTCGTAAAACGAATTATCACATATACAGTAAAACCTCACTAAATTAATACTCGATAAATTAATATTCTCTCTAAGATAATATTTTCATCCGGTCCCGACTTGGGCCAATGGAAAAAACTACTCATTTCGATAAGATAATATATTTTCAGAAGACTCCTATATAAATATATATATGGTCCCATTAATATTAAAAATTAAAATTTTTATGGAAGCACAAATATATTTAAGACAATTTAATGAAATATGATTCAATTGTATTTTGTTTCTTGTTAAAATTTAAATTAGTTGAAGCTTATCTTTAACTTTTCTAATTGCATCCAAAAGTTCCGGTGTTGTCTTTTTTGAACTTTACCATAAAATTGTGATGAGTTCTAGATGGGATAAGTGCTTCCTTATGCATATCTGGTTCAATAGGTATTGTATCACCTTCAATTTCATCATCAATATTGTTTTTTTCCTATGGTATCCACAATTTCTTTTAAGTTCTGGACCTCTGAACATGTATCATTTTCACATAGGTAATCCAACATATTTTTATGTCCATTTTATTACGGTAATTGAGATCATTAATCATAACCTCAAGTTTATGAATGATGTTTTTCACAAGTAGGCTCATTCAACTTCTCTGAGATTTCTTCCCACGAATAAATTTTGCAATGCCGAAAATAATTTGCTATTGTCTCTTGCTGAATATTTATCGTCCAAATCGAGATTGAAAAATTGATGCATTCAAAACATTAATCTTTCCTGGATCAATTTGTCATCCAAATCGAGATTGCAACATTGATAGCATCCAAAACATAATTCATTGTACTTTATGTATATCAAATTTATTTTTTATGTGAATTTCATAAATATGATACACAAATTAGTAAGATACAATAATTTTGATATAATCAAAATTAACCTTCATTGAATCTCAAAACACTCTTTAAATTAACAAATATTAATTTATCGATTAAATAATACCTCTATAAAATAATAATATTTCATGATCTTACTTATATTAATTTAGTGAGGTTTTGCGGTATATGTAAACACTTAAATATTCGAAAAAGAGATATGCTTTTCTTGGATTATGTTACAATTGACTAGTTAGGTTTTATGACCTATTTATTGACTTGACATGCCGGTTGAACTCGAAACGACTATAACTTGGCACTAAAATAGTATAACTCGGCTGATTAAATGCAATTCAAATCCATAATTAAGTATTCGAACTTCTATCCTATGTATTGAAGTTTCAATGTGCTAGGGTTTTTCGTATTTTAGCTAGGGTGTATTTTGATCCAAATTTTATTTTCGTTTTTTAATGTGACTATTTTTCAATTACATTTCAAATAAGACTAAAGTTTGTATACCGACCTTTAAAGTGGCTATTCCACATAATTTTCTCCTATTTGGTCTCACGGTTTCTCCTGAATCAGGTTTGATGGGCTACAGAGAATATTGGGCCTCTTACATTTCGAGCCCATGGCCCGCACTATAATTCTCTAGTTTGCATATCAATTTTGAGATTTTTCATTGGAGTGCCAAATTCACTCGGCAAGTATCGTTTAATTGGTAGGATAAGAAATAATAATTTTGAAATAAAATATAAGATTCATTTGTCTCGCGTTTGATTATTAGTATTAGTAAACCTATGGATAAATGTTATACTAAAATTAGAATACAAAAATATGTACTTATCACCCACTTTAAAACCAAGCAATTCAGTTCGATTGTACATCAATAGGAGGTGTGGTTCCCTTGGGACTGCCCTTAATGTAGCAGAACCTTCGGTTGAATACATTCGATAATCTGACGCACAAAGCACCACGGAAATAGAAGGAAAAAGATTAACTTAATTAGTTTAATTTGATTAAGCCATTAACTAAGCAAACTTAAATACTGGATTAAACTATCACAATTTTAATTTACATTAACGGGACCACTTTTACATAATTACTACTAATTACTAATAGTTATATCAACTCTCTAATCCATGTAGTCTTTTCTGCACATGCAAGCAATTTTCAGAAGCATGTGCCCTATCTTTTTTTATTTTTAGCTGTAAAATTGGATTTTCCACCTAATTTCTTTGGCTTGTTTCCATTTGGTAAGCCTGAAATTTATTCAACTAATCTTCAACTTAGAGAACCTAATCACTATTAGCTTATTAATCACTAATATAATATGTCCATACACGTGATTGTAGTGTGACAGACTGGATCAGTCTATAGTCCCAATTTAGGTAAGTATTTATTTTTTTAATTAATTTAATTTCACATCCGGCAACTTGGAAGTTAGTCAAAATTATATATTAAGCTTACAACAAAAATAAAATAAAATTAGGATCACCAGATGAAATTGCCTTTAAATGATGATCAAGAGATGCAGTCCATATATAGTTATGGCCAAAGTGATAATATTCTCAGATACGTTTATTGCCAAAAAGAAAAATCTAAATGATAAAAAAAAAAATATGGCCAAAACAAAAAATTTACTCTTGCTCAATGTACACATGTCTTTCACATTTATCACGTAATCATGTTTAAGTGATCATAATATATAAACACTCAGTGTCGATAAGTATCATGAAAGCTCTTTATAACCATTTAGCTCAAATGAATTGCTTCTTACTCAAGGCTTTAAATATACAAATGAAATTATTGTACCTATATATCTATGCCACTTTTTAGTTAATTTAATATGGTGCGCAAATAATCAACTATAACATGATTAGTTCTGCTGATTTTAAGGGTGCATGGCCTTTCCACTTTTAATTTGGAGGATTTCAATATATCGAGCATAAGCATAGACAGTTAATATAAATTCAACCGATTCAATCAAACTTAGTATTATTTTGTTACTCGAAATGTATATGGTTAATCAAAACTATATACAGTTAATTGTAAGAATTTTAATTTTAATTTTTTTTAAGGTCTGAGTACAGAAATTGTGATATGTTCCTTCAACGCGTGTCTGGTCAAATTTATTAAGATTTTTTGTTAGAATATTATAATAGTAAATGATTCTGTATTTGATTTTGTAAAAATAATTAAGCTTGTCTACAGACTTGATGTTATAAATTATAATAATGTGTAATTAAACAGGTCATGTGACTCCCATCTTTCTTAATTATTTGGTCCTATCTTCTTCTCCATGTATAACTCTTACTATAACAATATTAATATATTCAGTATAATCCACAATTAAGATTTATTCTATATTGTATAAATAGAGAGATAATTGTTAATAGGGTTCGACTCAAATAAAATAACATATCAAAATCAAGTATAGAATGAAAATATCGGGCTAAAAATATCTTGCCAAAAATAAATGAGAATAGAATACTGAAACTACTTCTCATTATTTATTTTGTGGGTTATTTTTGGTTGTTTTTTTTTTCCTTAGATGAATCCTTTCATATGGACATGTTTAATTTGATCATTATGGTTTATTCACTGCTCCTTTTTTTAATTGGTTAGACTGGTTGGAGCAATATCAACATATCACTCATTACATGAAAGAAGATTTCCCACCAAACTTTTGCAATGAAGAAAGTAATTTAGCAATGACAATTATATACATCAGCTTTTAATTATTTGGCATAAACACAGCTTATAGTTTACCACCAATTCACCTTCTTAATGATGTGTAGCTATTAAGTTTCCACCAAATAAATGAATTTGATTTGACTCCTGCTTGCTCTCTCATCCTTTTCTCCACTATTTTTTTTTTTTTAAAAAAAGGCGATTAATTTTATTATCATGTCAGTTTACTTGCAGTAAATAATTTGTTTTATTTTTAAGATTATATGTTTACTTTTTATAAGAGTTATTAATGGATATATTTTGGGCGACTTGATACCACGATCTGATGATCTAAAACACATAAAACTAAAATTTTGAATTTTAGCTTAATCAATATTATTTTTTTAAAAAAATTACTATATATTATCATATATATATAAGTAAAATACTTAACTCTATATGAAAATTAAATTACTAAAAAATATGTGGAAGGTTTTATATATATGGAAGAAATTAAATTAATTAATAATATTTGTGATATGTAAATATCTTAAAGAGTCAATGTCACAAAAGAGGTATAGGGAGACAAGAATAATTGAAACGTATTACCAAATAACATGGAAAGATCCCTAGAGACGACATGAACACCTTTGGACATATTATCCACACACTACATTTCACTTATTTCCATGTGCTTCTTCTTTCCTCCTCCACATGCATGTCTACCCCCCCTCCCAAAAAATATAATTCTATCTTATAAGTACGAGATATATACTGTACAATTAAAAGAATTCTTTACGTGCATTTTATTATGTTGTAACAAGAATTCTTTATACGTGTATTTTAATATGTCATAGGAAGATTTTTTTACGTGTATTTCAACATGTTATAGCAAATAATTTGTTTAAATTAGTAGTATATAGAAGTTTAATTTATTCATATTTGAAAGTAGAAGATCCAATATATATATATGATGAGTTACATTCAGATGAGTCACCCTTCGATGTGTGTAGCTAGCTCCGCTTCTGGATGAGTGTATCCCTAAGTATACAGTATTTTTGGTGGACATTTGTGTGCGTGTACATACATTGTACCTTCAAGTACTATTTATTTGTGTGGGTTCATATTAGTTAGAGACCCATGCAGGAACAGTTGGCTCCCATACTTGTCTCTTTCATTTCATTTTTCTTGATCACAATCTAGTAGCTAGTATACATACATTATATTTGAGAGGAAGCAGGGGGCGGGGGGGCTATTATTTTATTTTATTTAAGCACCGTACCAATAATATATAATAAATGGAATCATAGATAAAGATATATAAGAGAATTATATATATTTTAATAATTTACTATATTTAGATGTCTCCATTCATTTGCTATACACGATTCAATGACCTTACAAATCACCTTTAAACATAAGAGAATTTCAAGGAAAAATACTTATGTCTATATTCTGTAAAGTTAATCAAGATTCACGTAAGCACGGAAGACCTAGTATAATTATATGTTTTTAAAAAGTGGCATTTTTTGCTATCGTTTTCACCTAACAGGAGTCAAATCGAAGAAGAATTGCATGATGCATGCATCTCCTAACCTACATTTTTGCACCATACGTAGATTTAATCCCTTTAAAGTTTTCTTACCTTCTGTTTTATTTTACATATTTTAGTTTACTCTTCTTTTTTTCCCCGTAAATTTACCACTAGATAGTGTCTAGTGACCTTTTATTAAACATAAAAAATATCAATAGGGTATTTTGGTTTACTCGACACAAAGTTTAAAGTATTTTTTTTTTAACATAATCGTGTTAAATTGAAAAGGTGCATAATATATTGTAAACTTGACATGCCTTCAACTCTGCTTTTTGGAGAGTATCATGTATAATACCCCTCTATTTCATTTTATGGATACATTATCTTTTTTAAAATAAAATTTTCCAACAAGCACATTTATTTAAAAAAAAAACATTAACTCAACTTTAAGATTCTTATTTGTCCTTAATGAGATAATCTATAGCTGCATATTTTATACATGTAAGACTTTCTTTAAATCATAAGTTTCTAAAATTTCCAATTTTTTTTTATAAAAAAAACTTTGCTATATCCGATCTAACAACACTACATAAATTGCTATTAGGAGAGTCATAGGCAGATAACGTGTCATCAAAGTTTGGATCGCATATATGTAAGATCAAAATCATATATATATATAAGGGTCTGAAAAATATCTCAATTTTGGTCGGATTTGCTGTTGCGATACTAAACTTTCATAAGGACCTATTACCTCCCTAGACTATTTAATACCGTATTTTTTACCCCCTGAACTATTTAATAGTGTATTTTAAATGTATATATGTGCCTACGTGGACACATTACTATTTATAATTTTGCATTATTTTTTATGTCCACATGGACAAAAATATATGTTTAAAATACGGTACTAAATAGTCTAGGGAGGTAATAGGTTCTCATGAAAGT
>NW_006238964.1:1955021-1997513 GCF_000226075.1 Solanum tuberosum | reverse complement strand
AGGGTTTGAAAAATATCTCAACTTTGGTCGGATTTGCTGTTGCGATACTAAACTTTCATAAGGACCTATTACCTCCCTAGACTATTTAATACCGTATTTTTTACCCCCTGAACTATTTAATAGTGTATTTTAAATGTATATATGTGCCTACGTGGACACATTACTATTTATAATTTTGCATTATTTTTTATGTCCACATGGACAAAAATATATGTTTAAAATACGGTACTAAATAGTCTAGGGAGGTAATAGGTTCTCATGAAAGTATAGTATCGCAACAGTAAATCCGATCAAAATTGAGATATTTTTCAGACTCTTATCTCATATATATTTGAAATCTTCTGAATGAAATTTTGATTATATCACTAAAATAGTTGGAGTAACCTTGGAGCAAATAATAGAGAGATTGGGTAAAGATAACGTAGTGGCCCCCTTCAGAAGTGCAAAATGTCTAAGATAGGGTAGACAATTATATAGGGGCCAAACATTAGTGTGTAATTATTTTAATCCAATATAGTTCGTCCTTTGACCTAGGTTATCCCAAATACATAATTAACGTATTACTATAACTTTAATTTTATATAATATTAATCAATTTATTATTCTTTTAAAATTTTGCTACTGGTTATAATCAAATTGTTCCTCGTTCTTTTCCTACATTGATTCTCAACGCAATTCCATGCAGCTATACTTCGTACACTGCACGATATTCTTCTTCATCTTTTTTTTTTTTTCTCCCCATACTTAATTTCATAGGCCAATATATTAATATGGTCACTGAAATCTATGTTATATTTTGTTTATTCAATTCATTTAATAGTATTAGAGAAACTATGGGTCAATAATATATACACATATTTGTACTTCTCTATATATAGAATTAAACAAAACTATGATATTTTTTATTATTATTTACTTTTTATCAAATTGACTCTATGGATTGGGTGATCTTTTCAATTATATTTTTGAACAATCATCTATCATCTATGATCTATTCCTCCATGGGTTAGTTAGCTAGTTTTTTGAGTTAAATTGGACTCATAATCATTTATTTAATTATCATTGAATTGAAGCTAGACTCGTCACAACTCATTGTTTACTCGATTTAGGGGAGTACTGAACAAAGACTTTTCTCAGATAAGTTTCAGTAGGGGCGGATATAAGAAGGGTCCTCCTCTTCTTTGTCAAAAACTTAGTTATCTGTGTATGTAAACTCATTTTGCTTGTCGGCTGGCTTATACTGGTTTTATGTCCTAATTCAACATAAACCTTTTTTTTGCTCTTGCTATTGATAGCAGGCTTGTGTAAAGTGACAATTTTGTTGTCCGTCTTGATTCATTCTCTTTCTTATAGTCTGATGATTATGGTTTGTCATGGACATGAGAGTGTTAGAGTCCGACAATAACTCTCTATTTATATAGCTGTAAATAATTTTATTTCATGAACTAGCTTTTGGAATCAAGTTAACTCCGTCCAAAGCCATTTCTTTATCAAAATGGAATATTGAGATCAGACTTTCTACCTTTTTTCTTTCTAGTACTATTTCTTTAAATTGGGACCTCTTGGTACACCAATTATACTCATTTTTCTAGCAAGCTAATCCATGTAGATACCCAATGAAAAGATACAATACCAACTTCTATTTATTTTTTTGGTAGCAACTGTAAAACCAACTTCTATTTTTGTTTTTACTATTTTCCAAAAAAAAAAAAGAAGAGGTGGTAGCTTTTGAAAATAGTAATGGAAGTTGAGACAGGAAATTAATTAGTTGTGCCCGTGAGCCCTCCATGTGCAAATTTCTCACCTTTCAAGTTTTCAAGTTATGGCACAATGGCCCATGTCATTGACAAAGGCGCAATATGCACAATACAATTTGCTTCCACCGATCATTCCCCCACACCCACTTTCCACCTTATTAAATTTACACTGTATTTTTTATCTCTTTACTTCATTTGTCAACAAACGAATAAAATCTAATTCCTTCAACCTTGTCCAAATTGATACTAGAATTAACCAATATGTAGGGAAACCTATTCACCCTTCGGTCATCTAGTTTATTAATATGATTGAAGTCTACACTTTGAGTTGTATATATTCTGGAATAACAATTGACACCTTTTAAATGCAAAATTATATATAAGCTTAATTGTGTATATTCTTAGTTATATTTTGACGTTTCTTAATACAAATTTTGTTTCCGCCATTACTTGCAACTCTCTTGCTTTTAGAAGGTACTAATTAGCACTTTTCTATAGACTCAAGTTCACTAACCAAACGATCCCTTAATTGATAGCATGATATAAATATTAAGAGATGATTAGTTGAATTTGTAGTTTCCTTTCTTGTGACGTAAAGTATAGTACTCTTATTTTTATGTTGGTGATATATGGAAGTTAAACGCATAACGATATAGTCAAGAAATGATTTGGCAAATACAAACGAAACAAGATATAATTACCTAAAAATATTTGACTTAACAAGTCTTAAAATGAATCTATAAATTAATTAATACCAAAATTAAGAGAAACGTTACAAAATTCTAATTTCTATTTCGCATTTAATCTTCTTCTCTTTTTTTTTTTTTTCTAGGATTGCTAGGAACATTTTATTTTTTGCTCCTATATCTTGATATCCTGATATTTTCAACTTTCTAAAACTAGATGGAATTAGGAAAATGGGATTGTTAATTCAAACTTTTTTAAAACGAGAAAAGTGCAAAGTAGTTATCCCCTACACTAGGTGACTGATACTAGATGAGGTGCCTGAAATTTGGACCACAATTTTGGTGATGATGAAGCAGGAATTCATCACCACCGTTTGATACACCGAAAATTGTGGGTTGACTAAGCAATTGATGCTGGTGGTGATGTGCTTGGTGTCTCTGGAGATCCTTTTGCCTCCGGAGCTCCAGAACTTTCCGATGAGAATTCGAGTGCCTCGCTGAGATAAAAGTCGGGCTAGACGCCGGTCGATACTCCGGCACAAGCCTACCTGACTTGTACCTAACTCCACATGCATTGCACAGAGTTTTTGGACCTAATGGCCCTGTGCGCCACTGTGGTGTCTTATCAGAAGCACAGTGAAGGCATTTGCGTCCCGGCGTTTCCACACTCTCTCGCTTCTTCGACGGCGCTTTGGTGGCTTTGGCTGTGGCGAAAGTAGTGTTGTTAGCAGATGGAGGCGAGATGCTGTTGCTCTCTGATGATGATGTGGCAGGGGATAAGAGCAGCTGGAGGCGTGAGGACCAGTCACAGGGAGCGGCGCGTGATCGCTTGCTGCGAGCTTTGCCAGGAACAGAGGTGTCGGTGGGGAAGGCAGGTGGCGAGTTAGGTCCGGTGGAAAATGTGGTTGCGGAGGATGAACTGTCGGTGGTGATGGTGGAGGAATTAATGTTTGCTACAGGGATGAACTGCAGGTTTTGAACGTCGTCACTTGAGAATGATTCCTCCACAAAATTTGAGAGCCATTCAAGCTCAGCCAAGTCATCAAACTGTTACAAACAGATAAACAAGTTAAATTCACTGAATTTCAACCAAATAGTATGAATTTGAACTCTATTATTCAATACAACTGTAAAACGATACATGAATTGTTCACATTTTACACGTTGTTGATTTACAATTTCTCAGACAAAATTTGATTCCGAAATTGGCGGAAAAGATGAAACAAAACAATTTTCTCGTGTAATTACCGGAACGCAGAGTTCGCTGTTAGGGAAGGGAGCATCGGTGAAGCTGCGGCCGCTCAGGTTGCCATTAAATTGTCCATCTCCACCAGAAACAGAGGAATTACAGCTGTCAACGACGGTAACGGTGGATGAATCAGTAGAATTTCCTGTAATATTGTTGAAAAATGCGTCGGCCATAACTTCATCTTCCTTAGGGATAACCAAAAGATCATCCACAGAAAAATTGTTACAGTTATTATTATTATTGATGTTATTCGGAATTTGTTCGTCTCCGGCATGTGAGAAAAAGCCGCTGACGAATAAATCCGATGCTTCCATTGTTAGAAAAAAGAAGAAGAAGTTGTTGGTGTGTAGTGTAAGAATGGTGGAGTGTAAAACGCAAAGTAACGGTAGGTTTGAGACTAATTCTTTATATGGAGAATCGGAAGCTGAGAAAAAGGAAGAGAGAATGAAGGAATTGAGTGTGAAGAGGACAGACAAGTGCTCAAAAGCTGAAAGTAAGGGGTCCGGGTCAGAGGCCTTTTCATAAGTGTAATGAAGGTCTTTCTCGTAATTACACTTCACCATTTTTATTTTTATTTTAAAGCATCTTTTATTACCTCTCCCTTTTTTATAGCACAATTTAAAAATTGTGTAATAAAAATTACACATCACTTGCTAAATCTGTAAAGTTGTTTCATTTTCCCCTTAACATGCTTGTATTTTAAGTACTACTACTACTTTTTATTATAGTGTAAAAATAAAATAAAATGAATTGTTAAGCAAATTTGAAAGTTTATATTATCACTGGATGTTTTAATAATGATTTCAAATTTTACTTTATCTTTGTGGTAAGTAAAGGATTACTTTAGACTTTTTTAGAGTTTGAAACTTTGTTTTAAAGGTCAAAAATTGAATACTAAAGGTGCTAATTTAAATTGGATGTCACGGCTGTCATGTGCTGTTCGAATAATTTAAATGAAGAATCTGTATGTATTTATCTTCTTCTTTTTTAGTACAAGTAAAGTTAATTAGTACTTACTGTAATTAATTAATTAACAAAAATTAGTGAAGTGGATTAAAATCGATACAACCCCTTTACCCTTAAGAATCGATCCAGCAGGTTTTGTCGCCGTGAAGCTACCATTAGAGTCCAAGTTTACAGCCGGATTCCTCTGTTTTTTTCTTTTTCTATGTATTATTATTATCTCTTATTATTACTAGTATTAACTTTGCCTTAATCCATCGGGAATTGCGCTTTGTCCCCTGTTTTTTTTTTTAATAAAAAATATTTATAATAATAATAAAAAAGTTTAAGCTGTTTCCTGGGTACTGCTATTTTTTTAACTCCATTATTAGTACTTCGTTTACCTTGTTAACTCTCATGTTAATATATTCCTTAACCCACGTTTAAGCACGAACATTACAGCTCAAACTGGTTCAAATTGCTCAGTCATCATGATTATCCACGTTTCTGTATAGGATGTTTCATTTACATTTTGGATAAACACTTCCAATTTCACTTTTCATAAATATCCAAGTCTTTTCGAATATTTTAACTAACCAACAATTACAAGCATGAACGAGCTGTGACTTCAGAAAACTCATAAATGATAAATTCTAAAAGTTGATGCGAATTAAAAATATGAAATTTCTCAAAAGATGTATCAGTGACTTGGTGCAATTTCTGTAGCATAATCTTTTGCTTTTCTTCTTTTGTGTTCTTTTGGATGGGTGATGGAGATTTGTAATAAGAATTATTTATAGGGCGGGATAATATTACAAATCCCAAGGTGAAAACGCAGATAAAAACAGATAAAATTAGTTTACATTGACAACCAATCATTCGTCCTACTTTTCTACCAGCTTTCCTCTTTCACTTTTTTTTGTCTTTTATTTTCTTCAAGAGTATCCTCTTCTTCTACCGTAATGTTACCGGTTTGGTTGAATTCAATAGTATTTAGTTTAGATTTTATATTTATTTTAAAATATTATAAGTACCTAAATTATTAATTTATAGTAGTTGTCTATTTCATTAAATAAAAAAAATGTTAATTAGATTTTTTATATAGAAATTTTTGCAATTAAATTTTTTAAAAAGTATTATAGTTTATTTGTAAAATTCCCAAAAAAAAATTAAGAGTAAATTAATAAAATTATCTTTTTATTTATGATTTCTTAATATGCGTGTAAAAAGAAAAATAATCAATTAATACGGGACGAGATAGAGGGAGTCAGTGGTGGAGCCACCTTACAAGTAGGGGTTCATCCGAACCCTCTTCGATGAAAAATTATATTATTTATACATGATTAAAAGAATTTTTTAAGTATATATAGTAGATGTCGAACCCCTTTCGGCTATTTCGTGTGTCTATTTTTTCAGATTTTGAACCTCCTTATTGAAAATCCTGGCTCCGACACTAGAGGGAGTAATTTATAAACTTCAATTTGAATGTCGATATTAATTGAATTTAAAGTATTTTTTTCAATATCAATTTATATGATATAATTTTATTGGGTACAAACTTTAATAAATATAAAAGGAATTTATAATGTTCTAAAATTAATATACTAATTGATGAAGCATAACACTATAAGTGTTATTTTTCAAGAGACAAACTAAAAAGAAAAATACGGAACAGATGAAGTATAAATTAAGATGTGTGGGGGCATTGAGTGGGTTCGTGGGGTCCGACTAAGCACGTGACAAAGGATAGGGATATTGTCAGTTATCATGTGACTGACTTTTAAACTAAAGAAAATAGGCTACATGTTCAATTCTTCATTCAAAAGGCCAAGGCACAATTGCTCTTTTATAGTTTAAGTTAACAATATGAAATTAGAAATATTGACTCAAACAAATTAAGATTCATATCATATAAGTTTTATAAAGATAAAACATATTCTTTTAAATTCAAGTCATATCAATATTACACCAATCGAAAAATAAAAGTGAAAACTATTAATAATAATATTAATTATTAAAAGTTGAGTCAGAATTTAAAGTTTATGAATTTGAAATTTCAATCTTTTAAAGTTGCTTCTTATAATAAATAATAATTTTTATATATTTAATAACTTCTCCGCACTCGTTTGGGTGCGATCTTTCCCGAACCTTGCCAACAAGGAATGCCTTATGAACCGACTACCAGAAGCGTATCCAGGAATTCGTCAAGATGGGTGCACGAATACAAAAAAAATGCATCTTAAATATAAATTTGATAAGTTTGACTTTTAGGTTCTTAATATGAACCATTAAATTTTAAAAATTATAGGTCCAAAATATATAATACTATTAGTTTTAATTTTTAATATACACATTTGATTTAATTATATAAAAATCTTATAGTGCAAAGTTTTTTTAGGAACTTCCAATGTAAGGCACTTGAAAAATTTGAAAGATTAAAGGAAAAAACAAAGAAAATTAGTTGAAACGTCAAAAGTATAACGATAACCACTTGGGGAGGTGTTACTCAAAAGGACAAGACAGATATAAGACTTAAATTTTTATCCTTAGTTAGAGAGGTGCACTCAATCATTATTGTATTGTATGATACTTTAAACGTGGGTTCACACATCTATATTTAAATATTTTTTAAAAATATAACACTATTATATATGATCTAGAGAGGGGAGCATGGGTTCACGTGAACCCACGGCACCCCCTCTAAATACGCCCCTGCCGACTACCCTTTACAATTACTGAAACAAAGTTATTAGAGTTTGACTGAATCCGTAGCGAAAAAGCTAGCTGTGCTCCTGCTAACCAACTAAAAATGCCTCTCCTATGAATATTTTCTTTCTAAATAAATTCAAAATTCTTTTTCAAGTCTTTTAAGCAATTTTCTGGCATGTAATTTTAGGTATATCTAGTCCCTTTTTAATACCTTCAACAGCAATATTTTCACACTGCCGAAGTAATAAAATTATAAATCGAACAAGACGTGTTTAAATTATCTCGAACGAACCTTCTTTTATTGTATACTTACACCTTTAATTTAGTATATTCAAATATAAACTTTGGTTAAATGTATAGCTGGATATTTGATAGAAAACCCATTGTTTGTGGTCTTATTGCCTTAGGTTTCTCACGAACTCTTTAACTATTAAGTGTCTTTTTTTCTTTGATGCTTCTCACACGTGCGTTAACAGTGCTAACATGGTTGCACGTGTAAGGTCATCACGTGGTTGCTTAACAATGCACGTGCCTTCTCCTTGACAATTGACTTTAAGAGTGTCTTTGGTGTTCATTAATCTATTACTACAATGCTTCCTCAATTATTGCTTCTTCATGTTATTATATGCCCTTTCCTTTTTTGTTTGCTTTGGAATTTAAAATAATTATGAGTTTTTCAAAGAAATAAATTGAGAGCTCATTGATTAAGTAAATTAATCATTTACAAGTAGGGAAAATTATAGTCAAATATCATTTCACTATTTAGTTTATAAAATATGTACACTGTGTTGAAGTAATATTTACTTTAAACTAAATATCATATAATATACAAAATATATACAGTCAAAGTGTATATATATATATATAGTCATATTTCGACCATGTTGGTAAACTAGTTTGCCAAAGGTACATTTACTTAAGTTTCCTTTACAAGTAATATAGACCTAGATTCCTGCTTAACTATACTTGTAACATTATAGTGGGCTTAAGGCGAAATGTTCCAAGTAACAATTTTTCCACTTGTTTAGGCCACATATAATCAGCCTTAGAATGCTCAACAAACATTTGAGACATGGAATTACTTGTATTGGGCCTACTGGACCATTGATTTGTAGTAAATTGTAGTCCATTAGGAAAAGACATGGGCAAGCAGTTCTCAATTAAGCATACAAGGTGCAATGGGTAAACCATTATTTTAAAACTATTCAACGTTTAGCTTTGTTTAAGTGTAAAAATAAAATTGAACCAAACTTACCAATAGCCAGAACACGGAAGTACTCCGAAAGTTTTAATTAAAATGTTAGATGTGCATATCATGTTTAAACTTACGTGACTTCTATGCTGGTCTTACACATTTTGGTGCGTCTCACATTAAAGTTTTATTGTTCTTAAATCCTACTGCTGATCGCCTAGAGGTCGTTGGGTTAGTAGAATGAGACAGACAAGGATATTCCGTGGGATTATTTTATCCCGCCTTTTATCTGAGATAAAAAGTACTCTAGGACTACATAATACCTACCTTTATCATACACGTCCAACGGGATATCACAGGATTAATCCTTAAATTGTATATCAAAGATGCTTTGACAACATAGAAACGTCAAACAGTTGCTCATACATATCTGTTCTTCCGTCAAACACCACATCGATCGTTGTGTTATATAGCACATTGATATGATGAAGCAAAATCTATATTTGCAAAATAGCTAGAGTTTTGTTAATATGATGTAACATTCTGGACTCAAGGGTTAAAAATGTGTCTAACTTTATGTATCTACTGTTCTCACTGGTTGCCATTCACCATCTACTGCTTCGTTCCACAATGTCACATTGTTATTCCCATCAGCCACAGCCAATATGTTTCCTGTTAGTGACCACGAAACTCTCCAAACGGGGGCACCAAAATCCTTCAACACTTTACCAACCCATTGATCACCTTCTTTACCAACTGTCCATATAATCACTCTTCCATCTTCAGAAGCACTCGCAATAGTTGACTTTGGTAGCCCCAAGTTAGGGGCCCAAGCAACATCCCTCACCCAATCAGTGTGCATTTGAAGAACTGGGAAGCAATCCAACTTCCAAGCTCCATCAAACAGCTTCCACACTTTAACTGTATTGTCACAGCCACCAGATGCAAGCTTCAGCACGGGATTAAGCAGATCAGAGCCTACAAGAGAGCCAGGAGCTGTTGATGGCGCCCACGAAACAGATGTAACACCTACTGGATGAGCCTGATCAATCCGTGATGTCTCCCAAACATCTTCTGATCTTGCTGTGAAAATGGAAATGTTCCCATCAGAAGATCCACAAGCCAAACAGAGGCCTAATTCATGAGGAGCCCAAGCTATTGCATTGACTGAAGCTTTATGGTCATCGAAAACACGTGCTAAGCTCCACTCATTTTGAGTACCTTCCTTCCAGATAATTACCTTTCCATCAGAAGAACAAGAAGCAAGGAGGGAACCAAACTTAGGGTGAGCCCAAGCTACTTGCCACACTGGTCCTTGGTGGCCACTTATAGTAGCCAGTAGCTGCGAAGACGAATTGCTGACCCCTGTTATCTTAATGGTGCAGTCTGAAGAAGCTGTTGCCAGACGCTTACCATAATAATCCATTGCCACATCATGGACAGTGTCAGTATGCCCACTTTCAATCTTCTGTAAAGGCATTTTTTTTTCTCTCTACTGGATGTTTCAAATCTTCTCTCTCTGGCAAAAATCCTGAAAGATATCCAAACATAGCTAGTTGATTATGAATTCAAACAGAAGATGGAAGAAAAAATAATTCTGAGAACTAGGCGTGTTCAATTTCATCTTGCAAAACAAACTACATCACGAGATGACATCCTACTAATGAAATAATTGAAGGCACAGAAAAAAAGAACAAATGGCATAAATTAGAATCACTTAAGTTTCATGAAATACAGTGTGATATAATATTCCAAGCTTTTAGTAAATAAATTATAAACAGATCTAACAGTGACATCCATCAAAGAAAAAACATTTTAGAAGACGTGCTGCAAATGGACATCCGACTGTGTCAACCAAAAAAATGTGAGACGACATAGACAGGATGGAGATGTCAAAACTTGGTGATAAAGCTAAATGCAATGGATAGATTCACCTATTTATGCTAAAGTTCGAATTGCCTAACCAATACTGAAGAATCAGAGAAGAAACTCTTGCTGAAATAGTTTCACATTCATGATTTGGTAATTTTAGGTTGCCAGCAGCTCCTTTGATCCTATTTAATGATGCAGATTCAGATTAATTGCATCGTCTTTATATTAAACAAATCAACAAACAACGTTCTTGCACTGTTCAGACTTCTTAAGAAGTCAAAAAGAACAGTGTCAATTGTTTGAACTTTTTCGCTATGCTATCTGTGTAAGGAAAAAGAACACTAAGAAACAGGATAGATGCTACAGAAAGTGTGATGTATCATTCAAAAGAGATAAGAAGCTGAAGCCTGATCTCATTCACTCAAGTAAAGATGACGAGAGTTGTGTTCCAAAATCAGCTAACTGCTTTATAACTTTCTTAGACATGGAAAAACAAGACCAAATTATACAAACACCTCATTGCTAGTTCAACAGCAACAACAACATACCCCGTGTCATCCCACAAGTTGGGTCTGGGGAGGGTGGTGTGTACACAGTCTTTTACCCCTACCTTGTGAAGATAGAGAGTCTCTTTCCAATAGACCATTGGCTCATTGCTAATTCATATATCAGATTTTTGAACAAAAAAATCATTAACATTACCAAAGTTACCCTTACATTTCGAGGAACATTCATACGTGAAACTAAGGAAATGTTACCCTTACATTTCAAGAATAATTCATACGTGAAACTAATTTGTCAAGTAAAACTATCTCACACTACTGGGGACAGAAAGAGATATTGATCTTAGCATCTCACTAACATATATTTCCACAAATTTCTTCTTACTTTCTTCTCTTTAATTAACACAATAATTTTGATTCTGTTGATCCTACAGTAAGTTTTAAAACAAGAACAATTTCATACGTTCTTATTTAAACATTTAGCATTTGTTTATCACTTAAACTGATCTATAAACTTATGTAATGCAATCATTGTGATCTTCACAGTTCAAATAATTCCCCTTCTAATTTTCGAAGGACAATTTGACCTAATTTCTTCTTTAGCTTAAAATTAAGACAATTTTGGAATAGATAGGCATTTTATATGTTATAAAATTTTCTTCCGAAAATGGCGAGAAAATATATTCGAAAATATTAGTCAAATACTTTTCTTCTGCGACTCCTGCGGAAGCAAAATAAAACTAAAATTGTGATTGATTTTTCTAAAATTGAACAGAAAAGTTACATAAACAAACAAACACTAATCGAAGCGAATTGTAAATTTAAGAACAACAGCAACTGCACCTTCAAACAGGGTTTATTCTACTGTTCCTTTTCGATAACACAACTTTTATGCGAGTAAAAACAGCAAACAATAAAGAATTAATCAATTGATATATATATACATATATAAAAGGATCACTGTAAGGACGATAACTTACGCCGTAAATTAGCCGGTGATCGGCGAAGAGTCACCGGAGAAAGAGATGAATCAATTCTAAGTCAACTTGACGGATCAAAAACACTGCAGGCCCAGTAAATCCGAAAGTGGGTCTTCTTCACAATATATTTATTTGCTGGGACCTACTGGTGACGCAATATTGACTAATAAAAACATGACGCATCATCAAGGGGCCCACTAAACTTGTCCACCGTGTCAAACGTGGCGAAACGACTCCAGCTCTGGCCTTTGACTTCCTTTCAATTCTTTTTGCCCATAAATTGAACAAAAAATGTGAACTTTTAAAATAAAATGGATTTTAAGAAAAAGGGAAAGCTATATAAAAATAAACAAACATTCCTAATATAACGATTAAATTTCATGTTACTTTAAAATAGTTACTTCAAATAATTACATAATCACACACTATTTCATATACAAATATTTAAATTTTAGTTAGATCAATTACTTTAAGTTCGATTACTTTCATATTTTCTTGAAATTAAGCTAAAACAAGCCAAACTTTAGACACGTGACTCTGAAATTATTTGAATGTGACTAATATTACAAGAAATTAAAACTTTAGGTTATTTATTAGGGGCTTTGAAATTAATTTTATGTCATATTTGATTTGAGATATCATAGCTAATTTTAAAATTATTTTATCTTATCATTTATATTTAAATAATAAAATCATGATTCCGTGAAAAAAAATGACAAAAACTGAAAAAACTCATAGAATATATCGATATATAAAACATTTTTATACATCACATTTGATGTACCCAGCGACACCAATGGACGCAACAAACAATTATTTGTGCACTTCCTTTCTGAAATATTTTCATCTTTTATTTTTACTTGTCACGGTTTAACTTGACACACCAATTAGGAAAATAGTTATTGATATATGTATTTTGTCGAACTATCTCTATTAAATGATATTTAGTATTAGGTCTTGAAAAATTATTTGGAGAATAATTATTTAATGCTGAGGGTAAAGTATAAAAAAGAAATAATTGTTGTTATCTTGATATGTCAAAAATAACTAGCAAAAATAAAAATTTATTTTAATAATAAATGACAAGTAAAAATGGACATATAAAATATTTAAAACATAAACATGATTTCCATCACCGCCTAAAAATCGTCCAAGTAATCCAAGATGAACATTATTATTGGGTTTAGTAAGATAAAAAAATCTTATTGGGCTGATGAACATTCTAGATCGTTCCAAAATGATCCAATAAGGAGCTTTATTGGGTTAATAAATGTTACCCAACAGATATATGTAATCCTAATGAACCTAGATGGTCCAACAAACATGATCAGTTCCACTCAAACACACTTATAAACTAATACGTAGGTGTTTGGACATGATTTTATCTCGTGATATTGAACACTACGATAAAATTAGTATTTAGACACGCAATTTCATTTCATGAGTCGATTTTAAATTCCTTAAAAAGCATAATTGAACATGTTCATATCATAATTTCACATTTTTCAAATAAAAAAGTTGACTCACAAGTTTATATTTTGCGGGGGAAAAAACACACCTTATATCTTCATAATTTTTTGCGAGAATGTTAAAGAAGTGATAAAATATTAATGAAATATGAACGTGATGATATAGTTACGAATGGTATGTGATTATGCAGGAGATGACAGTTAATATTACCTTAATATGAAAATGTGAAAATTGAGAATTAATTAATAATTGAGTGTTGTCACACTTATCTTTACACAGGAACAAAACCCAAGCAACCATCGAATAATGAGAAAATATATATTAAGAGATCATCAGTAGACAACCTAAAACATAGCAAATAAAGACTTCATTTCAATTATCTATGAACAACCATATAAAATAATAACAAGAGATTGAAACATTAGAGGTAAAAATGGACTTTTTTTTCCTCACTATGGTCACATAAAATGAATCAAAAGTTCCCAAACAGTGTTAGTTGTTCTTTAAATTATTTTCATAATTAAAGATTAAGGTATATGATCAAGGAAATATTATAACAAATACACTAAATATGTATTAAGCCTACACAAATTATTAATTCACACAAATTAACATACTAACTAAGCACCCAATCTTAATAATACTTAATAAAACATGATTTTAAAATCTTGAGTCAACCACTAAAATAAGCAATTCTCAATTAATGTTCACGTTGCATCATTTAAATAATCTCATCATTATTTAATTCTTCTGGTTATAGTACTCTCGCGTTATAATTATATATTTTTTATAACTAAACTATTACCCCTAACACGGGGCCCCATTATATATATATATATATATATATATATAGTGTGCATGTATTATAAATGTATTATAAGTGTGTTATAACCTAGATCATTTGATTGGTATTACTAAGAAGAGAGTGAAGTTTGCAAATTATAAATGTATTTTTCATGAATAAAACTTATATTATATGTGTCTAATAAATTATTTTGATTTGTATCACTAAGAAAATGAGTGGC
Source organism: Solanum tuberosum (assembly GCF_000226075.1). Taxonomy (NCBI): domain Eukaryota; kingdom Viridiplantae; phylum Streptophyta; class Magnoliopsida; order Solanales; family Solanaceae; genus Solanum; species Solanum tuberosum. The sequence goes on along the minus strand of NW_006238964.1, from coordinate 1,983,128 downwards.
GGTTGCAATATGTATTAAAAATGTATTGTGCATGTCTTATAAAAATATTATTAGTGTGTTATCTAAATTATTCTTGTTGGTATCACTAAGAAAGGAGTGAAGTATGCAATATGTATTATAAATATATTATTCATGAATAAAACATGTATTATATGTGTTTTATAAATTATTTTGATTTGTATCACTAAGAAAAAGAGCGATGTTTGGAATATGTTTTACAAATGGATTGTGCATGTATTATAAATGTATTACAAGTGTTAAAAGTGAGTGAAGTTTGCAATATGTATTATAAATGTATTATTCATGATTTTGATACAATTTTAATACAATTATAAAATATATCTAATACAACTTTAATATAATTGTGATACAATTTCATAAACTTCATTGTTTTTCGAGCTTCAATCTAATATTTCTTCTACAATCAATTCTAAACTTAACCAAATCCTCTTAAAATTGAGATATAAACTCCAAACGATATTTTCAATTATTTGTAGGAACAACTTATCCAAACTAATCACAAATTCGTAAAACTTAAATAATGAATTCAAAATTGAAAACTATTCTAGAATATCTCCGATTAGAAAGAAGATGACAATACATTCCTTCTTACACAAGAGAACAATGGGATAATATTCCTTCTTTTAGTATTAAAATTTAGCAATAATTTATGAATGAGAATACCAACTCATCATCAGATCTCAATTAGACTTTACTAAACACTCACTACTGAAATTTGGATCAAAATTGATTGACATGGTTGGTTTTGTAAGGAAGACCAACGCCAAATCGATGCAATGTACATCGTCAATTTGGCATGATTTGGATCACGAAACTAGAGGACATGGTCGGTTAAAACTAATGGACAACTTACTTAGACTGTGAGTTTCAATAAATTAAAAAATGACAAAGAATATTTTTAAAAAAAATGAAGAATCGGGTCAATTTTTAGAAATATACAAGAAAATATAGTTACACTAGACAATTCTACCACTCAGCCATACATGTTCTCTGATGAAATTTTTCATATCTGTCAAGGAGGGGAAGTTTTTACCCATCTTTTTCGTGAGAAATTTATCCACATACACTTTGCATATTCTGGTATAATTTAGATTACACAGAACAAGACCATGGAACTGAAAGACAATTGCGTGAACGGATTTGCTCGTGATTGATGCTTATTATCTATAATTATGTGTTATCCATATTACATTCAAATTATCCCAACAATTTACTTATGTTGCTTATTTTTATATTCCAACAATATCTTCATATATAATTGACAAAATCGATATTTTATGTATTTTTCCAAACTACTATGTACACCCTCACCCTTTACATAAAGCATAAAGTATTAAAGAGGTCATCATTACTCCTCAAGAAAAGGTGAAAACACAAACCTCTTAGGGGCCGTTTGGTACAAACATTGATAACATAGAGATTAGTAACGCAGGGATTAGTAACGCAGAGATTAGTAATACAGGGATTAATAGTGCAGGGATTATTTTTTGTAAAGTGTTTGGTTCATTGCTTCCCACTTAATCTTGTGTTTGATTTAAAACTCTACAAATTTTTTTTTTCCTATTATACTCTTGTGTTATTATGAGATTGTTTATTTCATTAATTGGGTCAAGGTTGATAGCCGGACCATAACACTACAATTATTTTTTTTAGAAAATAACAACAAAGAAAAAGAGTGTTATAAATTGAAATAATTTTTTTTCTTTTTTGTGCATAATTAATAACAAGAATTTAATACTACACAACAGTTGAATAAAATTCATAGTATAAAAAAAAAGCTAAATCATTATTTGTTTATTTTTACAAATTTTAACCCGTGTGATTATTGTATATGGCAACCGGATGTTGACAAAAGAGTTTAAACTTATCAAAAATGAAGATCTAAAAATATACTTATACAATTTTATACCAAAGTCCCTTACCCGGATAATAATTAATCAAAGTTGTTGTGGGACAATATTTATTTTTTTAGGATTTTCTATTTCATTTAACTAGTTAAGTTAAATATATATATAAAAATAAAATAAAATTGAGGTATGATGTATCACTTTTTTGTTGGTCAAGTATATCTTAAACTTAACATAGATTTAAGACTACTTATATTGTTCAATAGCTAAAGCTCATTAAAAAAAAATAGTCCAAGTGGTTAATCGACGAACTACATTGAATAAAAAAAAGGAGAAAAAAATATTAATGAAATCATTAAATTACACTAAACGAATTTGGAGAATTAAAAAGAACATTTATAATTATTTCAATATAAATAAAAAGAAAATTAAATTACGAAAGAAATTTAGGAAAATGAATAAAGGGATAATTTTGTCTTTTAGGGGTCTTATCCAAGATTTAACAAACCTTGGATTAGTTATCCCTCCATTTACTAGGAATAAAATAAGACCATATATGATGTATAAGTAATTCATGGATTAAATAAAATAATGAAACCAAACAATGTATTAGATGAATTAAATTTTAATCCATGGACTATTCTATTTAATACCGCCTACCAAACGAGTCCTTACTATCTCACAATCACGACAATGCACCTAAAGTTTTTTTTTTCCCCTTTTCCAATTCATACTTCTCCAACTTGAGTTTTATTTTATTTTTATTTTCCACCCGGTATCTTCAAAACCTTTGATTAAAAGAGGGGTGTAAATAATTGTAATAAATTAAAAGAATATATAACAAGGCTAGTAAGGCTTGAACATGCGATCTCATAGATTTTTATCAACCCCTTAACTAATAGAGTAAATCTTCACCTTGTTTTAAGAGTTGTTAATACTTGTATATATATTTATTAAATTAAAATTTGACCTCTATATGTAATTTTCTGGTGAAGGGATGTCGCTTGCCACCCCTTGACCAAGGGTTGCTCTTCCGCTAATAACCACATCTACTGCACCACATCCTTTGATAGTTCCAACTTGAAACCAATGCTATCCTATGCCTTTTCATTGATTGGTGAACCTAAAGTATATGCTCATCTTTTTTTGAATATTAATTTATATTTTTAATATTGCAAAGTGGAGTACAAGCTAGATTATTTGTGTTTGTTTACCCCACTTGTTTTTTTTAAAAAATGGAATAGAATACTTTAATTAGTAATTGATTAAGAAATTTATCAATGATTCATATTGATCAATGAAAGAGCAAACTATTCATTCAGGCACTTAATAAACTAATTAATTTTTTTTGGTGTAATGGTATTTTATGATAGTGGGTTACTAACTGATCTTGGCATATAAATTAGAAAGGGTAATGCTAAATGACCAGAAAATTTGGTCAGAAAATAAAAAAAGTCTATAGTATTTTTTTTATTTAAAGTTAAACTAATTTATTTTTTATTTTTTTAATTAAAATATATTAAAGTTAAAAAAGTAAGAATGTTTAAAAAGGTAAAATAACATATATTTTTTAATTTTCTGACCAAATTCTGGCCAAATTTATTTTTCTAATTAGAAACATCACCACCTTTATGAAGACAACATTATGATTATTTCTTTAATTATAATGTACGTTGGGAAATGAGAGGTCTGCATAAATATACTTATTTCTCTCTTCTATATATATTTCTTTTCTATCTATCTTCTCATCTCATCATTCTATAGAAGTGGTGGTGCCCTTGGACGATCAAGGGTACTCCCATAATTTGTCCCTTTTAAATCATATAGAAGTGGTGGTGCCCTTGGACGACCAAGGGTACTCCCGCAATTTGCCCCTTTAAAATCATATTAAGATAGGTACCATCTTATCCCTAGATTACAAACACGTGTTGTTACCTGTTTCTATCAAATCCAAGACACGTATTTACACAGTACGACGAAGGGTATTTCTGTTAATATTTATATTACTTAAAATTACGTGTCTATTCACTACAATTTCCATTTTTCCAAACATATCTGTTTCTATTGGACTACAATTGAATTCTCACCTGTCTTCTGCTAAGTTCTTCCGTTTCTCAGCCGGTGTTTTGCTATTTCGGATTTGCCGGCTAATTTCTAGCTTGTATCATTCTTCTCAATTCTTGAAGGGATTTTTGCCCATTGCTTTTCAATTTGTTTAAAAGCTTGTTTATTTTTCCTTCAATCTTGGTTTTTCTATTCTTCCACATAATCTACTGCTTGCCTTTTTTATGTTAATGTCAATAATCCTATCTTCACACATGCATAGTTGAAAGTAGATGATTGTTACATGCAACTGTATACTATTTTGGATTACTGATTATAGATGTCTTTTCTACTTTTGGACCTAATTAATCACTGCAAATCTCATTATTTCTGTAAAATTCTATTATATTAATCTTCCGGTTTTAAGATTGTCTCTTTAGTGCTTAATTTGTGTTTATATATTCATAGTGAGTTAACATACTTTCATCGTGTTCGTTATATTTTATACTCCGAGACATTTTTCATTTTCATTTTTTCATTATTTTTCTCATTCCTTACTAGGATGAAGTTTTAAGCTAGGAAGACGAATGAACCAAAGGTGTTCGATGATATCCCTGAATGACTTAACTATTTGGCAAGAATTTCTATTGTTTCTTTTTTTTCACTAGCGAGTAAATTAGGACTGCATTCAATGATGTAAGGTTATGCATCCCTTGGATTTTATTTAGTATTGTATTTCACAGGCTCCTGAAGTCAAATTTGCTCGAGGTGAAGAAAGTGGGAGAATACATATAGTACTAACAATTCTTTACTTTGTCTTTCTTCTCAGTATTGGTTGCCTATCTAATGTGACCTTGTGGCGATCTCCAGAGATATGGAAGGTAGGCAACAATTGTGGTATCCTTCACTCCACTGTCGTATCAGGTTTGGTAGTTTTTCTAAAAAAAAAAATAAGTATTTCTCAATGGATTATCTGTTTATGACCTTCTAGTTCTTCCCTTATTTCTATATTTTCTGGTGTAGCAGAAAGCAGGTGGAACTTGAACTAGTATTTATGTGTTTCTTGGAACAGGGAAAAGGGAATGTTTACCTGAGTTTCAAAAGTTGCTCATCGGATTTTACTTTTGGAAATTGGTAAGTTGAATCTTAAATATTAATCTTCAGCAGTCCCTCGTTAGGCTTTACGTGGTTTTAAGTTCTGGTATAATCAAGTTATTTAGAAAGAGCAGACACAACGAGCTGTTACACCAGCTGCAAAATATGTTGTTGGAAATGTTTCTTGTATTTATAATAATTATAGATGTCCTACGAAAATTAACCAAACACCTTTTCCTGGGAAAAATGAATTAGAATCGTAAATGCCCCAGTAATCAATGTACTACAATGTAGCAGGCAAATATATCTTCTTTATTTCTTTTTGTAGCCTTCGCTTGAAATTTTGTATAAGATGATTGTGCCTCCTATATATCTTGGGGTTATCAATTCTGCTATACTCCTCTTAGAGAACTATGAATCCAAAATGAGTTGTTGATCAGAAAGGTATAAAATATCCCTTAGGACACTATAGCTGTCCATGATAATTCCAAAAGAATTGAAGATTGTGCCTAAATGTTATTAGGAGTGGAACAGTCAGAGTCACTTCTTTTATTTTATTTTCTGTACTCTTTTATCATTGAATGATTCATTTTCGAGTTCTTGTATAGCGTTAGGCTCGATCATTTCAACTAAGAGAAAATAAGAAAAAATTTCGAGTAAAATATAATAAGCGAAAGGAGAACAGGTACAGAATGAAGATTAGACTTGAGTAATAATTCAACAGAAGGCTGTACAAGTCTTGTTCAGTCATCAAAGCTACACTGCACTCCAAATCGATGAAGCTCAAAATAGTAATATGAGGTTTGAGAATATGAGATGAAAATTTAAGAGGACTAAAAGAGAATCTTATCCTAAACTTCCGTGAATCTTCTTATTTTATTTTGAAGAGGAGTGGAAGACTTATATAGTAGCTTGACCTTAGCCTTGACTCTTACGGTTAGAGAGTCTTGGTATAAGAAAAGAACTGAGGCAAACGAACAAAATGCCCCTACTTTTGTTTTAAATAACCAAAAAATAGAAATCTGACCAACTTTTGTTGCACAATGCACAAGAAATATATGTTAACATGAAGAAAAGTAAAGTATATTTCGGATGAACTCAACAGTCCTGTATGCAAAAATCAAGTGTGCATATTACCAATTTTAATTTTCTCCGTTCGTTTTGCTGAGTTTCTTTTCTTATCTGGGGTAGTACATGAATATTCACATGTTGTACTTCGACTACGCCTTTCAGCCTGGCCGTAAGAACTGAAATGTGACAACATTTTTTTGACTTTGTTGCATTGAGATGTGGCGTACAGTTAGTAAGGAGTCGAATGCTTTTGACATTGTAACAGATATAGTTATGCCCACAATCAAATCAGAGAAAGCACAACTGCTTGGCCACTATAAGGTAGTTGAGCGAAAAATGTGTCCTCTTTTATGTAACAATGCTTGTTATATTTTTGTTGTCCCACTGCCTTTTGAATAGTAACTTTTAACTTATAATTCTGAAGTCAAAAGAGACAAGTAACAGATTAGAAGGAAAAGTTTCTTCGTCTTGCCCTGACAAATTTTATATACTAGGTGTATTCTTAGTGTGGTACCCTTCTTTTTGCCCCATTCAAAATACCGAATGAGCTTCAATATTGCAATTAGTTGTGTGCGCAAAGGTTGGTTCTGACAGACCCTCGGCTCAAGACAAATACAATCTAGAAGTTAGAAAATTCTTAACTGCTGCAGCGTATTCACAATTGGCTTATATTTTTATTTCATAATTACCATACCACTACAGTCTACGAAGTCTTTAAGTTTCTTTGCTTGAATGTTGGTCTATATGGAAAACGTAACAAAACAATAGACATTTTTACTTTTGTAAGAATACTAATGTCTCACCCTAGAAACATGACGTCTCCAAGATAATTTTTGTCTCTTTGATTTGGACCTCCATTCATTTTCATTAAGTAACAAAATTCTAACCAAATTTTTCGTTCTTATATTGTTTAACAGTGGTAAATAGTATGAACCATGGGGATGGTAATCTCTTTGATGTTTTGAATGGATTTTGCATTGTGTCTTACCAGCTTCCTGTACAGTCTGTTCCTGCTTAATTTACTCTCGAAAGAAAAATGTTGTACAAGTTGTTGCAGTTTCGATATCACCTTCACCCTTAGAAAAACGTATAGTAGAAATTAGATTGTTGTATTTTATACTCATTTTTCATCTATATATAAAAACTATAACTTTTACATTTTTCTCTATTCCAGGTTGCATGAAGACATTTGATTCAGTCCCTGCTCTGAGGAAAGCAGTTATATTAGGCTACAACCCTATTACACCTTGGATGTCTGTAGTTTACAGGTATGCCATTACAACTAATCGTTTTGCTTCGAAAATAGCCATATTTTATAATTTCTATGGCTTCTTGAAACAACTTCTTGATTTGTATGCCTATTTTGAATTCTGATTTAGGATTTCAATTCTCGTGAGCTAGTACTTTTACGATGGTTTATCATATGGCACCCAACATACCCTTCAAAACTTCTGATGATATCTCCAATAAAATTAGACTACATTTTCAATTATCCTTTTCTTTGACATTTTGATGACAAACACCATAAAGTTTAACCATCTGATTATGAAATGAAAGTATTCCGTCGAGGTGCACCATGTAACCGATCAAGAGATTCTTGAAAGGTGGGACACCATTCCTGTCTTTGTGGTTGATCTGAATCATACTACATCTGGTAGAAAATGATTAAAACAGATTCCTTCTATGTTATTATTATTGTTCTCTTGCAATTGAACAAAAAGTTAGGTCTTCTCTCATCTCTAGATTTAAAAGTTAAAGTAGATGTTGTTCCTTTATAACACACATCGAAAGATCAACAACAAGTGAATACACAGAGGCTGCATACAAGTCCCTCTTCTTGTGAGGATATATATATATGTATGCTGTAGTCGTGTCAGCATGCAAAAAATGAATGCAAAATTTGAAAAAACAAATTAAATTAAATTAATTAAAATGAAAGAAGGCGCACATGCTCTGCACCTTGTAAGGCAATGTTGCCTTGCGCCTTGTTGTTCATCCTTCTAAATTCCCGTGAAACTTAATCAACACTGTAAAAGTTTCATGTGTATATATTTCAAAAAAATTTACAGTGTTGAATCAAATCAACATTGTAATTTTCACGTGATAAATATTTGAACAAAAATAAAAATAAAATAATTCGATTAATAGTCGAAAATTATTAGATAAAGTGATAAAAAAAATTATTTTCTTCGTAATTTATTCATATTAATAAAGTGAATAAAGATAATTAAAAGGTAATATATTAAAAAATGAATGCAAAAAAATGAATTGTACCAAAAGTAGTATGAGTTGTACCGTTAAAGTAGAGTTGAATAAGGGTGTACTAGGAAATTAACATTATATGTAGTCTTGCGTGGTTCTTTTGTGTGGGGAGTGTCCCCACGTGTCCTAATTAAAATTTGATTTCATTGCATGCCGTTGATCTTTCTCTATGCTCTCTCAAATTTTCTGTCTTTCTGTCAATCACACTCTTTCGCTCTCTGTTTTAGAAGCTTCTGGGTTTATGCTAAGGTACTTTTAGTTTGTTGATTTATCTTTATTTATTTATTACTAATAATGTTAACCTGATTTTGCGAATCTTACTTTAGGGTTAAAATTTGAGTTTTTCTGGTCAAATTTGGTAAATATGATTGTGGTGCTAATCGGACAGAGGAGCAGGTTAAAACCAAACATTTGCAAGAATCTCTGAAATTTGAGGTTTTATGGATTGTGGTGATTCGTGCAAAATATAATGATTTATATTCATGCCTCTTTCTCTGGTTCCATTTGGGATTGGAATAATTTCAGAGAACGTGGCCCAAATGTGGATGTTGACCGCATGGTAAGATGTAGGCTTAAACAAGCTACAATGATCTTAGTCTAGCATTAGACGATGTTGGTAAGACGAGCCTTAGAAATTATAAAATGCTCGTGTCATTTTTCAATCAATAGATTCAACACAAACTCTATAAATTATTATTGTCAGGCGTGGCCAAACTTGTGAAATTGTCTTTGCTACTGATGCTTCTTAAATTTCTTGGTAAGTTGATTATATGTTTTAATTGTAAAAACTTGCTGGTTTATATTGACCTAATGAATGTTATGGTTCTCCTTTATGGAAAAGAGCTAAGTAGGAGTATTTTTGTTTTATGCTTTGAAAGCTAATTCACTAGAAGATATTCTCTTCTCAAAAAGAACTTACAAATTCTAAAGCATATTTAAATTTAATGTCTGAACATTGTGATTTACCATAGTGAAAATCTGCTAATATCACTATTTATAATTTTATACCTTTATAATGTATTTCTCTCTAGAAGAAAGCTAATTTCGGGATAATTTTTAAGTGTAGCTTCTGTTGGTGTAAAAAACCGCAAATATAATAAATTACAGTTGAAAATAAAATATACAAAAATTGAATAAATTATCATTTAGGCTAAGGTGCGGATATCTCATGTTTAAATCAAGTTGGAGGTGAAAGAAAACTTATTACATAAATAACATATAATTATCTAATGATTTCACAACTGTACAATTCTTTTTCCCCTTCATTTTAGTTTTATAGTAGAAACATCCCCTAAACTATTTGATGTTGGAAGTTAGGGGTTTTAAAATATATAAAAAAAAAGGGGAATATATTGAGCTTTTCGATGCAGTTGAGCTTCCTTGTGTTTCTTGTGCTTATGTCTTATAAATTTTAGAGCCATTTAGACTATTTTTTATTTTACTAATATGTACTTTTATAGTTTTATTACATGGAAGAAATAGCAGAAAGTATGATTTGAGAAGTAAATACAAGAATTTGCATGCCAAGCTCTTCAAAAGCAAAGTCGATAACTGGTAGTTAAGACATGAGACATTGGAGCTGATTTTCGACGGATGAATCAAGGTTAGATTAATTCGTTAGTTGTTCAAATTATATCCAACAATATCATCATTCAGCTTAGTTCTTCTCTATAGAGACTATATTAGATTATATTATTTAACAGATTGAATAATCTCTATAATACTATCGATTAGTTCTTCTCTGTAGAGTCTATATTAGATTATTGAACAAATTGAATATTCTCTATAATACTATTGATAACTAAGCTTTTTCCCTAATGACCTAAGTACTTGAAACCGAATTGTGTGATGCATCACACGATAAATTTGTTGTCAATGCTACATGAGGTTTATTTATTGAGGTTGAGACGAAATTAGATATGAAGTTCAGAGTTTGTCATTTAGCCCTCTGTTAAGTCTTTTCTTCTCATTAACTCCCATCACATGCAAGATCAATTTTTTGATTTCATTGCTAAATGCTACTGCATATACGGTATATGGCATGAATATCCTGACATGTATTGGCCTTTTGATTTCTACACCAGATTACGGTTATCAGTGTCTTTATATCTACCTTTTCTCCGACCTGAAATTTTAACTTGTGCTGTGTTTTAAGAAAAAGCTATATCAGACTTCATATCTGGTCAGGTCATATTGTATGTATCATTAATGAAAAAATAGTTCTTATATTGATAATTTATAGGTTTTACTTTCTAAAATGTGCAAATGCTGCTCCAAACAAGCTATTTGTTGGTGTTGGTGACCCAAATGCTGATCACAAGTGTTGGGAAAGGCATGAAGATATGGACACTGTCCGTAGCGTCTATTATGTGTCTCCCAGCAATCCTGGTTCTGATGCTGCTGGAGAAATGCCTCATTAGTTTTCCGGTTTGTTGATCCAGTTTATTCGAAAAAGCTACTGGGAAATGCAGTTAAAGTGTTTAGGTCTGTAGTTCAATACAAAGGGTGATCTTATAGTGATTCACTAGGCTCTGCAGCCTTAGTAGCCATAACAACTAAAAGTGGACGGAGGTAGTATGTTATTAAATCTATATTGCAGTAGTCTCAAATAACTTGGCTCCTAAAGATTTAGTAGCCATTGAATTGAACTTGGGTGAAGGTTTTTAGAAGACTAATTACTCAGATAAGTTGGTAATAAATTGAAATGATGTTCCAAATCTTTAGCAAACTTTGATATTTAGTTTTAAGCGATATTTGTGCACTTTCTTTTAGTAGTCATTCATTCGCATGTGTTTTGCTCTTGCAGGGAGCCAATCTAGATGATTCCTTTGAGGATTCACAAATTGGAAGATCACTATTGAGAAATTATTGGTTTTTGTTGTCGTCGTTGATTTTCTCCAACTGTCCAAAGAAGCCAGGTAATGAGAATCCACTGCTTCCATATAATATGGTGTGAAATGTCTTGGACATGAGTTATTTTTCACTATGAATTTTCTCAACTATTGATACTGGTGAAAAAATCCTTCACTAGAAATATCCATATCCTAAATTCAATAGTCTTGTGAGATACCTGGTAAAGATTGGAATGAAGTATAAAGCTATTGCTTTGCATGAGTAACATGTCCTGAGGTACTTGAGATATAGAATAAATTGCGAACAACAGTTGAATTCTTATAAAGACTACTCATTTTTCGTTTCTGTCTTTGCAAGGGGAATATACTTCTTAGTACGATAAAGTGAAAGGAGACAAGACTCAGCCAACTATTGTTTCAGCAAATGATCGAGCCATACAAGAAATAGAAGCTCTGGATGATATTCTTCCTTTTTATATTTCAGGTGGGCAATTTTATTTTTTTCGATCTCCAAAGAACTACTCTCTACATTTCATTGTATGTGACCTGATTCATAATACGAATAATGTACATATTTAAAAACTAAATAAAAAGTACTACTACAAGTTATCTTAGTTAACAACTCAAAATATTTTTAATGTATTTAACAAAGTCATGTTCAAAAAATGCATTTTAACTCTCCAAGTAGTAACTAGATCATAGAAAGTGACCCTTATTTTGTGTGTGACCCTTATTTATTTGTTTTTGCATTGTTTAGTAGTACTTGCAATTTGTGTAATTTCAAAGTCTACGAATAATCATAGTTTGGTGAAAGAAAGTTCTTAGATTTTGGAGAATTATTTAAGGAATATGCTTAGGTTGAGGATAAAATAGAATTATGCTAAAAGTGGTAAATAAAAGTGAAGATCTATCTTTGATATAGTGGACAATACTCTTCAACTGAATGTATATGGTGAGACTTCAATTTTACGATGAGTTCACCCTTATCTGATCAACAGTTACAATATATTTGTTACTTTGAATGTCCATATATAACAGATATTTGGAGAATCAAAGAAGAACAACAAAACGTCCATAAAAGGCCTATATCCAAGAGTTTTCTGACAAGGCAAATCAGAGTGAACATTTCTTGGTTTAATACTCATAGGATCATCCATTACTTGTGGAATTTTTGTTAACAACATGAGTTTCTTCTGTTTGTTTTTTACTCTTTAGAATTGTTAAGTATTTGTTGGAGATCTATGATAGCGTTTCATGGTTTATTGATATTTTCTCTTCTACTCTATCTTTCGTCTACTTCTTTTTCTTATTACTGATTGATTTACCATAAGTATGTTCCGAGGAAATGTGAAGATGGTTAACTAAAGAACTTTAACAATCTTGTGAAATTTGTGTATTAGATGTTATTTTATTTAGATATGTGAAATGCCTATACATTGATAAAGGCATGCTATAGTGAAAAGTAAAGTACTTTGTTAGACATACTTTGTCAATAATGTACCTACAAATGTGTATATTAGTTTTGTTGCATCTTCAGCAAGTATGTCAATTTTAAACGTACTCTTCTTATTTGATAGTTTGAAATTTAATTTACTTGATGCTAAACCTAAATTTGACTTTACGTTATCAGTTCTGTCATCTACATGCACCCTGATGCAATATATTAGCATTTTAGGATATAAACAATACAATTTTAGCTTTATGTTTTTATTTTTTTAAAAATAATTTAGATCTATCCTTCATATCTTCACAACTATATGACTACACCAAATACCTTAAAATTAACTAAATTCTGAAAATATATAGCACGGGCATCGCCCATCTAGTAGTATAGTAGAAGAGAGTTTCAAGTTTTTCAACATGTCAGTTTTGGGTATTAAATAAAAGTTTGAGGGTATTAAAGTCTTTGCAAAGTTTTATTAAATAAAGTTGCTTAACAGAGTTATCTTTTATGCTTTATTAATTGGACTCCATCAAGAGCTCTAAAAAAAGCCCATTCTTTTATCATTTAATTACAAAGTATGCCCCTATAATTCCCATGGAAGCTGAAGATAGGATGGGTCCCATTAGTCTTTATAGAGTATTTTTAAATTTGTTTGGTGAATAGAAGCACACTATTTTTATGTATTGGGCATAAGTTAAATATTATTTTGTGTGTTAATTTTATTTATTCATTATTAAAAGGTATATTTTATTTTAACTTGTTATTATTAAAATGCAAAGTGAGGACAATAATTTTCTTATATTTTATTTTTAATATTAATTATTACCTATTTTTTAAAATTATTTTTTCAACACCTAATATTAAATATTAATTAATAGGAGTATTTTGTGAAAAAAATAGTCATGTTAATCATTATTTTCTTAATAGATAAATGTGACAAATAAAATTGAACAAGAGAAATATATACTTCAAAGTTATATTGAGAAAGTAATTGTGGAAATAAATAAATAATGAGGAGAACCAGTAATACGATGAAAATGTTATTCTCCAATTTGTTGGGATTTTTTGTGAAATCAATTCATATCAATTAATTACAATTAATAACATATATAATTGTTTTTTAATTTAATCTTATATTAAAATGTTTGCTCTTACACTTGATCATTTTAGCAAATTAAGTAAAAAAATATTTTCGTATAATATATTTTTTTTATTAAATAATTATATGAAATACTAATGGTCAATTTATTAATATTTATAATTATTTTATAAATACAAATCTATCTAAACTATAGTTTTAATTAAAGAAACCTAATAATTGATCTGGTTCAATTCAACGTGGTCATTATTTTAGTTTCTGGAATTTGACTATTTGAAAAACATCTTTCGCAAATGCATACTATACTCCTAAATAATTAGGAATTTAGATTTATTTAGAACATTAGTAATATTAGGGAAAATTGTATGAAATAGAAAACTATTAATTTAAATTAAATGTTATAGCCATAGTTTATTTTAATTGTAATTCACAGCAAACATCCCATTTTTTTTTGCCATCTGATTCGGTATACATTAGCCATTTTAGGTATACAATTGACCATTTTATACATTTCGGTATAAAATGCGTTTGTGTTTGTATAAAGCGAGAGAAAGGGGTATATACAAATACAAATACATATATTTTCGTCATATACACTTAGAGTTATACAAATACAGATCTTATTATACAAATTACAACTATATCTATAGCATACAAATATGATTTTTATGTTTGCGATATGTGAAAGTTGCTTTATATATTAATGTTGGGCCCGTGCTGACATGGGCAATTTTTTCTAGTATATATATATTATTTAAAGAACAAAAGAAAACATTAATTTAATAAAACTGAATAAAAATGCTCTCAGTTATCAGTTTGGTCTAAAAAATTTCTTATTGTTAATAGTTTAGTCTAAATTCTCTACGGCTAATAGTTTGATCCAAAAGTACCTTATTGTTACTTAATAGGTCAAAAATACTTTTTTCCTAATCAATATACTCCATTAGTATTCTTTTTCTTTTAAACATACTCCACTCCTAATAAAAATATTACTATTAAAGAATTCAATTCTTATTTCTTTTATTTTAAAATCATTTTAACTAATACTAGTAAATAAGTAGAAAATGACTTTTTTCTTCTTACTCACTTTAACAATTAAAACAGAATAGCTCTACATATTCAGAATTGAGCTATTCTTTCAATGTCAACACGAAAATTGACTTCAAACACTGCTCTTCTCTTAAGATTTCATTTCTCTCAGGCTCTTTTAGAGGTAAGTATATCTTTCCTTTCCTTTCAATGTATTTGCATCTATGAATATGAATGTTAAATTTGACTGAGCATAAACAATTTTGATAATAAAAAAGGTGTTGGTTCTTATCGTGATAGATTAGTAGAATGGTAAAGTTTCAGTTGCAAGGGTCAATTCATCATTTGGTAAATCCTTCTATTTAGAGGTGTAATTTTTTAATTTTATTTCTACGAGCATCTCTAGAAGAAGAAGCACAGGAAGCGGTAAGATGTTAATGGATTGTTTCTCGATTATTGAAATATTTATAGTAAAAAGTATTACTTTTTTGTAGAGTTGTTGATTAACTACTTACCGATTTCTTAGTTGAGAGGTAATTGCTACCAAATACAATGTTAGCTATGAATTTTTTTTAAAAAAATAGATGTATGAAGGATAAATAGATCGTATAAGTTAGGTAGAGCATGTTATT
Source organism: Solanum tuberosum (assembly GCF_000226075.1). Classification (NCBI taxonomy): domain Eukaryota; kingdom Viridiplantae; phylum Streptophyta; class Magnoliopsida; order Solanales; family Solanaceae; genus Solanum; species Solanum tuberosum. Next base: position 1,967,733 of record NW_006238964.1, on the reverse strand, counting down.
TTTTTTTCTTAAAAAAATGATGTAGCGCAGTATATTTGTATTTTATAGGAGAGATAATTTAGTAAAGTAAAATAATGGGGAAAGGAGCAATTTTGAAATTGAAAAAAAAACAAAAACAAAGAGTGGTGCTCTTATTCCGGAAAAGCAAGGTGGGAAATCTTAACAGGACTCGTCTCTTTTTCCTTATCAGAATCAGAAGAAGAAAGAAGAAGATACTTTTTATTCGTCTCTCAGGTATGGTGTTCCTCTTACAATCAATCTATAATGCTTATGTTTGTTTGTTTGAGAGGCCGATCCGCCCACCCTCATGATGGATGGGTCAAACCTGTTTTTTTCCATAAAAACAAACCAGACGCTCAACGTCTATCTTTTCCGTTTTCCCTTTTTGAGTTTTGACCAATTGTTAATTAGATGAAAATCAACAATAGGGTAAGAAAAGGGGGTTTGATTGAATTATGCTGGAATATTCTGTCTTGTTAGCATGTGTATTTGTGAACAAGGTTCACCGCACGCGTTTATTTGACCTTTTCCGTATTATATTGGGTCTTGTCTTCTAATTAATTAATCTCGTGCGTTTTTGTGACAGCACAAAATTTGACAGCTATATAGTCTTGCTTGTGGGGCTGTCATTATAGTTCATCTATATTGGCAGCCCAATTTCTGAGGTGTGTCTTCTTTCTCTTCACCGGCAAAACAAATATATCATCATGGCTTACTTGTCTGGAATCCTCCAAAGACCTATAGTTGCAGCATCTGCAGTTGCTATAGCTTCTGTATCTACTGATCTTCATGAAAAATTCTGGCCATCTAAGTCATTACACAACAACAACAACAATTCCCAAGAAAAGGAAAAGATAACATCTTGGGTCTCTCACATATATCTTTCTAAGCTACCCCATTTCTCCTCCTACCTCACCACAATACCTGTTCCCCTGCCTATTCTAAATAACACCAATTTTACTTCTCTTTCAACCCTTCCTTTTCCTACTTCTTCTCTGTTGCTCAACTCTTATCAATCAGCAGCATTGCCCAACTCTGCTAATCCCTCCACATATACATATACACTTCCTTCTTCACCTTCCGAGGTGTTGTATACATGGCACTTACCTGAGCCAAATGCATCACGGAATTCTGATTCTTCACCACTAAAGTCTACCACTCTGGTAGTATTGTTGGGATGGTTAGGTGCAAAGCAAAAGCATCTAAAGAGATATGCAGAGTGGTATGCATCAAGGGGATATCATGTCATTACATTTACTTTCCCAATGTCTGAGATTCTAAGCTATCAAGTCGGGGGAAAGGCAGAGCAAGATATTGAAATGCTTGTGAATCATCTAGGTGATTGGTTGGAAGAAGAGCATGGAAAGAACTTGGTCTTCCACACTTTCAGCAATACTGGATGGTTAACGTGAGTTCTTGATGATACTCATTAGTCTAGGAAGAGAACAGAAACATAACTATTTACATTTTCCTTAATGCTAGCTTGATAATTATTGATTGACTTCTTTTATTCTCTTGGCCTTACAGTTATGGTGTCATTTTGGAAAAGTTTCAGAAACAAGATCATGCTTTAATGAGAAGGATTAAGGGTTGTATTGTTGATTCTGCCCCTGTCGCAGCTCCCGATCCACAGGTATTGCTGACTCAAAAATTGTGATGATAAGATATCATTTTTATGTGCAAGTGTCAGAAGAGTGTTTCTTGGAGAGTAGTCTTATTTCTGAAAGTTAATGCAGAGCACTTGTTTAGAGCTATACATTTCTATTGAAAACCAACCTTTTCATGCTTTTATTGGACAACTATTACAAGTGTCATATATAGTCAGGTTTTAGCCATTCAGAATTGCACAGTTGTTTGGATTCTAAACAGGACCTGCTGTTCTCGTATTTTTATCCTGTTGCTTTCTTTTATCTTAGGGCCTTAACCATGCAGCCTGCTTTTCGAAAACTATTCTTATGCTTGATAACGTGAAAGAATCTTGAGAGTTTAGCTCTCTCTGACAACTTTTTAACAGGAAGCATTCTATGCAACTTTTGTTTCACGGTTCAAGCTTTAAGCCTACTTATTCTGGCTGAGAATAAGCCATCGAGGAATTTCCCCTTGGAGCTACTAAACTGCACACGTCCCTGCGACTACTGGATCTCTCCAGTAACAACTTTGGAGGAATGCTTCCATGAGGCTTCGACAGGCTAGAAAGTCTCACATCCTTTTCAACAATAACAACTTTACTGGAAATATACTGCCTCAAACAGGAAACTTGACTAACTTGGAAGATTTGTACCTAATCCATAACATGCTCTCCGGAAGAATTCCAGTGGAAATAGGAAAGCTTCAAAGGCTGTGTGAACTACCTATAGCTATGGAAACCAGTTGTCAGTAACTACCCCCAGAGAATTGACAAATTGCTTAGTACGCATTGATTTCTTGGCTAATCAATTTTCAGGCTCTATTTCTGATGCCATTGGTAGGCTTAAGAATCTTGTTATCTTCAGCTAACTCAGAATGAGTTGTCTGGTCCGGTCCCATCAAGCTTAGCCTACTGCAGGAAGCATGAAAAACTGGCCTTTGCTGATAACAAACTTTCAGGATAATTGCCACCAACTTTAAGATTTCTATCAGAGCTGGACCTGACTACTCTTTACAACAATTGTTTTGAAGGTCCACTTCCTGAATATCTTTCCCTTCTGAAAAATCTCAGCAAAGTTAACTTTTCTCACAATAAGTTCAGTGGAAACATTTCTCCGCTAGCTGGTTCAAATTCTCTGACAGTTGACATGACAAACAACAGCTTCTCTGGTCCTATCCCATCTGAGCTAGTGGTGTCCAAAAATCTGACCCATCTTCGCCTTTCTAACAATTTTTTCACTGGAAAAACCCCTTCTGAATTTGGACAACTTGAAGATCTCAGATGTCTTGACTTATTGTTCAAAAATTTGACTGGAGATCTAGCACCTTCCCTTGCTGGCCTGAAAACCTTCGCTGTTTTCTTCTTATATCTAATCAATTTTCGGGGAAAATTTCCACATGGTTTGTGGAGGAATGGAAGGTCTTGGTGAGTTCGATCTTTCATTCAACAACTTCACTGGAACAGTTCCAGCAGAACTTGGAAACTCTCCAAAATAACTCAAACTTTTTCTCAGTTACAACAGATTATTAGGTGCCATACCACCAGAATCAGGAAATCTCACAAGTTTAAATGTCTTGAATCTTCAATGAAACAATCTTTTTTGGCTCCATTCCTTCAACTCTTCAAAAATACCAGAAGCTCTATGAGCTGAGGCTCTCTGAGAATAATATAAGTGGCTCAATCCCTTACGAAATTGGCTCTTTATCCGAATTACAGGTGATAATAGACCTGAGCAAAAATCATTCTATTTTATGTGCAAGTGTCAGAATAGTGTATCTTCAAGCATAGTCTTATTTCCAAAGGTTAATGCAGTGCAATTGTTAAGAGCCATACATTTCTATTGAAATCCAACCGTGTCATGCTTTTATTGGATAAGTATTACAAGTGTCATATATAGTCTGGGCTTAGCCATTTAGGAATTGCTCAGTTGCTTGTACTCTTATCAGGACCTGCCGTTCTCTTATTTCGATCATGTTGCTTTCTTCTATTTAGGCCTTAGACATGCAGCCTGCTTTTCAAAATATATTCTTACACTTGATAATGTGGAAGTTGTTCATTCTTGATTTAGTCTTCAAGGGAAGGTGGATGGCCTGGGGGTCAGCTGTGGACATTAGGAGGAGGGAGGGGAAGCTAGTACTTGTTTAGTTGCATATAATAAATGTTAATCTGTGCTTTGGTAAGGTTAAACTAATTTTGTCAAGTTCCCTTCTTTGTTTGTATCAAGGTCTGGGCTTCTGGATTCTCTGCTGCCTTTTTAAAGAAGAATAGTGTTGCAACAAAACGCATCATGACTTTAAACGACAGAGATGTGACAATAGAAGCCAAAACTTCTGTTGAAACTAAGCCTGCAGTAACTGAAGCAGCGTTGCTATTAGTACTGGAAAAGTTCTTTGAGGTGGTTTTGAACCTTCCCACCGTAAATAGGTAAGGAGATGTCTTCCAGAATCACCTTTTCTGCAAATGTTTATCAGCCTGCAGTATTTTTAAACAGCAGTACCAATATTAAATCTACTTTTTGTCTTTGTACTCTACTCAACGTGCGAAGTAGACCTTGTCGATATCATGTCCATTCACCAATGGATTGTAATTACATTTTCAAGTCATTAGTGTGTATAGCAAGTGCCAAAAATAGTTTCGTGTTTGTACTTACATTGATGGTTGTATGAAATTGCAGGAGGCTTTCTGACGTTCTAGATCTATTGACATCCCGGCAACCAAGTTGCCCTCAATTATACATATACAGCAGTGCCGACAGAGTCATTCCTGCAGTTTCGGTTGAGTCCTTTGTAGAAGAGCAACGAAGAATTGGTCGCGATGTTAGAGCTTGCAACTTCGTTTCTACACCTCACGTTGATCATTTCAGAAATGACCCAGAATTGTATACTTCACAGCTTACCCAATTTCTAGAGGACTACGTCCTAAGCTCTTGCAAACAGCCTTCTTGAATAATTCCTAACCACAACACATTGATTCTTTCTGCCCTTTTTTTCCCTCACTTCAACCAAATACTTGGTAAAGCTTCTGTTTTCCAACTTTAAAGCAGATATACATTGATGTAGATTGTTACGTATACAGAGAATTAAGATTTTTTTTTCTTTTCCATTCTTATTTAATTTAGTTGTATCTGTGGTCTCCCAGCAACAGAATTGTTGCATTGTACCCAAAATATACTTTACTTTACTACATATATATAAAAAAGTTGGGCTTAATTGTACCGTCATGAGTTTAGATTGTACTATACTTCAAATTTCCAAACAAAATCATTGCCTCTAAAAAAGTACAAAATCTGTCATCAATATTAACAAGTTGTTGTAATGGTATTTCAGGTATTCAACTTTAATTTTTGCTTGACATATTTGTACCTCTTGCATAAAAAACAAACTAGCTTGATTTAATACTAAAATTATCCAAGTATATTTCAATTTTCCCCATAGTTATCCAAACTATTGTTATTCCCAAAGAGAGTTGACATTGCAATTTTTTTCTTCCCTCATATGAATTCTTCTTTCCAAATTTATTGTCTCTCCTGCAATTACTCAATTTTTTTTTATACAAATAGATATAAAATTGAATTCTTATTGAAGCAAGCCCTCCTAAAGTTCTCATCTTTGTGATTTCAGGTACTATTTTTAGGGGTGTTCTTCTCTCTCTTTTTTTGGCATTTTAGCATATGGATCTTTTGTTGGATTTAGATTTTCTTGAAAAAAAATGCTGATTTTTTACACAAGATTTATAAGCTTTCAATTTTACCAATTTTACCCCATTCCACCACCTCTCCCTACCCTCGATAATCCCTCGCCCCCTAATTTATTTTTAAAAAAAATTATTAAAAAATCTTTCAATCCCCACCCCCCTCCAAACCACCCACTCCTTCCAAATTTTTTTAATATAATTTTTATTTTTTAAAAAGAAAAAAAGAATCTACTACCCCATCTAATCCTCCGCTCTATTTATTTTTTTAAAAAAAGTTCTCGATTTAGGTTAGATATATGTATGTTTTTAGGAAAGATTTTTCTACTTGCATACCGAATATAACAAAATTGAAATTTTTATTTAAAAAAACAAACTTGCGACAAGTAGAAATACTCTCCTAAACACACACTCACAAATAATATTTTTATAAAAGAAATTTAATGGATGGGTACAGTGAGAGTAGGTGAGTGAGTGGGATAAGAAAAATATTTTAAATTTTATTTTTTAAACAAAATAATATTATTTTTTTGAATGGTAATACTTTAATCTTTAATTTTTAACTAATACGAATAATTTAATTAATATTTGTCTAGTTGGTGCTGACATCCCTATTTTTACAAATAAGGCGCAACGTTGTGGGAACTCACAAATAATAATTAATTCAATTTAATTTATTTAAAAGAATTTTAGAAAGAAATTTAGAGAATCGCCACTTAATTTTAGGATAATTAGGAAATCAACTAATTAATTAACCAAAAATAGTATACGAAACCAATAGATTCTAGGTAAGGGTTTAAGTGATTCTGAACGAAAGATATTAGCACCCTTCAAAATTCACAATTATGAGTCCCGACTGAATTCATTTTTTTTTCAAATTGAGGAGGAGATAAAAATAGCATACAAGTATAATAAACATGAAATATACACAAATAATAAAGTAAAGCAATAACATGAGAAACAACCTAGTGTTTGCCTATCGTCAATAATAATATTATTCAAATTTCATTCGAATAACTTTCTCATGAAGCAACTTTGGGTACCTGTAAATACACTTAGTAAAAATGTTAATAATTAATTAAAATGAATCAAATTAAATGAAAGATATAATAATTAAAACAAAATTGTCTTGCGTTACAGGACAGGCCTTGGAAGCCAACGAAAATTTCTTCAACAATCAATACCAACTTGTAATGTATAATGTGAAGTTAAACTAAAAAATTAATGTAAATTAATATGTAATAGCCTGCTAACTAAATGATAATAATAAATGTCAACACAATAGCTCAATCATAACAAAAACATCAACTCGACTGGAAATCTTTGGAAGACATAAAATTAATTCATATAAATCAACAACAACTAAATATGAACAAAATAAATAAATAAAGCATATACATAATAAAACATAAAGAAAATTTCTTTATTGATATCCCAGGTGGAACCGGTAAAACTTTTTTGTATCGTGTGTTGCTGGCTACTGTGAGACATCGAGGATTTGTTGCTTTAGCAATAGCAAGTTTCGGTGTTGTAGCCTCGCTTCTTCCAGGAGGTCGAACAACACATTCCTGTTTTAAATTACCTATAGAAATTGATGGAAATTTTAGTTGCAATATAAGTAAACAAAGTTCATTAACGTCTTTAATTCGAGATGCAAAATTAATAGTGTGAGATGAAATTTCAATGACAAAAAAGGAAATGATTGAGGCACTAGACTTGCTTCTCAAAGATTTAATGGAAACAAATATTCTAATTGGTGGAAAAGTTATTGTATTTACTGGCGATTTTAGGCAAACTCTGCCTGTTGTTCGTGGTGGTAAAAGAGAAGATTTTGTTTCTGCAAGCTTACTTTGCTCTAAAATTTGGAATGAACTTGAAAAACTCCAACTGTCCGAAAATATGCGAGCAAAAATAGATCCTGCCTTCTGCCAATATTTGATGAGAATTGGCCATGGAAAAGAAAAATAAATAGCCAGGGAAAAATTGAAATTTCGCGTTCTTTTATTATTCCTTTTACTGATGAAAAAGATTCCTTAAATATTTTATTCAAACTTGTTTATCCCAATCTATATACATCTGCTTCAAATATTTCTTTCATTACTTCCCGCGCTATTCTAACAACCAAAAACGATTTTATTGACAAAATAAATGACATGTTGATTATCCAATCTCCATCTAATATTAAAGTATATATTGTTGATGAAACTCTAGACCCAAAAGATCAAAGTGAATATGAAGACTTTATGCATACTTTAAACCCTCCAGGATTGCCTCCTTACAAATTATCTTTAAAAAAACATTGTCCAATTATATTACTAAGAAATCTAAATCCTTTGGTGGGTTTGTGTAATGGAACACGATTAACATGCAATGACTTTAAATCACATATTATCAGTGCCACAATTTCTAGTGGTGATTTCAAAGATACTCATGTATTTATTCCAATAATACCACTATTAACATCACAAGATGAAAAAGATACCCTTTCAATTTAAGAGAACACAATTTCCAATACGCTTATGCTATGCTATGACTATTAACAAAGCTCAAGGTCAAACACTAGATTTTGTTGAAATTTATCTGAGAGAACCTGTTTTTTCTCATGGCCAACTATATGTTGCATTATCAAGAGCTAAACGTTTTAACTGTGTTAAAGTTTTAATAAGACCGCCAACAGTTGAGAATAAAAATAATTGTTGTACACATGATATAGTTTATGACGAAATTATTGCAAAAACTTTTCTCTAAATTGATACTATTGTAATTTACGGTAAAAAACTCCCCTTATTTTCTGTGACAATTTTACCTTTCAATCATTTTATATTATGTTATGCAACTTAGTTACTATCTATATTCTATTTGCTAATATTGTTATTATATGCACTAACAACATCACAATATAATCGCAGATCATCTCATGGCAGAAAGATTAAGCATAAATGTTGTTACCAGCGAAACCAAAGAATGGACAGTTAAAGTGCAAGTCGTTGATAAGGGTCGACCTAGAGATAACTTGCAAAAAATCAATAAGTATCAACTGATGATTCTTCAAGATGAAGTAGTACGACATTGCTTTCATCACATCCACTTACATTTTCCTTAATCTTCTTTATCTAGAACTCAATCCTCACTTAAATTAGCTTTGCAGTTACATTTATCCATGCCTAAGACATTTGTCATTCTCCATTGGTCTTCTCAGTCTCTTCTTTTATAGCTATGTTATTTCCTATTTAGCTCACTCACTTTTTCATGACTAAAGCAAACACAAGCACTATTAGTTATCAAAAATCATTGTCTGCAGGCAAAATAGAAATACAATTCAAGTAGAATCCTATCATTATTCCTGCAGACAATACTAAGACTTCAGATTTGACAATTTGTTTGGAAATGCTCTTTGCCTTCTGAAGACTTGATTTACTTTTACTGCCACTTAATATATACCTTCATGTTCCTGGCATACCTCAATGCTTTTCAATCATAAAGTGATATGCAAAATCAATGAGATGAAATGAGTTTAATTTTACTAACAACAAATACATTACTCTTTAAACTTCGTTCATTTAGTTTCAACTCACACGTCTTAGCTAAGCACTTATATTTTTTTTTGTTCCCTTCTGCTCTTAGTTATCTCTTCTGTCATTTTCATTTATTGCTGCAGATTCTCAGCAAAATTCACCTAATCTTCAATGATTTACCTCTGTTCCCCAAGTAATTTAAATGGTATTTATGTAGAAATCAACAACTGATTTGTATAGCTTAGCCATTTATGTAGTATTTTTGCTCAATAGTGTTAGCCTCAATGAATATTATGTTTGTTCACACTTAATTGTACTTACAAATAAATAAAGTTCAATAATACTGTTGCCATGATTAATCATCTGAATACAACAATAGTCCATTTCTTTATCTGCAACAAATCTGCCTGCTACCGCCCCTTCCCAAAATTTTTATTATGTATCATAAATTGACTATCTTCAGACGACATTCGTCCAATGTGTAGCATGCCCCTTTTATGCATTTTTAAGCTATATTAATTGCTGCTTACATGCATTTTGAAGTTAAAACTTGAAAATTTAAGTTTTGGAAATAACCATACTTTATACTTGGAAAAAAATAAACTTCTGCAACTAAAAAAAAACCTTAAAATTTTTAAATTAAACACAATTTTGCTGGCCACAAAATAATATAATATGTGAGATTTAACTGACTCAATTGTATTTTCTGTTTTCCATAGGAAACACAAGTCCAAGGAATTATGTATGGCAGCGATATAAAGAGTTATGCTGAATTGTTTCTTCCATACCATACCTATTTGATATCAGTTGCAAGTGTTACCGAATCAAACCATGCATATGAAATTCCAATCAACACTTTCCTTTGGACAATTGACAAAGGCACTCTCATTGAACCAATAGAAGAAGTTGAGCCACCAGAAGCTTCACTGCCACCATCAACACGACTTACTCTTACAATGTTCGACAGCTTCCACCATCAACCTGAAGGATTAGAATTTGGTATTACAAATTTAACAACTTATACTTCTCATTAACTATAATTGTCTAACAACCTAAACTCTTTTCTAATTTATACACTACTTTTCTCCAAGATGTCCTTGCCATTGTGGTTAGCGTCGCCTTACTAACATGTGCAACTAATGGATCTAGAATTCAAGAATTGATTATAATGGATAATCAATAAGTATACATTTATTATCATTTTTAGTTTTTCTGTTCATTTTTTGAAACTTTTATAACAAATTAACTGTCTTACAAATTGATCCTAATTAACGGCTCTTCTAAAAGAAAAGCCGCTCTTAATCAAACCTTTTTATATTTGAATGAACAATACAGAAGGTAAGCTTGAATAAAAAACAACTTTGAATTCTCCATGTGCTGATGTCTCCAACTATAATGGAATCAACTTTTAATAAATTTTTTCCCCTCTATTGTAAGATGAAGAGTAGCTTTCTTCTCTTTCTATTAGAGCACCACGATAAGTTTTTCTCCCTTTTTCCTTTTTATTGTCCAGTCTTCTCAGGCATCAAACTGTTAATTTAAGTTAAATTCATTAACTAAGTTATTGAAAAAAAAAACTAATCTTTAAGCTGAAAAAATTGATTTGAGTTGCATTTGTAAAGTAATTGTTGGGGGGAAAAACCAATCTTCAGACTGAAAAAACTGTTTTGAGTTGCATCTGTGAAGTGACTATTGGGTAAAAAGCTTAATCTTTAGGCTTAAAAAACTATTTGAATTACATTTCTAAAGGAACTATTTGAAAAAAACTTATCTTTAGGCTGATTGCATATAAAATGATCTCTCTGCCAGCTCATATATAAGTCTGCTCCTTAGCTAAATAGATAAAAACTGTCTTTCTTTCGGTTAATGTCATTTATGAGCTCTTTCATTTTGCACTATGTTTGTATTATGGTTACATTATCCCAATTCTCCTCCTCCAATGGCTTTTTACCTCATTCAATTTGATTCCAATACTATCCTCTTTGTAAAAATGTAATACAACAGCTGCAATCTTTTTTTATTCTTTTTTCCCAGAAGTGTCATGACACATATATAAAGATTGTATATTAAGTACATTGCAAGTGTGACACATAGATATATATCAAAATTATATATTAGTTGTTGGAGCCAAGTTTTATAAGATAGGTACGTATATTTTATTTACATAAACGAAAGGAAAATAGTGACATATAAGTAGTAATAGAGAGAGTATTTTAGGATTATAATAAGCATTGATGTTTTTGCAACCTTATAGTTAATTCTCTCTCGGGAGTAAGGGTTAAACCCCTCATTGAAGAAATCATAATTTTTTTAAAAAAAAAAATTGTATGACATTATTTTTTCATTTTTTTTAAAAACATTATTATGTTTTAAAATAGTTTTAACTTTAAAGATTTTAATTTATCAAAATCTTGTACATTAGAATCTATAATTATGGACCCCAAATATGTTGATATAGAGTTTTTTTATTCCAAAGTAAAATTCCCTAATATTTCAAAGAGTAAAAAAAAAGTATATCAATATTTAGTTAAATTACTTAACAAAAATCAAATAAAGGAAGTAAATTTTTGGTTAAATTATACCACATAATTTAAAAGAAAGAATGTGTTTTTTTGCCCTTTCTTTCCATTACGTCATTTTAATAATAAAAACCAATTCAATATTTTTCAAAAAGAAAGAATTCTTATTGATCTTGCAAAAGTATTGAAAGTTCAGTAAAAAAAACTTACTTGCAAAGAAAAACATGCTATGATTTCTTATCTTTTTACGTTGATAAATTGTGTGTAGAATATAAACTCTAATAATTAAATATTGGTGAATTGTATTTACACCTCACAAAGGTGAAATATTGTTTGAATACTTACGTCGAGTTAATAAATATATACTTGATTTAAATTAATTTGACGTTTTTCTTAATAAATTATTTATAGGAGTTTATTTTAAATTTAATGATATATATAATATTAAAAAATAAATTGTTTTTGAATATAAAAGCTAATTAATAAAATTTTATTAAATTATGTAACTATATTAAATTTAAACAATTTAATATGTAGAGAATAAAAATGGAAATATATAGAAACTCAATAAAGTAATCATTGTATACGTGTCAATGATTAAATTAAATGGACTCCACTATACTCAATGATAGAAGGCATAATCTGTAATTTAGTAGAAAAGTATAGGCTTTTTTTCTAGGAAAAATTGTATATAATAGCAAACTATTAATTCAAATTAAAATGTTATAAAATATAGTTTGATTTAATTGTACCTCATAGCAAACTGTTGCTATTTCACCTCTTTCCTGGTGAATCTCGCTCGCCACACTCGTTCTCTCCCTCGCCTCTCTCGTTTTTTATACAAACGCAAGTGTATAAAGTGCGTTTGTGTTTAGTATAAAGCGTAGAGAAAATTGTATATATACATATATTTTCGTTCCCCTCTCTCCCCTCTCCCAGATTTTGCTCGCTCACTCACCTATCTCACTTTATACAATTGATCTTTTTGTATATGTATACCAAAACAGATTATATAACTGCTTTCTTATGTATATGTATAGCGAAATATACATATTTATATTTGCTATAGAGCGCAATTATGCAAACTTTGTTATAACATACAAATATGAATTTTGTGTTTGCTATATGTGAAAGTTACTCTTTTTTCTAAGGATGTTAAGAAGACCCAAAAAATAAGGTTGATAGTACAATTTTTCTATGCAATACTTTTCAGTTTGAAAAATTGAAATGACAAAAATATCCTCACTTGACAATTAAATGGCATGTTGAAACTGCCTGAAACTGCCTTATAATATATATTATAAAAGAGAGTTTAGGGCCAAATATAACATATAATATTCAAGATTTGGCCCTAAACTCTC